>NC_135959.1:28015485-28332152 GCF_053455715.1 Rhinoraja longicauda | reverse complement strand
GCTGCAAGTAAGAATTCATTGTTCTGTTTCGGGACATATCACAATAAAACACTCTTGAGACCTCTTGATATTTTCGGGATAGTTTCTTGGGCTGCATCATCTTCAGTCACTTTGTGCCTCATAGGGCAGAGGCTGTTTGCTGATAATTACAGTGACGTTCAACTCTTCAGAGAATGAAGCAGCCCATATCTATGTGCGGCAGGATCTTTGGATAAAGAAATGGCAGGTACAACCAGAGATATGCCAGGCAATGCGCATATCCAATGAATCAGCTAGAATTCACACTTATGGCATTGCATCACTGAGTCTCCCTCTGTCGACAGTGTGTTCACCATTGACCACAAACTTATTGAACCATCCTTGGATAATTTGGCTAAAAGAGCAGGTCATAAAATGAAAGTCCTGCAGCTAGCAAATCGCCTGATTCTCTCTCAACAGGAATAGAAAAAATATTCTGGATCAGCTTGGAATCATTCACTTGCAACAAAGCTTGGCATGTTTCTGAACAAAGCATCTGCTTACTGAAATATCCTTCCCATCACTACCACTAGTGCACTGTGGCTGCCAGGTGTTTAAAATAAACTGGGGACTATCCTAGACTATTTTAATGCCATCTCCGAAACGCATTATCTTTGTCATAAAGGCAGAGGGCGACAAGCACATGGGAGCGTAACCACTTACAGATCACCCTCGAAGATTGGCCATTCCTCCTTCATTTCTGGGCCTAAATTCTGTTCTTAACAGACTGTTCTCAAGAGGCAATGGTGTTTGATATTGCGGTGAAATTACATGGCAACCGAATTTTTTTTGACGTCACAATGGGACTCTCCCGAGTGACTGCCAATGAGGGATAATATTATTATAATTATATTATATCATTATTATTTTTATTATTACCCTGGAGGTGAGTGTGTGTGCCGCGCTGCCCGCTGGCGGTTGTAGTCCGGTGTTGGTCCGGGTCGCTGGGGCCGAGCGGGAGCGTGGACTACACCTCTCGGTGGGCAGCGCAGCGGCGGGAGGCGTGCACAAGATGGCGGAGCGGGGAGGAGAAGGAGGGCGGCCGCCATTGTTGTTGGAGTCGTCGACGACGCCGTCGATTGAAGCGGGCGCTGGTGTAGACGCGGAAGGAGGAGGAGAAGAAGCTGCCTCTGGGGGTTGTAGACCGGTGATAGTCCGGGGCGCCGGGGATGGGCGGAAGCCGAGACTCGACGACGCATGGAGGAGACGCGGGAGGAGGAGGAGAAGCTGCCCGCTGGGGGTTGTAGTCCTGTGATGGTCCTGTGCGCTGGTGCCGGGTGGAAACAAGGATTTGACGCCATCGGTTGAAGCGGGTGCTGGAGGAGACGGAGGGGGAACTCAGGCGGGTCCCACCTCCCTCCGAGCTCCCATTGGTCAGATCCCATCCCGCTCTCAGCCCTCATTGGCCGGGCGGCTGTTGGGTTCCCATTTTTGTGACGTCGAACATGGCTGACGGGCAGGGGAAGTTGAAAAGGGATTTATTAAAGTATAAAAAGTGTTTTTTTTAAGTTTAAAAAGTGAAAAACTTAAAAAAATATAACAAACATTTGAACCCCAGGACAATGGTGAGTAAGGTGGGCCTAAAATTGTTGCGCTATCGTGTATCGTTTTGGCTGTATTTCGAGAACAAATATATTCACAAACAGACAAATATACAAGATGAGAGTTTTCGTAATATATAGATAAGTTTGTTTGTACTGCTAAAACAACAAAGGCAGTATGTTACATTGTTGAATGGAGTATTGTTGCACAAGGGTCAATAGAAGAGAAAGAACTGAGAGACTATTCTTAAGAGACAATGGTGTCTAATTTACTGCAGTGAGGTTACATGGCAACAGTTCTTTCCTTCCAGGCTTTTTTCCATGACAGTATTTCTTTGCTTGTCAACTTCCAAAGTAGCTTTTAAGTTGTTTTCTAATTTTATTTAATAAAAAAAATTGGCCTGCATAATACAAATAGTATTTCCTAATTCATCAATTGCTTTATATCCAATTTGTGTAAATCCAAAAGGAGTTGGGGTTGTACTGGAGAGATGTCTTCAAATTACTATTAATATAATGTGTATGGGTAACAATGAAAGATTTGATCTTGTATATTTGATTGTATAATAATGCATTGAATCATTTGTATAGAACCAATAATCAGCCCTTCGTGTTTTTTGTCCACAGAATCTCTCTTCCATTTATTGTTAGAAACAATGATACGAAGCACTGGAATGGCAGATAATATCAGCCAGTCTCTTACTGCTTTTTCTTGTGCCTGCCTCTTCAGTTTGGTTGTTGCTTGGGGAGATACAGGCAAGATTCTACAGGCTGTGTCAGCAATTCTTACTAGTAATGGCAGCCATGCTTGCCAACCTATTCAGGTAATTTTTGGAAGTTTTTCAATCTATTAAATGTACATTGGGTGTCCTTCATCATTCTAGAAAAGAAAAGTTAAGAGAAAAAGATTAGCAAAGACAAATGTGGGTCCCTTGAAGGCAGACACGGGTGAAATTATTATAGTTAACAAGGAAATGGCAGAAGAGTTGAACAGGTACTTTGTTTGTGTCTTCCTTAGTGAAGACAGATCCAATTTCCCAGATGTACTAGAGGACAGAGGATCTAGGGGGATAGTGGAACTGAAAGAAATTTGCATTCGGCGAGAAATAGTATTGGGTAGACTGATGGGACTGAAGGTTGATAAATCCCCAGGGTCTGATGGTCTGCATCCCAGGGTACTCAGGGAGGTGGCTCTAGAAATAGTGAATGCATTGGTGATCATTTTCCAATGTTCAATAGATTCAGGATCAGTTCCTGTGGATTGGAGGATAGCGAATGTTATCCCACTTTTCAAGAAAGGAGCGAGAGAGAGAAAACGGGGAATTGCAGATTAGTTAGCCTGACATCGATGGTGGGGATGATGCTGGAGTCGATTATTAAAGAGGTAATAACGGTGCATTTGGATAGCAGTAAAAGGATAAGTCCAAGTCAGCATGGATTTCTGAAAGGGAAATCATGCTTGACTAATCTTCTGGAATTTTCTGAGGATGTGGCAAGTAAAATGGATGAAGGGGAGCCAGTGGATGTAGTGTATCTAGACTTTCAGAAAGCCTTTGATAAGGTCCCACACAGGAGATTGGTGAGCAAAATTAGAGCACATGGTATTGGGATTAGGGTATTGATATGGATAGAGAATTGGTTGACAGACAGGAAGCAAAGAGTAGGAACAAACGGGTCCTTTTCAGAATGGCAGGCAATGCCGAGTGGAGTGCCGCAAGGCTCGGTGCTGGGGCCGCAACTATTTATAATATATATTAATGATTTGGATGATGGAATTAGAAGTAACACTAGCAAGTTTGCAGATGACACAAAACTAGGTGGCAGTGTGAACTGCGAAGTTGGATGTTAGGAGGTTGCAGGGTGACCTGGACAGGTTGAGTGAGTGGGCAGATGCATGGCAGATGCAGTATAATGTAGATAAATGTGAGGTTATCTTTGGCGGCAAAAACAAGGAGGCAGATTATTATCTCAATGGTGTCAGGTTAGATAAGGGGGAAGTGCAGCGAGACCTGGGTGTCCTTGTACAACAGTCACTGAAAGTTGGCGTGCAGGTACAGCAGGCAGTGAAGAAAGCTAATGGCATGTTGGCCTTCATTTCGAGAGGATTTCAGTATAGGAGTAAAGAGGTTCTTCTGCAGTTATATAGGGCCCTGGTAAGACCACATCTGGAGTATTGTGTACAGTTTTGGTCTCCTAATTTGAGGAAGGACATCCTTGTAATTGAGGCAGTGCAGCGTAGGTTCACGAGATTGATCCCTGGGATGGCAGGACTGTTATATGAGGAAAGATTGAAAAGACTAGGCTTGTATTCACTGGAGTTTAGAAGGAAGAAAGGGGATGTTATAGAGACATAAAATTATAAAAGGTCTGGACTAGCTAGATGCAGGAAAAATGTTCCCATTGTTGGGGGAGTCCAGAACCAGGGGCCACAGTCTTAGAATAAAGGGGAGGCCATTTAAAACTGAGGTGAGAAGGAACTTTTTCACCCAGACAGTTGTGAATTTGTGGAATTCTCTGCCACAGAGGGCAGTGGAGGCCAAATCACTGGATGGATTTAAGAGAGAGTTAGATAGAGCTCATGGGGCTAGTGGAATCAAGGGATATGTGGAGAAGGCAGGCACGGGTTACTGATTGTGGGTGATCAACCATGATCACAATAAATGGCGGTGCTGGCTCGAAGGGCCGAATGGCCACCTCCTGCACCTATTTTCTATGTTTCTATGACTATGAATGCTGCATTAATTAGATCAATCATATTTTGTGTTGTGTAAGGATTTTAGCTAGATGAAGCACAGATGGGGTTAAGATCATAGATACTGTCGTTTTGACAAGTGTCTATAGTTCAGGATGGTATGTAATATTTTGCTTTGCATAAGTTAAAGCTAAAGACCAAAGAATACACAGTACAAAGTTAAGTAAATTAGCATATTATGATTAAGGAATATCTTGTTTGGGCTTCAAAAAATGTTTTACCATAATAAATTCCCAAGATTTTGAAATTCTACTTTTGAATAGGTATTTCGTCAGAGTATGTTCTTAATGTTGATTTATTGAAAGATACAGCATGGAAACACGCCCTTCGGCCATGCCGACCACCAATCACCCGTTCACAGTAGTTTGGTGGTAAAGAAAGCAAACTCAATGCTAGCATTGATTTCAAGAGGACTTGTAGACAAAACAGGGATGTAATGCTGTGACTCTAAGGTGCTGGTGAGGGCACATTTTGAATATTGTGAGCAATTTTGGGCACCATATCTGAGGAAGGATGTGCTGGCACTGGAGAGGGTCCAGAGGAGGTTTACACGAATGATCCCAGGAATGAGTAGGTTAACCTATGATGAGCACTGGGCATGTATTCACTGGTTTAGAAGAATGAGGGGGGACCTCATTGAAATATAGAAAATAGTGAAAGGCTTGGATAGAGTGGATGTGGAGAGGATGTTTCCACTCGTGGGAGAGTCTCATACTGGAGGTCATAGCCTCAGAATTAATGGGCGTTCTTTTAGGAAGATGAGGATACATTTCTTTCGTCAAAGGGTGGTGAATCTGTGGATTCTTTGCCACAGAAGGCTGTAGAGACCAAGTCAGTGGATATTTTTAAAGCAGAGATAGATTAATTTTTGATTAGTACAGATGTCAGAGGTTATGGGAATGGAGTTAGGAGGGAGAGGTAGATCAGCCATGATTGAATGGCAGAGTAGACGTGATGGGCCAAATGGCCTAATTCTATTCCTATCCCTTATGACCCATGTTATCCCACCTTCTCATCCACTCTCTACACACCAGGGGCAATTTTCAGAGGCCAATTAACCAACAAACCCACATCTCTTTGGGATGTGTGAGGAAACCGAAGCATCCAAGGGAAGCCCACGCAGTCACAGGGAGAACATGCAAACTCCACATAGACAGCACTGGAGGTCAGGATTGAACTTGCCCCTGGCACTGTGAAGCAGCAGCTTTACCTGCTGCACCACTGAAGTCATAAGGCACAAGATATATGGAATGACATATTTGGAGCTGGAGAGAAATTTTAAAGTTCAGAACTGATTGCAGTCATATGATTGATTTTTGAAAGAGAATATAGTTAGGCAAATATTCAATAATAATTCTAATTCACACGTACTAAATCACTTTCCTTGCAATTCAGTTGTATATAATGCCTGATTTGCACAAGAGGAATTATATAATTTTTTCCAAATGTAAATGTGGATTTAAAGTTCAGACTATCTATTGTACCAGATATGCATGTATTTTGTATAATGAATTATTGCTACACTGAATACTTTGGATGGGACTTTAATTGTTCTTTTAATTGTTCTATTATTTTTTAATGAACTGAATGTGAAGCAAAAATGTTTCATTCAACATTAAAGAATGAGGAAGAGAGTAAAATGGGGTTCCATAGAATAGTTGTTCTAACATCAGTAGCATCAAATTTGCTAGTGTCTATTATAATGTCTATGATTACAAAAATACACTTTAAAAGACTGTCAATGGATTGGACAAAGTCAATAAGAAAGATAAATTTTGTTTGGCAACTGCAGTTTAATGTTGATAAATGTGAAATTACACACTTTAGTAGGCAAAACAAAGTAGGATTTTTGCTTACAGATGAAAGTTTGGAAAATTTTGAAGGACAAAGGGACATGGATGTCTTTGTACACCAGTCAATGAAAGCAAACACACAGTGTAGGAAACAGTTAAGAAGGCAACATACACTGGCCAGAGTTTTTGAGTTCAGGAGCAAGGATGCCTTGCTAAAACATACAATGCCTTGATAAGACCACACCTGGAATATTGTGGGTAGCTTTTGAACTCTACCAACAAGGGATATACTTACAATAAAGAGAACGTCATGGAAATTCACATGATTGATTCCTGGGATGGTAGAACTATCAAGAATGAGAAGTTATCTCATTAAAACAAATGAAATTCAAACAGGGTAGAATGTTCAGGATGCAGGAAGTTTGCTTCTTTGGCTGGGGTTCAGTATGAGGACTCATAATCTCAGGACAATAGGTAAAGCATGATTAGGTGAAGTGCCAGTTCTCAGAGTGCGATCATATATTTTGATGAATATATTTTGTAAAAAGTAGATGTATTTCTGGCCATTGAGGTGTGAGAAGAGTGAGCGAATGAGGGATTAGTCATGATCTGATAGAATGCGAGAATAGGTTTGAAGGGCTGAATGGCCAACTGCTCTGATTTTTTTTTCTGTCTTATTGCCGGATATTATTTCTATCAATGTTTAGCTGCATTTGCATTTTATTGTCATTTTGACTGCTGATGGGGCAAAATACTAGAGGCAAGTGTGCTAGCTTTACGAAGCATAATTCAGTTTCGTGAAAGAAAGGTAATGTATAAATTAGGTTACTTGATTCTCTAATTTCCTTTGTTGCTCTAGGTGTCCTGGGAGATCAAATTTACTGACATGGCTGGTTGGCCTCTGCAGTTTTTTAAATAGGAAATCTTGACTTAATGGGAAACTTACTTTTTAAAAGCTATTCATATTTGCATGAAGATGCAAGTCGGAGGAAAAAAATGTTCTGCTTGTTAAATGGGCAACATATTTCCCAATGATTTTATTTATACCAAAGTGTGTAATGCAAATGTGAGTTAGGCTGTTCTTGTATATTTTCACATAATGTAATAACTAAAGATTTTATATCAAATGCTTTAGAGGTATGTGTTTGTTTATTCAATTGATTGCTCTAAACTGTAAGCTTTTGTGTGTGAATGTTCACCTTTAATTATTATTATTTGCTTTTAGGTGCCAACCATTCTAAATGCTCTTCAAAGGAGTGTGCAAGCAGTTTTAGTTGGAAAAATTCAAATTCAGGACTGGTTCAGTAATGGAATAAAGAAGGTAGCTTTAATGCATAAATGGATTTTAAAGGAAGTAGTAACAGATGAGGATGATCAGTGCCTACTGCAGAGTGATGGCTCATTTCTGTATCTGTTGGCTAAAGATGGACTGTATAAAATTGGTTCTGGTTACAGTGGAACAGTCAGGGTAAGAAACGATTTTACAATTGAATTATTACAAATCAAAATGTTTAAGGTTGCGTGAATATGTAGTGAAAAATATGTCTAATATTATAAGACTGAAATATGCATTGTATTTAATTCACGATTTATCTGTCAGTTTGCTTGTTCCTTTGCTTCTCAGAAAAACACATGAATACCACAACATTGGTTGCTTCACAGTAATTGTGTTAGTAAGTGTTAAACTTGGCAAATCAGTTCATAGGTCACAAAGAATCAGACACATGGGCCAAAAATCACAATAGGAAATGTTATAGGTTAGATAAGCTAAGAATTATGGTTTTGGGTCCTGAATGATTTTGGTAAACCAGTCAGATTTAGATCGACAAATATCAGTTGTCTGCCACGTTCAATTATTCAGGTGTCTGCCAACAATATAGTGGAATTTTATCAATTTAATTCCATCTTTTGTTTAAACATTTACATGGCTGTAGCTTTTTTGTCGTGGCGTTCATGATATTGCAGAGCAAATAAGCTGGATTGATGGATTAAAGTGTGTTTATTTCAATGCAAAGAGTCTCGTGTGGAAAGCAGATGAATTTAGAGCCAGTATCAGTGTTTGGAACTATGACATCATTGCCATTGCAGAGACTTAGTTGTGAGAGGGTCATGACTGGCAGCAGAACATTCCAGGGTTTCAATGTTTCTAATGTGATGGAAAGGGAGATAACATGATAGAAAGCGTAGAATTGATTTATTAATCAGAGAGCATGTTACGACAATACTCAGAGGACATACTGAAGGGTTTGTCCACTGAAACAATATGGATACAGCTCAGTTCCCAAGTATATTTGGAACAGTAGTCACAACTCTTAAGTTTTACATAGTTTTTTCATAGTTATGAAAAATCATAAATCTGGACCTTGGTGGAAGGTACTAAACTAGGATAAAGTAGATTACAGAATAAGGCAAGAACTAGGGAGAGTTGACTTGACTTGATTTGAACTTGACTTGATTGGGAGCAGTTGGCTTATTGGACTTATTGGGTCATTCCACATCTGACATGTGGGAGCTGTTTAAAAGCCAGCTGATCAGTTCAGTGCCGGCATGTTCCAGTATGGAGGAAGGATAAGGATGGCAAGGTAGGGGAACCTTGGATGACAAGAAGTTGTAAATTTGGTCAGAAATAAATAAGCATATGTAAGGTTTAGAAATAAAAAAATCAGACAGAGCTTTGAGGAATATAAACCAAGCAAGAAATAATTCAAATAGCCAATTAGAAGGGTCAAAGAGGCCAGATTCACAGTTATCTAGACTACTCTTCCTCCCACCCTGCCTCTTGCAAAGACGGTATCCCTTGCTCTCAATTCCTTTTTATTCATTAAACATGGTTTCCTCTGTGCTATAATAGATGGATTCCTTATCCGCTTTTCCTCAATGTCCCGTAGTAATTCTGCTTTTGCTCCCCCATTTCCCACTTAGAACAAGGAAAGGGTTCCCCTGATCTTCACCTTTCACCCCATCAACCTCTGTATCCAATGCATCGCCCTGTGACATTTCCATCATCTCGAATCTGATCCCACCACTTGAAGGGCCAAATGGCCTACTCCTGCACCTATTGTCTATTGTCTACATCGTACCATGTCCACCACTTTTTCACCTTCCGCAGAGACCGCTCCCTCCGCAACTTCCTGGTGCCTTCTCATCCAAACCACCCCCTCACCAGGTCCTTTCCCAGCAACCACAGAAGATGTAACGCCTGTCCCTATACCACCTCCCTCGCCTCAATCCAGGGACCACAGCAATCCTTTCAAGTGAGACAGAGGTTCACGTGCATCTCCTCTCCCATCCAGTGTTCCTGATGTGTACTAACCAATGAAACCAAATGTCGACACTCAGCCCTCCAAGGCCTACCGGATTTCCTGGTTGCTATTGATTTTAATTCCCCTTACCATCATCCCCATACTGACCTTTCTGCCCTGGGCCATCATTGACTGTGAGACCACATGAAAACTGGAGGAATAGCACCTCACATTCTACATCGGTAGCATGCAACCCAACAGTACGAACATTGAATTCTCCAATTTTAGCTAACCTCTAACACGCCCCCTTACCCTCCTCCCCTCCCCTTTTTCCTCCACACCTACCTTTCTTCTCCACTCCCCCTGAAAAATCCCCCTGCATTCCTTTCTCTGGTTTCACAATTCGCATGTTTTTAACTCTGTAACTGACACCCTCTTTTTTAATCTCTGGCTGGTGTTCACCCATTATCTGGCATGCATTGTTCTGTCCCTCCTCTCTTCCAGCTATCTTCCTTTCTTAAATAAGGGATCTATCCCAAGCCAATGCACGAGGCAGGGAAAAAGGATTGCAGAGCCTTGTCCCAGAGTACTCTAGAGTGGCCAATGATCAAGGTATTTATAGGTTGGTGAGCCTTGTGTAGTGAAGCTATTGTGATGGAAACTATTGGTCGGATTCTTCAGAATAAGATTTACTTACATTGTGAAGAGAATGAGCTAATTAGGGACAGTCAGCTTGGCTTTGTATACTGCAGATTATTTTAGTAAGGCATTTGACAAGGTCCTTTGTGGTCTGCTAATCCAGATGATTAAGATCCATGGGATCCACAATGAATTGGTCGTTTTGATTTGGAACAAAGAAGACAGGGTTGAGGTGGAAAAGGATTATTCTGGCTAGAGATCTGTGACCAGAGGAAGTCTATGGGGATCTGTGCGGGCACCTCTGTTATTTGTGATTTATATACTGATCCACATTTATGTCCAAGTAGTGTCTGCATATATTATGAATGCAAAGGCACTTGGATGCAAAGGTGGATCGGTCAGTTTGCCGATGACATAAAAACTGGTGGAGTTGCAGTCAGAAGGCTGTAAAAGTATCTAGCAGGATTTTGATCAGCTGTAGAAATGAATGGAGAGATGGCAGGTGGAGGTCAAGTATTAGGGGAAAATATACAGTTAATGGCAAAACCCTCTGGGACTGATGTGCTACAATGCTGAGAAATATATTATACACTCTATCTTCATATTTGCTCTATCTAATTTACTTGAATTTGACTTGATTGTATTTATGTAAAGTATTATGTGATCTGTTTTCATATAATGCAAAACAAAGCTTGTCACTGTGACAATAATAAATCTAAAAACCTAAAGCCTAATAAACTTAACTGCAGTGATGCACAGAGGAATATCGTGATCCAAGTCTTTAGCCCCTAGAAAGTGGCAACGCAATTAGATAAAGTAATAAAGAAGGCTTGCCTTCAGTGGTGGAGGCATTGAGTATAGAACCAAGAAGTCACATTGCAGTTTTATAGGAATTCTTTTCAGCCACATGTTGGAGTATTGTGTACAGGTCTGATCGCCCTAATACAGGAAGGATGCGGAGGCTTAGGAGGTGATGCAGAAGAGTATGATCAGAATGCTGCCTGGATTAGAGAGTATTGGTTTTAAGAAAAGGTTGGACAAACTTGGATTGTTTTCTCTGGAATGTGAGAGGTTGAGGGGAAACCTAATTGAAACGTTAAAAAAATTATGTATAGGTTGGGTAGACAGTCAGAAACTATTCCCCAAGGTGGAAATGTAATGTACCAGAGCGTGTAGCTTTATGGAGAGATAGCAAAGTTTGAAGAAAAAATGCAGGGTACTTTTTTTTACACAGAGGGTGATGGGGGCCTAGAAGGCTCTGCCTGAATTGGTGAATTGCAGAAACGAGAGGAACATTAATTTTTTTTAGTTAGGTACATGGATATGCAGGATTGGAGGAAAATGGATCATTTGCAGGCAGAAGAGATTCTTTTAACTTGGCATCATGTTTGGCACAGACAATGTGGGTTGAAGGGCCTGTTACTGTGCTGCATGTGCCTCAAGATGAATAAAACCGATAATATGAATTGGGGAGCATCTCTTCAGCCAGCAGAAGCAGGAACCTGGCGATGACATTGTTGGACTGCTGTCAAATAGAACTGTTACTACAGCAAGAAATATTACATGTTGTGGCCATGTTACATCTCGCCAACATACTTCCTGTAAGAATGAAAGTAATCTTTGGAAATAGTATAATCTTTGAATACTGAGAAATTGCTCAAGATACAGTAATTACATTGCAGAAGCAAGGTCACCCAAACATCAGTAGTCAAGCTGTAGCAACTAACATCTATTACCACCCCACTGACCCATAGCTATCTACACTACACTTCTTCCCACCCTGCTTCTATCCCCTACTCCCAATTCCTCCATCTACGCTGCATCTGTGCCCAGGATGGAGTTTTCCATACCAGGTCATCGGAGATATCCTAATTCTTTAGAGAACGGGGGTTCCCCTCTTCCATTATAGTTGAGGCTCTCACTAGGGTCTCTTTGATATCCTGCAGCTATGCTCTTGCTCCAGCTCCCCCTCCCCCCCCCCCATTCGTAACAAGGACAGAGTCCCCCTTGTCCTCACCTTCACCCCATCAGCCGTCGCATAGAACACATAATCCTCTGACATTTTCGCCACCTCCAACGGGATCCCACTACTAGCCACATCTTCCCATTTCCACCACTTTCTGCTTTCCGCTGAGACCATTCCCTACGCAACTCCCTGGTCAACTCATCCCTTTCCACCCAAACTACCCCTTCCCCAGGTACTTTCCCCTACAACCACGGGAGATTCAATACCTGTTCCTTTACCTCCCCCCTCAACTCCGTCCAAGGACCCCAACAGTCTTTTCAGGTGAGGCAGTTTACTTACATCTCCTCCAACCTCATCTAATCGTAATCGTAATTCTATTAGCCAAGTATGTTTTGCAACATACAAAGAATTTGATTTGCCATACATTCATACCAAATATAGCAACAAAACGCACAACCACATAAAATTTAACATGAACATCCACTACAGAAGCTCCCGCGATCGGGGCGGTCGAAGCCCCTGCGGCTTGGAGCTCCCGAAGTCGGTCTCTAACCAAATAACAGCAAGCTCTACGATGTTAAGTCCGCAAGCTCCTGCGGTTGGAGCTCCCAAGGTCGATCTCCCGGTTGCTCGGCACTTTAACTCTCCCATTCCCAATCTGACCTTTCTGTCCTGGGCCTCCATTGTCAGAGTAAGGTCCAGCGCAAAATGGAGGAACTGCAACGCATATTTCGCTTGGGTAGCTTACACCCCAGCGGTATGAACATCAGTCTGAAGAAAGGTCTCGACCCGAAGCGTCACCCATTCCTTCTCTCCAGAGATGCTGCCTGTCCCGCTGAGTTACTTCAGCATTTTGTGTCTACCGTTGCATGCAAACAACACTTGCACTTGGGCATACCTGGCTGAGCGCCAAGGCTTTATTGACTTATACTTAGATATGTACGAGGATGTGTTCTTAAAGTGTACAAAACCAAGGTCCTCTATCTAACTGCCCCATTGTGCACTACTATCCCCTGACTGAGGAGTTTTGTGGAGAGCCCTTGACAAATATTCAACATTTTTGATGAAGGCAGATATCGATACTGAAATATGGCTGCTCACTTTCCCCCAGAATATTCTGCAGATGCTTCAAGATTTTCTGGACCCATCTCATTTGGTCCCACAAAATCTGTCTCTCTCCTTGCTAATGAGTAATATCACAATCACTATCTGATCACCCTCCTCGCTGTGTCTCAGAGCCAGTCTTAGTGCATGGGCCTGACTACTGCTTTCTGCTGGGTGGGTGGTGGGGTGGGGGTCATCCACCCCCTGCCTCCTCCACCCTATCTAACAGTACCCTAAAGTGTTTACCTGTTTTCAAGGGAAATATAGGGGATTCCAGTACTCTCTGCCTACTCCCTTTACATTTCCTGATGGTCACCCATCAAAGTTCTGCTTGCACTGCACTATCGGCATGACCACCTTACTAAAACTCTTATCTACGAAGCACTTAACATCCCAGTCGATCCTGAGCTGGTTCAGCTGCAGCTGCAATTTCCTCATGTAATTAGTCAGTAGCTATAGCTGACTGCATTTCCCACATGCGTAGATCTCGGGGACATTGGAAGTCTCCTTGATTTCCCACATCCTGCAGGAGGAAGTGTAAGAAAATAACTGCAGATGCTGGTACAAATCGAAGGTATTTATTCACAAAATGCTGGAGTAACTCAGCAGGTCAGGCAGCATCTCAGGAGAGAAGGAATGGGCAACGTTTTGGGTCGAGATCCTGCAGGAGGAATATATCACTACCTTAAGCCAATGTGGAGGAGGGGCATTCGGGCCATTCTTAGTCACGTGTGTGACCAAAAATGTGAAAAATTGTGGAATACATCTCTTCTAATTCTGAAAGCATTGCAGGTATATTGTTTTGTACTGTATGTATGAGTTGTATATGTCGAAGTTTAACAAGTTAATTTTTTATATATTACGTTGACAATATTTGTTTAGAGGCAAAGGTCAAATATGACTGGTCACGTGTGTGACCTCACGAGGTGATCATGCGTGACCAGTCATATTTGGCCTCTGACCATAAACAAACATTGTCAGCATAACATATAAAACTTTCACTTGATAAACTTCGACATATACAAGTCATATATACAATACAAAACAATACACCTGTAATGCTTTCAGAATTAGAAGAGATGTATTGCACAATTTTTCACATTTTTGGTCACACACGCGACTAAGAATGGCCCATTAGATGTTATTGAGAACTTCAAGACCATGCATTAAGAGAGCACACATGTCCTTTGTGAGGAATGACCACTTCAAAAACTATCCACCCGCGAGTGTGGAAGAGTCTGTGATTCCCACATTAGTCTTTTAAGCAATCTCAGAATCCTCAAAACTGCAGTGGAACCAAGCGTGTTTGATGCCATGGACTGCCGAACAGGAAAAGTGATTTTATTACGTATTGTTCAGTTTTACAGTTGTAAGTTTAAGCGATTTGCATGGACTTTATAAGACCATAAGAAATAAGAATAAGAAGGGCGTGCAGCGTAGGTTCACTAGGTTAATTCCCAGAATGGCGGGACTGTCGTATGTTGAAAGGCTGGAGCAATTAGGCTTGTATACAATGGAATTTAGAAGGATGAGGGGGGATCTTATTGAAACATATAAGATAATTAGGGGATTGGACACATTAGAGGCAGGAAACATGTTCCCAATGTTGGGGGAGTCCAGAACAAGGGGCCACAGTTTAAGAATAAGGGGTAGGCCATTTAGAACGGAGATGAGGAAGAACTTTTTCAGTCAGAGAGTGGTGAAGGTGTGGAATTCTCTGCCTCAGAAGGCAGTGGAGGCCAGTTCGTTGGATGCTTTCAAAAGAGAGCTGGATAGAGCTCTTAAGGATAGCGGAGTGAGGGGGTATGGGGAGAAGGCAGGAACGGGGTACTGATTGAGAGTGATCAACCATGATCGCATTGAATGGCGGTGCTGGCTCGAAGGGCTGAATGGCCTACTCCTGCACCTATTGTCTATTGTCTAAGAATCAGAGATCGTTTCGCTGAACACCTCCACTCTGTCTGGCCTAAATCTACCTGATCTCCCAGTTGCTCAACACTTTAACTCCCCCTCCCATTCCCACACTGACCTTTCGGTCCTGGGCCTCCTCCATTATCAAATTGGAGGAACAGCACTTCATATTTCGCTTAGGTGGCTTACATCCCAGCGGTATGAACATTGACTTCTCCAACTTCAAGTATCCCTTGCTTTCCCTCTCTCTCCATCCCCTCCCCCTTCCCCGTTTCCTACCAGTCATATTGTCTCCGACTACATTTTATCTCTGTACCGCCCACTCCTTCTCTCCAGAGATGCTGCCTGTCCCGCTGAGCATTTTGTGTCTACCTTTGACATTCCTCAAGCTTGCTTTCCTGCCCTTTCCCCATAATGTTTGATTTTCCTTACTGATTAGAAACCTATTTTGGCCTTAAATATATCAAGGAACACTTCGCACACAGTTTCTCATGGCAAGGAATTCCAAAGACCTCCTACCTCGGTTGGAATTGGGCACCCTTTTATTCTGGGACTGTGTCCTCTTATTCTCAATAGATCACCTCTCGTTCCTCTGAGCTCCAATGAGCAGGGTCCCAATCTATTTAACTTTGCTTTATGGGACAACCCCTCCATACCTGATATCAGGGATATGGGACAACCCCTCCATATCTTGTGAACCTTCTCTGAACCACTTCCACTGAAATAATATATTTCCATAAGTAGAGGGATTAAAATTAGTCACAGAAATCTAGATATAATTTTACTCGTGTTTTGTACACTTGCAGCAAGTCTGTTGCTTTTATACTCCAAGCCTCTTGGAAAAATAGGGCAAAGTTCCTTCATCCTTCCCTATTACCTGCAATACTTGAATGCTAAAAAAGACGAAGTCCTGGAGTAACTCAGCAGATCAGGCAGCATCCCTGGAGAAACAGACCCGAAATGTTACCTATCCATGTTCTAAGGGATGCTGCCTGACCTGCTGAGGTCAGGCAGCATCTACTCTACTCTAGCACTTTCTATCCTTTTATGTAATAACCAGTATCTGCAGTTTTTTTGTTTCTACATTTGAATTGTATCTTTGTTTCATGTGTAATGCCACCCGAATTCCTTTGTGCAGCAGCTTTCTGCATTATTTTACTTTTTACTATTACAGGTCCACCACCAATATATATTTTTTGTTGCAACTGTTAGTTTGACACCTCCTTTAATCCAGACAAAATCACGAGAGCGCACTTGGACCCCCCCCCCCCCCAAACAAAATGGCGCCTAGGCCGGATAAGGCAGCTGATCTCAATGTCATTGGGGCTTTTGCGCCGATTGGTGGGTTGAATTTACCCCTTGTGGCTCAGGCTCTGGTACACCAGCCCAACTGGAGCCAGCAGATATGTTCCCATAGCCAACCTCCGAGGCCGTAATGGCGGGCCTGTATCTCGGTCCTTTGGTGGCCGAGGCCAGTTCTGGTATTGTTGGACTCCTCAGGGAGGACATGACCTCTGTTGGTCCGGCAAAACGGAGAATCCAGAAAGGCTCTGTAACTTAGGCTGCCATAAAATTGATGGTGGACCTGTCCTGTTATTTTGTTCTTTGTTTCAAAATGAACAGCTTAACACTTTAAATCCCCTTCCCATTCCCACACTGACCTTTCTGTCCTAGGCCTCCTCCATTGTCAGAGTGAGGCTAATTGCAAATTAGAGGAACAACATCTCATATTTTGCTTGGCCAGCTTCCAACCCAGTAGTATGAACCCCTGCACTCCCTCTCACTCCATTCCTCCCCACCCAAGTTGCACCAGGTTACCGTTCTCATCTAGCATAAAGGTAACAATGGCATGTTTCCTTTATCATCGTTACTTTTTTGCAAACCTTTCATTCATTTTTCTATATCTCTTCATTACTGTCTATATCTCATGGTTTTCATTTGGGGAAAAAAGAGAAGATTTGGCTTTTTTTAAATTTAGTATGGTGATGAGATTTATCAGGCTCTCATAATTATAGTATATTTAGGGGAATTTCATGATTTTGGTATTGTAAATAACAATGTGTTTGTTTGAAAAATCACCATTAAATGATTTACACTTGTGTTCCCAACCAGTGTAAAAGAATTATCAGTGGTTTGTGACTAGAACTGCTCGATTGAAATGTTTTCTTGTGGATTGACAAGCAATTGGACGATGACCTCTTCAAATTAGATAAATAAAAATGAAAAGGAAAATTATGCAGAAAATGTGTACATGGAAATATTCAGTCAAAATTATTGAGAACCAAAGGTATTTCAATGTGGGAGGGCTTTGGTGAGATCAGATCTAGAGGATTGTATATGGTTTTGATCATCTTATCTAAGAAAAAAATACTTGCTAGAGAGAGAATGTGATAAAGATTTAGCAGTCTGATTTCTGGAATAATTGAAATAGAAATTGGATCACCTGGGCCTGAATTCATATTTTAAAAGAATGAGGGTTATTTAATTGAAATATAGGAAATTCTGACTGGATTCTCTCGACAGGTTGAATGCAGGGAGGATATTTTCACATGTTAGTGATCTAGAATTTGGGGTTCAAGATGGAGTTGTAGTTAAGGAATTATGACTGAGATTCCTTTTTTTCGAGGATGGTGAACTTGTGGAATTCATTCTCAGAGGGTTGAGGAATATGAGACGTGGCAGTATGATATTAGAAAACATAGAAAAATAGTAGGCCATTCGGCCCTTCGAGCCAGCACCACCCATTCAATATGATCATGGGTGATCATCTAAAATCAGTACCCCGTTCCTGCTTTTTCCCCATTGCCTTCTGTGGCAGAGAATTCCACTGCCTTCTGTGGCAGCGTATTGATAGATGTATTGAAAGGTGGAATAAGTCACAAGCAAGTTTACTCAGTTTCAGTTATAGTTTTTTAGGTTTTCTTTTGTCAAACACTTTCTGGACAAATGTTGCTGGTTTACAAGGTTGTGTGATGCTGTTGTCCTTGCACACTATTGTGTTCACCTCTGAATCCTTGTTCCAGTGGTCTCCTGCCAAGATAAATGAACTCATCCAATGCTTTGTTGTGCATATCCGAACTTGTTCTGAGTTGTATTTGTCCATTGCCTTAGATATGCTAACCTATTTTGACATCTTGTTCACCAGTAATATTCTCGTGCTCATAGTCATTCCTTGGGTCACTCCTTCCCTAGCTTTCTCGTATTCTCAGCTATGCAACTTCCCAGAATTCTGCATTCCTCCGATACTGAACTTGTGCCTTAACCACCTTGGCCATATACTCAGAATTCCCTGTCTGTTAAAGTTCTGTGACATATTTGAAGCAAAGTTGGAAAGTCTTCAGCTGCATTTATGCTTTCTAAGAGATTCTGTTATTTAATTGCCCCATTTCCTGATATAAGCCATTAACGAAGAAAAACCTTGCCTCCTGATGCATTCAGCTGTTCATCATGCCTCATTACTTTTCAGTTCTCAAGTTTAATTTGATCGGATCTTTCATGATAGGATCCAACTTGCTATAAAATATCTGCACATGAGCACCTTTTGTATCCAGATATTTGTATGACTTCCCTGTTTTCATATACTCTTCAACAGGGTTTGGGACGTCATTTTTCAGCTGTAGATGTTAGTCAGGCCATATTTGTATGACTACATACAGTTCTGAGCCACCTGCTATAGGAAGGATGTCATTGAACTGAAAAGGGTGCAAAAGCAAGGAAGCCACCCACCACTCTTCCGAGTTAGTCTAGTACTTTGTATTTTGCTCAAGCTTCCAGCATCTGCAGTTCATTGTGCCTCCATAACAGGAATATGATTCAGGACCATTGGCATTGGGGATAGGCCTGTCAACTTTTAAAAACTTTTTACTAATTTATATTAACAAAAATATTAGGAATTAAGGTAATCCTCACTGTTGAGACTTTACTGTGTACATTACTACTTTAACTTCATATAAGTAAAACAAAATTTATATTTTCATTTTTTAAAAGGGCCATGTGTACAACTCAACCTCCCGGATAAGGAAAAGGAAGGACAGAAGATCATGGCTAGGGTTTGCACAGGTATGTCAAATTTTTAAAATCTCATTACACCAATGAGCTTGTTTTTATTTCTTAATCTGTTAGTCATTCCAAAGATTTTGATCCTGCACTGTTAAATGCATCAGCAAAATTGCTAATTGTGTATTTTTCACTATCAAAGGCAACTTGTAGGGTAGAAAACATAATTGTAATTTTTGAACATAAAAAAATTGAACATGTCTTTGGCTTTAAATGTCTGTACTGAACATAATGCTAGGACAAACTCTTATCTGCCTGATGTGTTCCAGATCCTTTCAGTTCCTGCATATTCATGTACCTATGCAAAAGCCACTTAAATGCCAGTATCGTAGCTGCCTCTGCTACCACCACTTGCAGCATGTTCCATGCACCCACCGCTGTGTGTGTGTGTGCGTGCGGGCGGGCGGGCGTGCGTGTGCGCGCGTAAAAAAAATTAATATATTTTTAAAATTAGCCCTGCACATCTCTTAAACATTACCCCATTCCCCTTAAAGATATACCCTCTAGTATTTGACATTTCCATCTTGGAGGGGTGGGGGAGGTGGAGAAGGTTTTGTCTGTCTTAATTGAGCACGCTACCCTCATCAATCACCGTTGGGAAAGAGTTAAAACAATCCTTTGCTCATTCTTTTTTTTAAGTAACTGAATGGAAACAATTTTTAATGTGTATTTACACTGTGTAGGATCAAGTTATTCCTGACATTTTGAATATGTTCTATTGTATGCACACTTTCAACTTTATGGTGGAAAGTGCAGTGTTGTCTCTAAAATTTTAAGTGACAATTCAGATTACAGAAGACATCAACAATATGCATTCTTTCATGCTGAATGATTTAATGTAATCATTGTTGATATGAGCCATAGTCAGCTATTCAAACATGTATTTAACATGTGATTGCAACAGTTTGAGAAATGTTTACATACAAATATTAATTCTGTTATTGCTTTGCTTTATTTTTGAAACAAGCTATTTTGGACCAAAAAAATAATGGCAATCCAAGCTATGATTATTATTATTGTCTGTTTTTGTAGGGTTCTTTACTATACAGGGATTTAAATAACCATAATACGACAGCAATGTCCATCAACCCAGAAACCCTGGAACAAGAAAGCACAGTTAATCTTCCAGGTATGTCACTGAAAACCGTTATATTAAATAGGTGGGGGAAAGACAATGAGAGCTATATTCACAATTCTACTGCGATTGTAATTTTATGAAAAATGGCCTTTCAATGATGGATATGTTTTATAAAGGAGGTTCCAAGATTTTGTATTTTGCAGTAAATTTCTACTTGGAAATTAATGGACTGAGTGCAGCGCAACAGGGTATGGGCAGCAGTGAAAAATGTATTGATCTGCCTAGTCTTTTATCTTATCTTGATCTGCTGCCCACACATTTAATTCCAAGCATAATCTGCTGCCCACCAGTTTAATTCCAAGCATAATTTTAAACAATCGGATTAATTCCAACCAGGTGTTCAAAGAGAGGTCATCATAGATTATTTTTAATGTTGACTGTTCACCTTTCGAGTAATTAAACAATGCAGGAAGCCATTTTGGCCCATTTTTAACTCCTGTGAATATTATCCAGTTTGCACCACTTCCATTTTCTTTCCAAATAGCATCGTTTTTTTTTGTTGTTACAACTGTTGTACAACTTTTTCCTATTAAATCTTTTTCCCTTCACCTTGAACTTATGTCCTCCGGTCCTCGATTCCCCTACTCTGGGCAAAAGACTCTGTGTATCTACCCGATCTATTCCTCTCGTGATTTTGTAAATCTCTATAAGATCTCCCCTCATCCTCCTGCGTTCCATGGAATAGAGACCCAGCCTAGTCAACCTCTCCCAATAGCTCACACCCTCTAGTCCTGGCAACATCCTCGTAAATCTTTTCTAAACCCTTTCAAGCTTGACAATATCTTTCCTAAACTAAATTGCAAAATGTTTGGTGCTGAGGACTATAAACAAACAGATTAAAAATTACTTTCAGGTTGTCAACCTGGAGGACAGAACATTCTATTCACAGATGGAGAATACATCAATCAGATTACGGCGTCAAAAGATGCAAGTATATTTTTTGTAACCATGTTTCAAACAATTTTGATTAAAAGATTTTTTTGTGATTGCTATCTAGTTGGATAATCTGTAATGGCAATAAAACATCTACCCAAGGTAATCTGCAATGCTTTTTTTCTTGCAGGATGGTTTTGTAGTTCGGATATATACAACAAACACTGAGCCTGTACTTCAACAGGAGCTGCAGCTCAAGTTAGCCAGGAAGTGTCTACATGCTTGTGGCCTCTCTTTATTTGATCTGGAGAAAGACTTGCACATCATTAGTAAGGATTCATGATTTATGATTTGCTTTCAGGCATGGAAATATTTGAAGTATTTAGAGGCTGATTCTGTTTTAGTATGTTCATCTTGCCTATACGTGATTCCTTCCCAGAATTTGGGGGGAACATTTCCAGAAAAGACCATAATGAGTAAACTTGCATTTTGACATAATGATGACAGGTGCTAACACCGGATACGTTCTATCCAGCTCCTTCCACTGTTCTGTGTAACCACATCACAAACACTTAAAGCAACAAATGGTGTTAATTTTTGCCTAAAGACGACAGGAACTTAAGTTCAACGGACATCAATCTTCAGTATAAGAAAATAACTGCAGATGCTGGTAGAAATCGATTTATTCACAAAATGCTGGAGTAACTCAGCAGGTCAATCTTCCACTTCCAGTCTTGATGAAGACAGTTGTCCAGTCCACTCCCTATGACTGCATTTTAAATGTGATTTATATTTCTAATGAGCTAACTGGGTTTCTAAAGCTTTGCAAATGTCATCAAATGAAAGAAGGCAAGATAAGCTTGTAGCATGTGGGCTATTCTCAATTGTTTGTCACCCAGATATGCCAACCCTGATATCCCCATACCGACAGAGTGCAACCTATCTAAAGCTACCTAGTTAACATAGAACAGTATAGTACAGGAACAGGCCACTTGGCCCACAATGTCTGTGCCAAACATAATGTCAAATTAAACTCATCTCCTCTGCCAGCATGTGATCCATATCCTTCCATTTCTTGCAAATCCATGTGTCTACCTACAAGCCCCTTAAATGGCACTATTGTATCAGTCTCCACCGTTCCAAGCACCCACCCCTCTCTGTTTCAAAAAACCTTTCCTACCATCCTCTTTAAACTTTGCCCTTCTCATCTTAAAGCTATGTCTTCTAGTATTTGATATTTCCAACCTAGGAAAACAGTTCTGACTGTCCACCTTTTCAATGCCTCTCATAATATTTTTTATTTCTATCAAGTTTCCCTTCAGCCTCCGACGCTCCAGGAAAAAGAAAGTCTTAGGTTTGACCAACCTCTCCTTCTAGACAAGATGGACCAAAAAAACTGGAGTAACTCAGCAGGGCAGGCAGCATCACTGGAGAGAAGGAATGGGCGACGTTTCGGGTCGAGACCCTTCTTCAGACTAGTCTGGGATTAGGGAAACGAGAGATATAGATGATGATGTCGAGAGATAAAGAACAATGAATGAAAGATATGCAAAAAAGTAAAGATGATAAAGGAAACAGGCCATTGCTAACTGTTTGTTGGATGAAAACGAGAAGCTCGTGTGACTTGCTTGGGGGAGGGATAGAGAGAGAAGGAATGTCAGGGCTACCTGAAGTTAGAAAAATCAATATTCATACCACTGGGCTGTAAGCTGCCCAAGCAAAATATTAGATGCTGTTCCTCTAATTTGCATTTAACTTCACTCTGACAAGGGACCCTGTCCAGGGACCCTGACAGTCCTTTCAGGTAAGGCAGAGGTTCACTTGCACCTCCTCCAACCTCATCTACTGTATCCATTGTTCAAGATGTGGACTCTTGTACATCAGCGAGACCAAATGTAGACTGGATGGTGGTTTCGCTGAACACCTTTGCTCAGTCCGCCTGAACCTACCTGATCTCCCGGTTGCGAAACACTTCAATTCTCCTTCTCATTCCCACACAGACCTTTATGTCCTAAGTCTCCTCCATTGTCAGAGTGAGGCTAATACAAATTGGAGGAACAGCATCTCATATTTCGCTTGGGCAGCTTACAGCCCAGTGGTATGAATAATCCTGCAATATGACCTCCTGCCTCTTATATTCAATGAACCTAACCTATGAAGGCAAGTTCCTTTGCTTTAGATTTCCTATCGAACAGGCAGTAGGATAAAAGTCTTCAAAATGTTTCCTGTAATTAAGAAAATACGAGGTGACTGTATCTCGGATGAAACAATTGTCATTTGCCTGCACAAAGATGATTTGCTGTACAAAACAACTGATCATTTCTGACTGATAGAGGTATTGTTGTTTGTACAGAGTCATGGATTAGAAATTGTGGGTGGGATGAAATAGAGAATATATAAAATCGCAAAGATTGAAATATTTGCTTGCGTGTTAGCTGCACCACTGTAGCCACTTGTACACATCTCGCATGGGCGAGTGCAAAGTTGGACACATGTTTTGTTGACTTCTGCAGATAGTTTGCTATCTCCAATGTTAACTCCATTTGTTAACAGGCAAGCTTTGAGGTTCACAAATGAACCTAATTCATAAGCACAGAGAAGGTCTGTTGAGTCATAGTCTACTACTTTATAGTAATCCTACACTTATTCCATTTTGTCCTCACCAAATACCCATCATTCCTCTGCACTGAACCGTTTATACACTATGACCATACACTATCCTTATACACTATTCACAATGTAGAATGGTTAAATAGCCTACGCATTTTAGTTTTTTAGATTAGAAATGCAGCATGAAACAGGCCCACCGAGTCCATGCCGACCATCAATCATCTGGTCATACTATTTTTGTTATCCGACCATTGCATCCATTAGGGGCACACGAGGGGCAATTTTACAGGCGTCAAATAACGTATAAACCCACAAGTCTTTCGGATGTGGGAGGAAACGAGCACCCGGAGGAAACCCATGCAGTCACAGGGAGAATGTGCAAACTCCAGACAAATAGCATCCGAGGTCAGGATTGAAACTGGATCTCTGGTGCTGTGAGGCACTATCAGCTCTATCAGCTGTGCAACACAATTGGCTCAGTTACCCCACAGGTTCCAATTAAATCTTTCTCCTCACACCCTAAACCAATGTCCTCTGGTTCTCGATTTCAATACTGGGCAAAAGACAATGCGTCTACCCGATCTATTCTTCTCATGATTTTGTACATCTCTATAAGATCACCCCTTATTCTCTTGTGCTCCAAGGAATAAAGCCCTAGCCTTATCAACCTCCCCCTATAGCTCAGGGCCTTGAGTCTTGGCAACATCCTCATAAATCTTCTTTGCACCCTTTCCAGCTTGACAACATCATTCTTATAACATGTTGACCTAAACTGAACCCAATACTCCAAATGTGGCCTCAGCAACGTCTGGTATAACAGTCATATGACCTCCCAACTTCTATAATCTATGCTCTGACTGATGAAGGCCAATGAGCCGAAAGCCTTCTTAACCACCCTATATACCCACAGGTATATACTTCAAAGTCCCTCTGCACTCTGAGATCCCTCTGCTCTACAACACTCCCAAGAGATTCACCATTCACTGTGTAGGTCCTACCCATGTTAGACTATTGGGAAAATACTGCTCTTCTAATTCCCGTTGACTATTCGGAAGCCTGTAGTGCACACCCAACAAGGTAATCATCCCTTTCGTGTTTTTCAACTCCATATAGCCTTACTAGATGAGCCGTCCGTAATATCACTTCTGACCACTCCCGTGACATCCTCCTTAACCAATAAAGCAACATCCCTTACTCTTATCCCCAGCTCGCTCTTTCCTGAAGCACCTGTAGCCTGGAACATTAAACTGCCAATCCTGACCCTCTCTTAACCAGGTTTCTGCAATGGCTACAACATCCCAATTGCACATACCTATCCATGCCCCAAGTCCATCTGTCTTACTCTTTAGACCTCTGCACTTATTTTAATGCAAATTTAAACTAACAGTCCTTCCTCGCTCCTTGCCTTACTCCTGTCTATTCTGTCCACTAAACCTTCTCTCATCATCCTCCATACCATACTAACATATGATGAGTGTTTGAAGGCAGTGGGCCAGTACTCGCTGAAGTTTAGAAGGATGAGGGGGAACCTCATTGAAACTTTCGGAATAGTGAAAGGCCTGGATGGAGTGAATGTGGAGAGGATGTTTCTATTAGTGGGAGAGTCTAGGACCAGAGGCCATTGCCTCAGAATAAAAGGACGTACCTTTTCATTGTCACACACAGCTGTGGAGGCCAGGTAAATGGATATTTTTATGGTGGAGATTGATTGATTCTTGATTAGCAAAGGTGTCGGATTATGGGGAGAAGGCAGGAGAATGGGGTTGAGTGGGAAAGATAGATCAGCCATGATTGAATGGCAGAGTAGACTAGATAAGCCCAATGGCTGATTTCTGCTCCTATAACTTGAGAACCTCTAACCTCTCACCGGCCTCTGTCCTGTATAGGATCCGACACCCCCCCCCCCCCCCCCCCCCCCCTGTCAATCTATTGAAAAACCCATTGTGTAGCTCTACTAGTTGTGTGACTGTGCCACCCAAGGTTTTGCAGGGGTGTACATAGGTACAATCAGTTCAAACTCAAGTACAATAGATACAGGAAAGGAGAAGATACATTGTGTAGGGCAGAACACTGAAGTGAACTTGCTAGGAAGAAAAAAACGGTTGATTTTCTTACTCGGGCTTGCACATCTTCTTGATTCTCCTTTGTTGATAGCTTCTCAAATTTTTTGCCACCTCTCCTTTTATGGCTCTTCACTCATGTGATGGTTCACAGATGGTTTCCTTTTCCCTTTTTTAAAATTCTCTAATTAGGGTTCTGAGAAGTATCCTAGGATATCTTTGTGTTAAAAGATTTTGAATGAATAGCAACTAGGGTGCTGTGGGTCATCCCAGCACCCTTGAGATGGGAATAGAAAACATGGATCTGAAACTTCAGAGTTTGTGTTGTAATACTTGATAGAAGAATCTACTTGAGCTTTGGATCATATTTAATATAATCATATTTAATAATTTTTTACTTTGATTGCAAACGCCCTTGCAGAAAATAGCTAATTGAGCAAAAAGTGGCGTATAACGGGCAGAGAAACCTAATATTATGTTTAGAATTTAAATATCTGTAATTGAATTGCTGAGAAGGTTGACACATTACATTGCTAAGCTTTCTGTGTCATGCTGGTTTTGTGAATATGCAATCTTGTATCAACATTTATTCAGTATCAGAAGTGAAGCTATAATTTGCAACAGCATGGTGATACAGCTTGTGTTTTAATCATTAATTCCTGGTATATTTTCAATTATTGTTTTGCTTGCTGTAATACATTTATTTTGCTGAAACTCTTTAATGAGATGGTGAGCATAATGTTTCTTAAGAGCAATGCAGGTTTGTGCTGCTGGGGACTAAATAATCTTGGTTTGCCATTCACTAACCTATTTGTCATTACCATCTCAGCTTTTTCAATTACCATATGCGACAACAATTTTGGATAGTTAAATGCAACAACTTGGCCAGTGTAGATCTCAGAATATTAGACAAAAATATAAATAAACGAATGGCAATAAGACTATAATTACATAGTGTTCTTGCTGTTGACTAACAATCAGAAGCTTCGACAAGATGGTGATAATTTAATGAGATCAAATCCAACTTTGCTGTTTTGGAATTCTAATTCTGCTTATTAAATCCAATAATGTATCAGTTAAATCATGCAAAAACCAATCTGATTACTGTTCTTTAGAAGCAAAAGTTACCCATCTTGCCTAATCTGGTTGTATGTGACAAGACTACAGGTGCACAGTTTAAGTATAACTGCTATTGGAATTGCCTCACAAATTGTTAAATTCAAGGACATTTCAGGGGAAGCAAATGCTGGCCTTGCCACTGATTCCTACATTTCTTCAAAAGGAAAAGTAACACAATTTTTGGCTGTTGCTTTGTTCTGCTCTAAGTCGCTCTTGCATTCGTGACTTCACCATATTTGCGTGTTTGCCCTTTTTCCACGATCACATTTTGTTTGCATTGTGCTCTGAATTGTGTTTACCAAGATCTCCCTCTAAAGGGGGAAGGGAGGGAGAAGAAAAAAGTGCCAACCAATTATTTTTTTAAGTGACTATTGTTTAACGATTAATGCCCTTTTTGAACATCTTTGCTGTTTGAAAATGGCAAATCAATTTATTTATCTAAACACAGGTTTATAGATTTAATGTACCACTAAGATCTTGACATCATGCTGAGGGATTTGCAGCAGTTTTGAATATTATGTATGTCTGACATCCTTCCACAAATATATTGTTACCAGATACAGGATTTGATGAGGAGTCAGCTTTCGTTGGAGCAGGTCGAGAATTTGCACTAATGAAAAGCGCTAATGGAAAGGTATGTATAAAGGTTTAATGGTTTGGAGCTTTTTTGTCTGTTTTTTGGTAATGGTGTTTATTAAATGTTTTTATAGTTCTGCTAAAGTAATTGGTGTATAGTGATGCTTAATACATTAATTCCTTGTGCTGATATAATTTCTTTTTCATTGATCATGTACTTATCATTGGAGGATGGAAGCCTATTCCCTTTCATATTTCACTAGCGACATCGAATGGAGAATGTAATTGGGTATAAAGTTGATTTTAGTTTTCTTCCTCCTTCACCTGCAGTGAAAGTTTGGTATAGAAACATGCAACCATTGGAAGCAGTGGCATCTTTATGTAACAACATTTGATTCATGCAAAAAAAGTCCAAGGGTGCTGTTGTTCAGGTTTTCAATATCTTCAATGAAGTCATCAAAAAAATTCAAAATATATTAATTATGATTCATTTTATGGGTTGATTCATTCGATCAGGTATTTATTTATACAATAAATTTGTTTTCAAGAGAGAGTTAGATTTAGCTCTTGGGGCTAAGGGAATCAAGGGATATAGGGATAAAGCCAGAACGGGTTACTGAATTTGGATGATCAGCCATGATCATATTGAATGGCAGTGCTGGCTCGAAGGGCCGAATGGCCTACTCCTGCACCTATTTTCTATGTTTCTATAACTAGAAAGAAAGCATGTTGGAATTTTTCAGACATGTATACTCAGTGGTTTTTCAAATTTTACGTTTTACACCTATTATTAACTGTTCAAGTTGTTGAAAAGCCTTCTCTGGGATCCTGCATGTAAACCAGTGCCAGCGGTGTCATTTCCTATGCGGAAGCATTTGTGATCTATACTGCAGAAAAGCCGGTTATCTTGCAACAACCATGTGAATTGGCTATTGTCTTTAATTTTTTTGTTTGTTTTCAGTCTATGAAATTCTACTTTTTGAAAGAAAAATTATACCATTCTTATTAAAAGAAAAAGTAAACTAGGAACTATGACAAGTTGTTTTAGAATTGGAAAAGAAAGTATAAATTTGGAATGGTTGGGGTTTAAGAATTAAAATCTGACATTGAAGTGAATCAAGATTGTGTTCATAGCATTGTATTTCCAGTGGGTTTAAATCAGATTGATAAAGTTGCCCTGTAATAAGAAAACCTGAACTGAAAGCAGCAATAATTAGACTGACTGTCTGATTCTCATGAGACTTTAATGAAGATATAGAATTTAAGTTGCTTTTTTTGTGTGTAGTATGTATAAAAGTGAGATTATCAATTCACTTTTTTTGGTGAATTCGTGCAAATGTAGATGAAGTTTTTTAATCACGTTATGTGATAATTGGTACCAAATGATTTTTGTGGTGCTAAAAATGTAATTCGATTCCTTATTTATATCATAGGAAATTGTTCAAATTACCTTTTCTTTTATTGTTTGTTCTTGTACTCTTGTCTCTCCTTGTCTTATCTGCACCTCCCCTGAACCCTCGTGGTCCTGATAGAATTGTAATTTTGTTTTTATTCCTGTACTTTATTTGGCCCTGAACTAGTGCATCCATCATTTGTGTTTGTAACGATATTTGAGTCTGATCCCTTGAGTAGACAAACTGCCTATCTTATTTATAGATATGGCAGATATTCTAAGAAACACACCTAGCTGTTACAATGAAAGTTTTTGTAAGTTGCTTTGCAAATGCCCATATAAATGAATGGATGAGGGTTATTTGTACACTGCAGCCCATGATAGACGAATTAAAACTTGAGGAACCTGACGCTTGATTTGGTTCTAATTTGGGCCAAGAGTCAAATACTGTCAAATAATATCAGTCAAATACTGATATTAGAATAACTTAATTTGAAATTATTTATTTCTGGGAGATTGTTCATAAGTAGATAATATTTAAAGAGAATTTGCATGATGCACTCTTATGGTTGGTTGTAATTTGTGCAAGGAATACTGTCAAACTGATCTTTATAGTAAATGTGTGCTTTGTTTTAAAACCAAGGTCAGGTTATAACTTGGATGTGACCAATTTCAATATTTGGTTCATCAGTAATTCATGACAAAGGACCATTATAAATCCTATTCTACTTTTAGTAAGGATTTTTAAACTGTTTTACAATCGGTAAATATGTCTAAATGTATAGATTCACATCACAATTCACAGAATAATGCAATTCGGCTTGATAGAAATTTTTTGGAATGTCTAGATATATTTTTGAAGAAAGTATCATATTCTTTTTTTCATCCTAGATGTATTATACTGGCAAATATCAGAGCCTTGGCATCAAACAAGGAGGTCCTACTGCAGGAAAGTGGGTCGAATTACCCATCACAAAATCGCCAAAGATTGTACAATTCTCTGTGGGTCACGATGGGTCTCATGCCTTAATGGTGGCTGAAGATGGAAGTGTTTTTTTCACTGGGTTGGCTAGTAAAGGAGAGGATGGTGAATCAGGTACAGATGCAAACATGGGTATATGAAAAATATTTTCTTTATCAATTTTCTGATATGTAATAGCTATGCATTTATGAAGCCTAGATTCATTTCAGGATATTACTTCTTCTGACAGCAAGAAGTAGAAAATAATGGTTTAGGGAATGAATTTATTGGGAGCCTGATGTGTCAAATTTAAGGTTGCCCTCAGTGAATAGAATCAATCAATAGTCAATAGTCAATCAATAGTCGTTTATTTGTTACATACACATAAATGTGTAGTAAAATGAAACATTACCCGCAGTTGAACAATAAGACCAATAAGATTAATCAATAAAAATGCAATAACACATACAATCACAACTAACACCAAACAAAAAGAAACATCCATCACAGTGAGTCTCCTCCAGTCCCTCCTCACTGTGATGGAAGGCCAAAATGTCTTTTTCTCTTCCCTGCCGTCTTGTCCCGCGGTCAGGCTGTTGGAGTTGCCACGTCGGGGCAGTCGGGGCTCCCGATATTGAAGCCCCCGCTGGGCGGTGAAAGGTCAACGGCCTATTTCAGGCCGCGCCGGATGGTGAAAGGTCCGTGGCGGGCTGACCCAAGCCCCGCGATTCGGGGCGTGCGAACACGCTGCCTCTGCAGCTGCCGGAGCTCCCGATGTCGGCCCCCACCCAGGGGCCTGCGGGCTTCCGACGTCCACGCGGCCCGCGCCGGAGCCTCCGGAGACGAGTTGCAGCCGTTCCCGCAGCATTCGCAGGCAGCCAGCGCCGCAGGTGGTGAGTCCGGACCGCGGGCTCTGCGAACCAGAGCCCCAGGTGGTCCCAGGTGCATGGCCGGTGGTAGGCCGCAACGGGAACGGAGACACGACACAGAACAAAGGTCACGTCTCCGTTCTGGAAAGAGAATGTTACAGTTCCCGTTCCCTCCCTCCCACCCCCCCCAAAACATAACATACAACACTACATCATATTAAACTACAATTCAGACAAAAACAACCAAAACACAAAAGACAGACGGACTGCAGGCAAGCCGCAGCTGCGACGGCAGCGCTGGCTCCTTGATAATTGAATATTTGCAATTTTATGGCATTACAGGTGTAACAGTCTCCATGGTCTTGGGTTATCAAAGTTATTAAAGTTATTTCCCAACTATATCCCATTAGTGTAGTTTTCAGTTGAATAATCTGTTTAGTATTCTTGTCATAGCCAAAAGAATTAGATGTGACATGAGCAAATGTACTATTACAATGTGTTTAATATTTGTGAAGCATCACATGATGATGGTGGTTATGGATCCAGTGTTATCTTTGAAGAGAATTGGAGGAAGGCTGCTCTGATTCATCAATTTTTCATTAAAAAGTGATTAATGATTATTCACCCATGATTAATCATGATTATTCCATTAAAATTATTACATTTCTAATTTCTCTCTTCTCTAAAATTAGTTCTAAAATAGGATGGTATGAGAATTCCTTGTTTTGTAAGTAAATCTTTGGTAACTTTTCAGCCATTTTATCTAGTAAATCTAAGCAATTAGTTCAATGCGTTCAGAAAATTTCAAACAGCAAAATGTCGAACAACTGGCTTGTTTTTAGAAGGTGGACGTTTGGCACAACTTGTGAACGGAAACGATAGGAATTTATTGAAGTGCAAGCATTGTGCATGCATTCTTTTGCATTTCAAGAAGAAATCAACAGAAACACCTGGGTTTGTTATTGCATGTTAGATAGCTTTAGACAGAAGTCCGTTTGCAACTTTAGCCAAAAGTGACAACATCAAAAATGGCTGGAAAGCACAAGGGCTAAAAATCCCAAGTACGAGAGAGGAAATTTGTGATATGGTCATGAAGTTTTGACAAAAATCCAGGAAGAAATAAAGCGGGAATTGAAGGAAATACTGGAATCTGGGGACAGCTTTTCACTGATTTTAGATGAGTGGACCTCAAAGAGAAATCAATGCTGCATCTGCCTCAACATTGACAAGCTCTTTGGCGTCGCGATGATACAAATCAATGGTTCAATGCCTGCCGAGAAAGGACCGAAACTGATCATTAATAAACTTGAAGGCATCAGAAAAAGCTGGAGTAACTCAGCGGGTCAGGCAGCATCTCGGGAGAGAAGGAATGGGTGACGTTTCGGGTCGAGACACTTCTTCAGACTGATGTCAGGGGAGGGGGCGGGACAAAGAAAGGATGTAGTTGGAGACAGATAGACAGTGGAAGAAGGGGGAGGGGAAAGAGAGGGACAGAGGAGCTATCTAAAGTTGGAGAAATCAATGTTCATACCGCTGAGGTGTAAGCTGCCCAAGCAAAATATGAGGTGCTGTTCCTCCAATTTGCGGTGCGCCTCACTATGACAATGGAGACAAAGGTCAGAATGGGAGGGGGAGTTGAAGTGCTGAGCCACAGGGAGATCAGGTTGGTTAAAGCGGACTGAGTGAAGGTGTTGAGCGAAACGATCGCTGAGCCTGCGTTTGGTCTCGCCGATGTAGAGAAGTTGACATCTGGAATAAACTTGAAACTTTTGATGTTGTTTTGAAAACCACTGATGGAGCCAGTCTCATGAAGAAGCCTGATCAAAGGTCAGGCATTTTCCAGCAATTGTCATTCGCACGACATTGACATAATTGTGGGTGATGTGTTGTACGTGGCTGCTTAACCTGTTTGCTGATGTTGATGAAGTTGCGAATGAACAGGACGACATCTATGATGAAGAGAAGGATTGAGGTGTCTGAAGAGAACGAAGGTGACGATGACTCCATTGGTGAGTGGGTTGAAGATCAATCTGTGGATGCTGATGTTCAACCTGCAGACAATATTGCTGAATTGATTAGAAAAATACAAAGAATTGTCACTTTTTTTCTGCAAATCATCCATGAGAAATGACTTATTGCAAAATCTAGCCAAACGTGAAAAAGGAAATGAGATAGCGTCGATCCTTGACTGCAAAACACATTGTAATTCAATGCTGGCTATGCTGAGGCAATTTTTGGAATTGAAAGATATCATACCAACAGTGCCTCGTGAGCTTTCATCAAGCCATCTTTTCCCATCTGAAATTGAATTGCAGCTGGAATCTGAGTTAGCTGAAAGTTTTTAGATTTGATTGAAAAGAGTGTCCTCCCCCTTGGATGACGTGATTGCAACAAAGCTGACAAAATATATTTGATTTCATGTTGGAGTAGCAATTTGGTTATACTGGCAGAAAACTATACAAAGCAGTTCACACCAGGATTGAACAGAGAAGAAACCCAGGCATTTCAAGACTCCTCAGATATTTGGATGATCCAAAGGATTATGGCTTTGCCTGGAACTCTCGACTTGAGTTCCCACCAACAAATGATCTTGCCAAAATTGTGTGAGATGTTTGCGTATGGCCGTTCTCAAACAAACACAATTAATTATTTGATAACAATGGTGAAGAAAGTAATGATCAAGCTGAGCCCACAGCGAAGCAAAATAAATCAGAAGAGCTCGATGCTGTACTACCCACAAAGAATGTTAAGAAGCCGAAGCTAATGGAGTCATATTGAAAGCCACAAGACATTTTGAAGATATTGAAGCAAGAAATGGCTTTTCTGGAAATCACATCAAGATGCCCAAGCACACTTGGAAAAAAGCATTCTGAGCATGCATGACAATTCCTCCTAGCTCAGTTGAATCAAAAAGATGTTTTATTGCTGCTGGCCACTTTGTCACAAAATTGTGCACATCATTGAATGATGAGACCTTTGATACCTTATGTTTTTTGAAATCATACCTGATGACAGTCTCAACTAGGTTTGCGTTTGTGAAATAAAGATACATTAAGAAGGAATGAGTTTTAATTTGAAAATCATGAACATTTGATTTTTTTTTAAAAATCATGTTAATTGGGACAAAGTGATTAATGATTAATCACTTTTTCAAAATTGATCAATTAATCAGTTAATCAGAAAGCAGCCCTAAATTGGAGTACAGGAGGAAAAAAATTAGGAACATGCAGCAAGAGTGTAGAATGGGATCTAATTTAATTATTCCTTCTGTGAATGCAGACGCGTGTAGGAAGGAACTGCAGATGTTGGTTTACATTGAAGATAGACACAACATTCTGGAGTAACTCAGCGGGTCAGGCAGCATCTCTGGAGAAAAGGAATAGGTGACGTTTCAGGTCGAGACCCTTCAGACTCTGTTCTACAGACTTGGATTCTTCGGTGAATGCAGACTTGATGGGCTGAATGACATCTTTCGTCATAGTCAAAGTCACAGGGCAAAGAAACTGCCCGACCTCCCATTGGGTTCGCACTGACTATTAAGCATCCATTTGCACTAATCCTACATTATTTTCACCATATTCCCATCAACTCTTGCCCCTCGATCCCCATCTCCCACCCTCCTAGATACCCAGATTTTACCACTAATCTGCACACTAGGACAACATTACAGTGGCCAATTAACCTAACAACCTACACAGCTTTCAGAAGTGGGAAAAATCATAAGTACCCAAATTCTGCTCACACAGACTGAACTTAGATCACTGGAAACTGACGCTCCCCATTCAATTTGACAGAGCTTGAGAGGATCTGCAGAGAAGAATGGGAAAAATTACCCAAATACAGGTGTGCCAAGCTTGTAGCGTCATACCCAAGAAGACTTCAGGCTATAATTGCTGCCAAAGGTGCCTCAACAAAGTACTGTAAAGGGTCTGAATACTATGTAAATGTGATATTTCAGTTATTTCTTTTTAATTACTTTGCAAAAATTTTGAAACACCCGTTTTCGCTTTTTTATTATGGGGTGTTAGTATATTGATGATAAAAAAAAAAGAATTGAATCCATTTTAAAATAAGGCTGTAATGTAGCAAAATGTGGAAAAAGTGAAGGGGTCTGAATACTTTCTGAATGCACTGTATCTATAACATCTAACAGCCTATTCCTTCAATGCTCTTTGTGCCGAAAGATTGGATTACAATCTGGCAGATAGCCACGTGTCTAAGGGCAGAGCTTGCATCTGACAACAGTTGCATAAACAGATGGTACAACTATTCACTTTCATGCAATTGTTCTTCCAAGTGGAAGATTTGAGATGTAAGAATCTGAATCCATTATGGAATTCAGATACTTGGAATGTTGGCTTTCTCTGGAACTGTCTTCCTTTACAAAAAACAGTAACAATTATCATTTTATATTTTCATTTCCTCGATTGTAGCTAAAAGCAGACGCCAGCCAAAACCTTACAAACCAAAGAAAATGATAAAAATGGAAAGTAAAACAGCCGTCAATACAGCATGCAACAATGGAAGTAGTGGTATCACAACGAAGGAGGGAGAACTGTACATGTTTGGAAAAGATGCTGTTTACTGTGACAGTTCAGGTTAGTAATCTAAAAGCCATAAAGATTTTATATTATTCTTCAGCTTTTTCTTTAATCCTTGGATTAAGTATGTGTTTTTTAAATTCTTAATACAAATCTATAAATAGGTCTTGTGACTGAGTTAAAGGGGCATTATGTGAGTCAAGTAGCTTTGGGAAAAGCCCACGCCTGTGTATTAACAAAGAATGGAGAAGTTTGGACATTTGGTGTGAACAACAAGGGACAATGTGGCAGAGAAACTGGTGCACTTTGTCAAGGAGGGAAAGGTAAGGAACATCATTCAAGGCTACCTCATTGTTGGTAGTGATCCTCAATAGATCGTTAATTAAAATATGCAATGGTGTCCATTTGCAAGCCTTGAATCTTGACAGAAATAGTGTACATTTTATCTTGCAACTCGGTATCATTCAATGTGTAAACTAAAAATGGCAAAAATACAAAGAGAGAATTTTTGCTTTGATGGCAAGTTTAGTTAAATAGTCTTTGAATGGCTTTAAAATGGGAGAGAGTTTTGATTTTTATTAATATGATGATCACTTTGAAACTCCAGTTGTAATCTATCAATAGATCTGACTTTTGAATGCCTGTACTAAAGCAACTCTTTTGTTTTCACTGATTGTGATCCTTTCAAGGAACTTGCTCAATCAGGTCTGCTGCCATGCCATTCCCACAAATATACTGGAGGCCTTTCCAGCTTAATATTAAAAATGACCTTTAGAAATTATTTTTATAGGTTGGATGATTTTCCAAAATGTGCAGTGTTGAGAATTGGAGCCAGATCTTTCAGGAGTGTAGTTAGCAAAGACTTCAGCCACAGAGGGTGGTAGGAGTTTAGAGTTATCTTCATGTTGCAATGATGCTAGGTCAGTTTTATGCATGAGGTTAAGAGCTTTTTGTTAATAACTGTTGAGATAGGGTCAGAGTGATACAGTGTGGAAACACGCCCTTTGGTCCAACTTGCCCCAGCTACACTAGTCCCACCTGCCTGCGTTTGGTCCATATCCCTCCAAACTTGTCCGATCCATGTACCTGTCTAACTGTTTCTTAAACGTTGGGACAGTCCCAGCCTCAACTACCTCCTCTGGCAGCTTGTTCCATACACCCACCATCCTTTGTGTCAAAAAGTTACCCCTCAGATTCCTATTAAATCTTTTCCCCTTCACCTTGAACTTGTGTCCTCTGGTCCTCGATTCCCCTACTCTGGGCAGGAGGTTCTATGCATCTTCACGATTTATTCCTCTCATGATTTTATACACCTCTATAAGATCACCCCTCATCCTCTTGCGCTCCAAGGAATAGAGACCCAGCCTATTCAACCTCTCCCTATAGCTCAGATCCTCTAGTCCTGGCAACATCCTCGTAAATCTTTTCTGAACTCTTTCAAGCTTGACAATATCTTTCCTATAACATGGTACCCAGAACTGAACACAATACTCTAAATGTGGTCTCACCAATGTCTTATACAACTGCAATATGACCTCCCAACTTCTATACTCAATACCCTGATTGATGAAGGCCAATGTGCCAAAAGCTTTTTTGACCACCTTATCTACCGGCGACGCAATCTTCAAGGAACTATGCACCTGTGCTCCTCGATCCCTCTGTTCTATAACACTCTCCAGAGGCCCCCCTCTGTGTAGATCCTGCCCTTGTTAGACATCCCAAAATGCAACACCTCACATTTCTCTGTATTAAATTCCATCAACCATTCCTCATCCCACCTGGCCAATCAATCAAGATTCTGCTACAATCTTTCACAACCATCTTCACTATCTGCAAAACCACCCACTTTTGTATCATCAGCAAACTCGTTAATCTTGCCCTGTATGTTCTCATCCAAATCATTGATTTGAAGATAATGAAGAAAAGGCATTGATGAGGAATTAGAGATACATTCTGTTTATCAATGTAGTCTGAATTGTCTTATTTTTGGCTAGTTTGAATTAAAATATAATAGAGAAATGGAGGATATTTAAAGGTGAAATTTTGAGAGTACAGAGTCTTTATGTCCCTGTTCGGTGGAAAGGAAAGAATAATAATTTGAAAGAGCCATGGTTTTCCAGGGAAATTGGACACTTGGTTCGTAAAAAGAGGGAGATATACAATAAATATAAGCGGCAGGGAGTAAATGAGGTTCTTGAGGAATATAAAGAATGTAAAAGGAATCTTAAAAAGGAAATTAGAAAAGCGAAAAAAAGATATGAGGCTGCTTTGGCAAGTAATGTAAAAGTAAACCCCAAGGGGTTCTACAGATATGTCAATAGCAAAAGGATAGTGAGGGATAAAATTGGTCCATTAGAGAGTCAGAGTGGACAGCTATGTGCTGAGCCGGTAGAAATGGGGGAGATATTAAACAATTTCTTTTCTTCGGTATTTACCGAGGAGAAGGATATTGAATTATGTGAGGTAAGCGAAACAAGTAGAGTAGTGATGGAAATTAGGAGGATTAAAGAAGAGGAGGTACGGACACTTTTGAAGAATATAAAAGTGGATAAGTCTCCAGGTCCTGATAGGATATTCCCTAGGACATTGAGGGAAGTTAGTGCAGAAATAGCAGGGGCTATGACGGAAATATTTCAAACGTCATTAGAAACAGGGATGGTGCCGGAAGATTGGCGCATTGCGCATGTTGTGCCTTTGTTTAAAAAAGGTTCTAAAAGTAAACCTAGCAATTATAGACCTATTAGTTTGACGTCTGGTGGGAAAATTAATGGAAAAGATACTTAGGGACAATATATATAATTATTTGGATAATCAAGGCCTGATTAGAAACAGTCAACATGGATTTGTGCCTGGAAGGTCATGTTTGACTAATCTTCTTGAATTTTTTGAAGAGGTTACCAGGGAAATTGATAAGGGCAAGGCTGTGGATGTTGTCTATATGGACTTCAGTAAGGCATTTGACAAGGTTCCACATGGAAGGTTGATTAAGAAGGTTAAATCGTTGGGTATTAATAGTGAGGTTGCAAGATGGATTCAACAATGGCTGAATGGGAGATACCAGAGGGTAACAGTTGACAATTGTATGTCAGGTTGGAGGCCAGTGTCTAGTGGAGTGCCCCAAGGATCTGTGTTGGGTCCACTGTTGTTTGTCATTTACATTAATGATCTGGATGATGGTGTGGCAAATTGGATTAGTAAATATGCAGATGATACTAAGATAGGTGGAGTAGTTGATAGTGAGGTAGATTTTCAAAGTCTACAGAGAGACTTGGGCCTTTTGGAAGGGTGGGCTGAAAGATGGCAGATGGAGTTTAATGCTGATAAGTGTGAGGTGCTGCATTTTGGTAGGACAAATCAAAATAGGACGTACAGGGTAAATGGTAGGGAATTGAGGAATGCAGTGGAACAGAGGGATCTGGGAATAACTGTGCATTGTTCCCTGAAGGTGGAATCTCATGTGGATAGGGTGGTGAAGAAGGCGTTTGGTATGCTTGCCTTTATAAATCAGAGCATCGAGTATAGAAGTTGGGATGTAATGTTGAAATTGTACAGGGCATTGGTGAGGCCAAATCTGGAGTATGGTGTGCAGTTCTGGTCGCCAAATTATAGGAAGGATGTCGACAAAATGGAGAGGGTACAGAGGAGATTTACTAGAATGTTGCCTGGGTTTCAGCACTTAGGCTACAGAGAGAGGTTGAACAGGTTGGGTCTTTATTCTTTGGAGCGTAGAAGGTTGAGGGGGGACTTGATAGAGGTTTTTAAAATTTTGAGAGGGACGGAGAGAGTTGACGTGGGTAGGCTTTTCCCTTTGAGAGTGGGGAAGATTCCAACAAGGGGACATAGCTTCAGAATTGAGGGACAAAGGTTTAGGGGTAACATGAGGGGGAACTTCTTTACTCAGAGGGTTGTGGCTGTATGGAATGGGCTTCCGGTGGAAGTGGTGGAGGCTGGCTCGATTTTATTATTTAAGAGTAAATTGGATAGGTATATGGATAGGAGGGGATTGGAGGGTTATGGTCTGAGTGCAGGTAGATGAGACTAGGTCAGGGAGAATGGTCGGCGTGGACTGGTAGGGCCGGACAGGCCTGTTTCCATGCTGTAGTTGTTATATGTTATATGTTATATGTTAATGAATAATAATAGTGTATACTGTAATATATTGTCTGCAATGACCCTTAAATTTGCTTTTGAGAAGGTTTTAACGTGGAAAATATGGCCACAGCAATGGATGAAGATTTAGAGGAGGAGCTGGATGAAAAGGATGAGAAATCCATAATGTGCCCCCCTGGAATGCACAAATGGAAGTTAGATCAGTGCATGGTCTGCACTGTGTGTGGAGACTGCACAGGCTATGGAGCCAGTTGTGTCAGCAGTGGACGGCCAGACAGAGTCCCTGGAGGGTAGGTGCACGAACTGGTGTTGTTCATTATTGAGCTGAACAAAGAATGAGTAACCAAGCGACATATGGAGAACAAAAACAAAGTATTAAAATGTAAAATATCAAGAGAAAATAGTGGAAATACAAGGTCAGAAATAGTCTTTAGAGAGAGAAAGAGCTTGTTACATTTTGATTTCTCATCAAAACTATCATCCTGTGACTTTAATTATCTTTTGTGTGAAATAATAAAATTTGAAATATTAAATAATGTGAAATTTTATATGAAATTTACATTTTCTGCCATGATTGCTTTTTAAACTGTGTAAAATAATGTTTAATCCACTCTTTTAGATGCTCCTCTTGTAGCATCTGTGTTTATCCTGTGGCAATTTTTAAATATGTGTTATGGATGAGCATTCTCTCTCCCTCTATTTTCTTTCTTAATTCCATATATCTATTGAAGCCATATACCATATATCTATTGAAGCCTCCTCACATCTGTATCCTCCGATCACTTGCGAGGCTTTGTCCTACTGCCACCTATCTACCAACGTTCATCACCACAATCAGTTTGAAGAAGGGTTCCAGCCTAAAACTTTGCCTATCTGTGTTGTCCAACGCTGCTGCCTGACCTGCTGAGTTACTCCTGTGTGTCTTTTTTTTATGGATTAAGCTTGGTGTTTATCATCAAACAAAAATAGAGTGATCTCTGGGAAAGTTGTTGATATAGTCACTATATGTGTCTGGGATCCTTTTATCTCGGCACTTGAGCTTGTAATTGTAAATGTTACTTATCCAGATGTCATGTCAAAATAGATTTGTGGAGTTGTATTTTTAAATAAATAGTAAAGAAAGAATATAAGGAAATAGCCTAGAATTTTCTTTTCTTTTCTGTTCCACTTTTTCTGATTTGCTCATTATTAATCCCCTTTCACTTAGATTCCATGACAGACTTCAGTGCTTTGTTTCATTGTTAATGAAAATATTTTGTACTACAATTAATAATATAGCCTTCAAGTCACTCACTTATCAAATTTTATAACCGCCTGCTTCTCTATAGCTTGTGTAAAATTCTCAGTTTAGATCAATGTGTCAGTTTCCTGAGTCATAATTTTTTTTTAAGTCACCCCATGTATAAGAATATCCTTCCCCTTTGGGTGGGAAAGGTTAAACAATTGACATTGACTTACACACGTAGTCAAAACAGGCACTTCTATCTGCATTGCTCTATTTCTCCAGAAACCTTGCCAAACCCAGAATGAACAGCGATCCAATATACTCAACCAGTGTGCAGTCTTAATACTTGCCCACTCTTAATCACTAATCATGTCACTCAAAGTGAATTTACATCCTTTCAAGTGCAGGTAAATTTTTAACAATGTAAATGCCATAATGGCTGCTTTTTAAATTTTATTGGCATTTATAATTAACTCTATTTTTCAACTTTTATATTTATAGTTGGAAGTTTACAAAATAATTATTTTAAATAACTTACCATCCCAACTGGGAAGTTCCAACATTTTGATTTTGGTCAGAGTGTTTGACCAAACAGAATGTGTGAAGTATAATCATCTCAACCAAATGACTATCAGGCAAACCCCGTCTGAAGAAGGGTCGCGAGCAAAAACGACACCCATTCCTTCTCTCCTGAGATGCTGCCTGACCCGCTGAGTTACTCCAGCATTTTGTGATATCTTCGATTTGTACCAGAATCTGCAGTTATTTTCCTACCCATCAGGCAAACAATTGTAGTTTATGATGGCTGTTACTCTTATTCTCCATAGTGGTTTTCAGTTTTTGTTTTTGTTTGCCTGAATTCTTCTATTCAAAGCAGCAAGTGTTTCAGAAAGGGGTAAGATGCAAGACATAAGCCATTGGGGGCAGTCACCTGATAAAAATGGCAGCAGTCCTAAATGTTTTCAGCCCAGTAAGCTTTCCTAGAGGTGAACTTCTATCGATCGATTAAAACTCCATTTCAGTCTTCATTCTTATGAAGATATACAACTGACTCATGCAGGGATCCTCAATATGTATGTAATTACTCAGTTTATTATTTACATATCTGCATTTTTTAATACTTCGATTGATGCTATCAAATTTTAATTGTACGATGTCCAGTCAATTGCATCATCTGTGACAGCATTTTGATCTTATATTACTGGTTAGCTCTGGTTTCACTGCTGTACTGTATTCTCCAGGCTTCTAACTGCCGCATTCTCTTTCTGCTGATTCATCTTCAGTTCTTTAGAAATCTCGTGTGTTACAATTTGTAAAGTTAATCTAGCATTTGTAGTGCTAGATTGTAAGATTAGGATGTGACAAATTCTAACTGCCTTATTGAATTAAAATAAACTTCTGGCATATATAAATGAAAGTTTTTTAATTGCTTGGTTTTATTGTTTATTCTAGGCTTTGTGGATGTGGGTCTGGTGAGTCGGGTTGCGCTCTGTGTGGATGTTGTAAGGCCTGTGCTCGAGAACTGGATGGCCAAGAAGCTAGGCAGCGAGGAATTCTAGATGCTGTTAAAGAAATGATCCCTTTAGATCTTCTTTTAGGTGAGTGTTTTTAACTCTGATTCTGCATGGTATCAATGCAAGTTCCAGTAATGTATTGTAATGATTTCCAGGAGTGTTATGTAAATTTCACCTGAAAGGAAAGGTTTATTTGAATGGATTGGCTTGTACTGCAGTTTCAGACTAATGTCTTTTATACTCGCCTATTTAGATCTTATAGTACACCTGAAATTTGTCCAATTTCACATAAGTTTTGGCAATACGTAATATAAGGTATAGTGGTGACATGTTTTGCAACAAGATGTATTTAATAAAAGTCTATAAATTACATCACAAATAGAGATCCTTTAGCACTCGAGATGTGTGTGATCGCTAGCTCTCACTCTCACTCTTGTATTCTTTTTGTATTCTGATTATAATTTGTATGAACTAATTGATGTAAAAGTCACTGCTTTGATAGCCATTTTGTGGGAAGACATTTAGTGCGCTTTGTGAGCAGTGGTTATTATTAATAATGATTTTCACAACTTTGAAAGATTTACAGCAGGAAAAGTTAGTTCTGGACATTTGGAAAATATGCTCTGCTTTTGTAAAATATTGCATTGTTAATACAGTATTTACCTAATGTCTGTTATAAAACCGAAGAACATGTTTTAAGTTCTGCATTTGGGTTCAAAAGATAGAGGAACACTAAAATCCTTCGTGTTGCAGGTAAAATTAATGATATGGTTATTCTAACTTTCACCTTGACTGTTAAAATATTCTCTCATGGGGTTTGCACTAATTTTTTAATGCCAATCCCAAGAGCTTAAATGAAGCTGAGAATATTGGAAGGATAATGAAATTGAATTTTTAGTGTCTGCATTGTTTTGATTGTTGTTGACTTTGGTTTCTTCAGCAGGACCTGTGCCACCTGGAGTTAATATAGAAGAACATATTCAACTGCGACAAGAAGAAAAGAGACAGCGATTAAGTAGAAGGCACAGGCTGGAAGAAGTGAGAGGTATGTTTTCTACCAGGCATGCACAGTAGTTGGCATCTTTCTAAAGAGGGGTGTTCAGAGCTGAGTCTATGATAATCTTTACACATTGTAATTAGTCTGGAGGCTGAACATGTTAATTACACTTAATTATGCACAGTGTTAAAAGCTAAATTTGAAATGTCATCCTGATGTTAAACCTATGACTGTGTATCTTAAATGTTTTATTGTTGCTTGTTTGATTAAACCTACTTAATTAATTATCCCGGTTTCCACCCATATAGTCTACAAAACAAATGTTCTAGTTGTTTAATATATAGGACATTTTGCTAGCCTCGAATATTGACTTTAAAATAGTTGAATCAAAACTAATTGCAAATAGATTTAATGAAACACCTTCATTGTAGTAAGGTTATAAATGATTGTACAAATAAGTGATTAAAGCAAAATTTGATGTATATCATAATGGAGTAACCCAGAGGCAGTGGTCAATGGGAGATGAATGCATTCTTGCCACCAAACATGAAGGGAGCCACATTATAAAGATTTAACAGCTTCTGAGCCTCTTTCTGTTTGCTGTAAGGCATCAGCTCGGTGATCTTTAATGCTCAACAACTGTGATTTCTTCAAAATATCTTCAACTATGGCTCCCCAGCCCATGAACTCTCCCAACCAGACAAACAAGATTGGGACATCGCAGCTAATGGTATCACAAGTTCCCATCAATCTGCTAATCTGAGATGGAAGTATATCATTATTCCCTTATTGTTAAAACTTCTGATTGCTGTAAGCAAGAATGCTGTAGGAATATCGCCACAAAAAGATTTACAGCACTTTAAGGCATTGACTCACCACCACATTCCCGAAGGCAGTTAGGCATTTGTAATAATTATGACCTTGCCAACTAGAGACATCCAATGGATGATAAAAGCAAATCGCATGAAGGAATCTTCACAGATGGCAAACCAGAGACACCAAAAACACAGCTTTTAATTTATTTTTTAATTATACAGCTAAATAAAGATTGGAACATGCACTTTGGTAAGAGTAGAAGTTGAAATCAATTTTAAACGGAATCTTGGAATCATCTTTGATCAAACCCTCTCCTTCGACAAACACATCAAACACATCACAAAGACAGCCTTCTTCCACCTCAAAAACATTGCCCGTCTCCATCCATCCCTCTCCTCCACAGCTGCAGAAACCCTCATCCACGCCTTCATCACCTCCCGTCTGGACTACTGCAACAGCCTCCTCTATGGCGCACCCTCAAAAATCATCAGTAAACTTCAATACATTCAAAATTCCGCTGCCCGTCTACTCACCCACATCCCGATCCGTGACCATATCACCCCCGTCCTTTACAAACTCCACTGGCTCCCCATCCCCCAGAGAATCCAGTACAAAATCCTCCTCATGACCTACAAAGCCCTCCATAACCTGGCCCCATCCTACCTGACCGACCTCCTCCACAGGCACACTCCCACCTGCACCCTCCGCCAATCTCCTATCCCCCCACATCCGGACCAAACTCAGATCCTGGGGGGACAGGGCTTTCTCCATCGCTGCTCCCACCCTAAGGAACTCACTACCCCAAACCGTCAGAGACTCCTCCACACTCACCACATTCAAAACATCACTGAAGTCTCACCTGTTCAGTACTGCCTTCAACCACTGAAGGTCACCTCACCTTCTGTCTCCTTTCTCTGTTCGTTTACTTATTTATCTATTTATTCACTTCCCTATGTTCTCTAAATCCCTGTAAAGCGTCTTTGAGTATATGAAAAGCGCTATATAAATGTAATGCATTATTATTATTATTATTATAATATTTGTTTTTTTGAAATGTATGTGTAAACTGCAACACACACACAAAATTGTTCATATGGTGAAAATAAAACGTGAATAGTAATTATGGTTTGGCATATACAACAAATTAATATTTTCAGATTATTTTTACTGGCCCTATTTTGTGCCAATTCTGGTGATTATTTGGGTTTCATTGGGGAAGGCTCCTAGCAATGCAACTACTGGAGGAGGTTGAATCACTGACAATGACTGGCATTTTCTGTTGCAAACCGTGCATGAGGAATTGCCAAAGCTGCTGTCAACTTTACAGTGTAAAGTTGGCAAACATTGTCAATTTCACTGTTGTTGGTCTAGAACGACAATTGCAGGTGTGTGATGGAACGAGTTTGTGTAATGGAGGGAATTAAGACCACGATGACAATAAGTACTTTCATTTGAACAACTGAACCTCTACAAACTCTTGACAAATGTCAGGTAAAGGGTTTATCTGTTAGAAGGAAATCCCTTAAGTTGAGATGTATGTTCTTAGTTGCCAAAAGTTAATATCCATCATAGCTATTGCCCATTTATTGTTTTTGATCAAAGCGTGGCAATGATTGGTGCCTCAGCATAGTCTGAGCAGATAGCTCATTTTCATGGACTTCAATGTTCCACATATCAAATTACATAAGAATACATTTCAAGCAGATTTTAAAAAGTTTGTATTTATATAGTTCCTTATCATTTTTAACATCTTTCAATCTCACAATGCATCATTAATGCAGTTATTTTTATCCTCACAAATCATTAGCAGCTGAAGGATCATAAAAGCCTCACAAAACAATATTGACATAGGTCTACAATGAATTATTTTTGACTTTACATGTAGGTGAATATATTATAGGATGTAATTTCCTACCCCTGTTAAGTAGTAATGAGGGGAGTTTAAAACCTGGCTAGATTACGGGGATAGGCAGAAGAGGCTCAATTTTAATGTCACGTTTAAAAATAAAATAGCTACTCTTAAGCCAGAGGTACAAACACCATGCTGAATAGAATAGTAAATGTTGTAACTGAATTATGTTCCTTTTCCCCATTATCATTTCATTTTGGTTTTCCATGGCCTGTACAATTTTTAAAGAGGTACATTTTATTTTCCTTTTTCTCTTTTTAAGACATTGAATTTACTTGAAATTGGGATGGCAAAGTTAAGGTTGTTCATCTTTAATGTAGTGGAATATTGTATTTTCTGTTTTTTTATTCAAACTTTGAAAATAATACTTACAATGATCATTGTAGGTACTGATATTTAAATAGAAGTCCATCAATATTTTAAGGTTATGCTCCAAAGATTGTTAAATTTATTCGTAACAAAATATGAAAGCTTGTTATTTTACTGCAAAGCAAGAGTGCAAAATTGAATCATTAGTACAATACATTTTCTTACACAGACATTTTAAGTATTTTTTAAACATGAAATAAATAGCAAGTTACCACTTTATCAAGCCAATTTGAACCATGTTCAAAATTCATAATTTTTCATTTAATTGAGATTTTGTTATGCTGTAACTAATGAAACAGCACGGCAGAATTTGTTTGAAACTTATTATGTTAATAACTTGTTCTCTTACCAAGATACTGTTCATTGGCATTTTAATTTTCCATTTCATATTACTACCTTTAGTATATATTTTTATTCATGTGGTTGCCATTTCCCTTTTATATTATAGACAAATGATATATTTTTGTTTTTAATTTGAAGTTATTTCATTTGTGAGATTTCCTATGCATGTGCAAGTTATTTCTCCTCAGGCCCCATTGTATTTCCTGGTCCCATTTATTTGAATCATCGAGAACAGGCCATAGCCAGGCTAAGACCCCTTCCAGCAAAGCTAAAGCATAAACGGGACAAGCATAAAGGTACTTGGTCTCCCTTCCTTATTGGCAGGAGGACTACCATCAATCTTGCCAGTCATATTCTACTGTCAGCTGAATCTTTGTCTAATGTGGACAATTGTACAGAATGATTCTGCTTTTTATGTCTTAATGTTGAGCTACTCAAAGAGGAAGTGAAGCTTTTTGGTTTAAGATTGGGTAGGGTGGAACCAGGACATTGTTTTATTTTAAACAATGCTGCCTACTTTTCAGATTTTGTTCTTCATTGCTGCTTTGTTCTTAAATTATACAATTCCATTTTGAAGAATGGAGATTGCTTGAGAGAAAAGGAGACTATGTTATGTGCTAAAATGTTACTCAACGTAGAGGTTGCAGTACATTTAATAACTTAATCCATTGTATTTGTGCTTTCTATTTTCCCGTGAAGGAAACTTCTCAGCTGATTTACCCTGAAACTGCTATTGACCTTTTCCAGTCAAAATGTCTTGGTCAAAAGTAGGTTTTGTCATTTTGATCACCTATCTATGGCATCATATATTTGCCATATGTATATTTAAGGGAAACCCAAGTACCACAGTTCGCTAACTTGAAGTTTCACTGTCCCACTATTGAGCAAAATTAATGCAGTTTATCTTTAAAGATTGTGATTGGAGATATTAAATTCCATTCGGGTCCATATATAAAACAGGCCAATTGATCTGGCTAATGGTGGAATCTGAGAAATAACTTTGACATAAGGAACAACTTCATGATGAGAATACTCATGTAAGTTGTGTGTGTGTGAAAGGGGGGGGGGGGAGAATGTATGATTTAAATATTTGACCACTATTAACAGTGGGAAAACAGATCATTGACGTAGAAAGGTGCGCTTTTCATTTTTGACTGAAAAGGGTTAAATTGTGTGAAATTTCTTCTTGAACCTGAACTCTGCTTGCAAAGTATATTTGCACCTAAATAGTGCTAATTCATTTTAATTTTGTTTTAACTTAAAATGTACGTACATTGTTAATCTCTGATTACCTAGTAATTGGGCCATATTGGGCACAGTTCTGCATTGTTCTGGGTCAAGCAATCCACTTTTTTTTTCTCTTCTAAATACTCACAGAAATTTAATGCACACTGTATTAGTGTTGTCACCAGGCTTTCATATATTGTTTCAATAAAATGATGTTGAACTTTAACTTTAATGACACTTGTGCTTTAACATTGTGTGATGCTTTCAAATCATTTCCTGTTGTTCTCACCACAAATAATAGGCAACCACTGACATTTTGACATGCATGTCTTCAGATAAAACTTAAATTTAGAAATTTAATTGTACAACTATATAATGTTTGCAGTTAATGTTGCAGGAATATTTTTGCACACTTAATTGAATTCCTAGTGGCAACGCTTCTTTCAGATCTTGTTGTTTTAAAAAAGACACCAAGTGCTGGAGTAACTCAGCAGGTCAGGCAGCATGACTGGCGAACATTGATAGGTGACGTTTCGGGTCAGGACCCTTCAGACCGTTCTTCTCCAGCACTAGGTGTTTTTTTTGTAAACAAGTATCTACAGTTTCTTGTTTCTACTTGTTATTTTTAATGTTCATTTCCAAACTATTAAGTTAATTTGTGAACATGGTTCAAGAAATAAGTAGTAATCATAAAGCCAAGGCACACTTTATGTAGATATATATTATTTCCAGCAGGGAATGCTAAAATTGTACGTCCATGAAATTGACTCTTAAGGGCTATTTAATGCTGTACTTCTACTGAAATTCCTTTAATGAAAATGCTCTTGGTTATGTAATCGGAAGAGCAAAGTAAAACAGACTTTTTTATTAATAAATATTAAACATTGGTACTAACATTTTTGGTCCCTGTCTATTGTAGCACCTTTGGTATCTATGCGGACGTTACTCGAACCTCCTTGGAGGAAGACCATGTTCTGTTAAATAATCCACCTGTTTTGCTTTGGACTCTGATAATGAGCATTTGATTTCCTTTCTTTGTCAGAAGGGGACACGCCACATCTCCCAAATCACAATATATTTCCAGTTGGTCTGATTTCTTTTAAGATCAAAAGTATGTTAAATGCATCCATACTAAAACATTAGTTAAAAATTGTTATGTTCTTAATCAAGTTTTTCTTTAAATTCACAGTTTAAATCTGAACTTTGTTTTTAATGATGAGCCTTCCATATGTGCATACGGCTTAATGAATTGCCCAACTCCAGTAGATTTTGCTGTGGTTGAACCTTTCAGGTGGAAAATTTAAATCTGCGATGTGCATTAACTGTGCACTATAAATCAACTGGAAATGCATTTCTGTCTCAATAGTTTACCAATATGCCAAATCTATTTGTCACCTATTTTACCTATATACCTGGCATATTTGTTTGAACTGTAAGCCATTTAATCTGAAATTCCACTTGAGGACACAGTTTGGCTATTCAGTGCAGGCCATCAGAGCTAAGGAATGTTGAAACTGAATTTTATAGTCTTTAGAGATTTTTTGTTTACTTCTCGTCAGCAAATTCAGTTAGGCAGTCAGTTGTGTAGATCTCCCAAACCTAACTCCAAGCTCCATTTTTAATAGAATTGAGAATGACTTGTTTTCAGATGAGTAACATTTTTTCTTCTCTCACTAAAATACCAGGTTAGATTTGTCGTAAGCACCACTATATCTGCTGACATTGGATAGGTATTCAGCTGAAATAATTTACTGTTTGATGGAATGCATGGGCAAACCACTTGTTTTTATTTCAGGCAGCGCTTCTCATGCTCTAGATAATAATAATTTTATCTACTACCACAACTTTCTAAAAAGAAAGCATCCATTGATGAATACTTGCAAAATATAATGTAAGACCAACAGTAGGAAATTAGATGGAGCATGTTTATCTGGATGGAGGGATTATCACCCCTCGTATAGAACAATGTACAATGCCAGCTTCCTGAGGTGTATGACTTATGACTATTGGAAGACTGGTATTACTTTGAATCAAATACTAGAGTATTAAAAATATCAGAGCAGTATTCAGGAGAATTTTTGCTAAAATATGATGCTTACTTCCACATGAAACATAGAAAATAGGTGCAGGAGGAGGCCATTCGGCCCTTCGAGCCAGCACCGCCATTCATTGTGATCATGGCTGATCGTCCCCAATGAATAACCCGTGCCTGCCTTCTCCCCATATCCCTTGATTCTACTAGCCCCTAGAGCTCTATCTAACTCTCTCTTAAATCCATCCAGTGATTTGGCCTCCAATGCCCTCAGTGGCAGGGAATTCCACAAATTCACAACTCTCTGGGTGAAAAAGTTTTTTCTCACCTCAGTTTTAAATGGCCTCCCCTTTATTCTAAGACTGTGTCCCCTGGTTCTGGACTAGCCCAACATTGGAAACATTTTTCCTGCATCTAGCTTGTCCAGTCCTTTTATAATTTTTTATGTTTCTATAAGATTATATGTTTCTATAAGATAGTGGTTGAGATGGATAGCATAGAAGCAGTATTTGCTGTTCCTTCATTAACACATTTTTTTTTGTTCGGACTTCGAATTATGATATTTAATATTAAATGCAGGTTAATTGGAAAGTACTAAGGAGATAATTTTAACATTTCCACAGTGTGTTTTGGCTTTGTGATGAAACTCAAGTTTTGTGGGTTATAGTTGAGAATATAAAGCAAGTATCGGACTCAATTGTTGCAGTGTTCAGTGTTTTCATGTTGGTGGATCAGAGTGAAGTTGGACCTTTATTTTCAGATGCTAATGGAGAAAGAGGGGATAAGGATGCCAGCAAGATCGCAACATACCCCCCGGGCGCCGTATGTCTTGACTATGACCTCCAGGCCATCCAGATTAGCTGTGGATTCCACCACTCAGGTATGCCTGCTCTATTGTGATGAGAATACATAGAAAGGAAAAGTGAACTAATGCTTACGTGGTGTCATCTCAGTAAATCTGAATATGCTTTTCATTTTTCGAGCTAATTTGAATTGTTTGTTTGGTGAAAGAATGTGTAGGACTGGAAGAACCCATATTGTTCCTGAAGTTCAAAATCCTTAATGCATGACTTTTTGGTTATGTTTCATACTAAAGGTCTGATTAACTTGCAATACAATTATATATTGTTCTATGGCCCATCATGTTGCTACAAGTAAGAATTTAATTGCTCCATTGTCGGTACATATAATGATTAAACACTCTTGACTCTTGAGATACCATTATGAATGAGTTATATTTGATCATCATTTGACCATTGTGAGTTTTATCCAACACTTCCGTATTCCATTAAGGATTTTAAATATCTCCATACGTTGTAAGCTCTTTATAACTATTCATTTTTATAAATTTGCAAAAGATCAACTTTGTTCATTAATTCACCTTTTTTTTAAAACGAAATGTTGGAGAAATGTTAATACACAAACCCTGTAATGTTTCTATCTTGGGTGCGTGGAAAAGTTTTTTTTTTAAAGCCCAGGTTCTTGAATAATGCACGTATTAATAAAGAATTGTAACCCTCCAAGGAAACGTGCTAATGTTAACGATGTGAGTGGGTGGCACCAAAAATAGAAAAGCCCATAGGAGCACATATTGTTGAGTAAATGGTGCTGAGGACAAAAGAGCTAGTTTGTATTAACAACCAAATCTCCATTTTGCAAATTAAGGACAAAACTATATAGATTTGCATGACCAGAAAAGAACTATGTTGATGTACGAGTAAAGTTAAAGGGCTCTTTAAGTTGACCTTGGGAGACCATTACTTGCCAATACCACCAACCCGTTTTGTACCCTTCTGAAATTTATTACAGTTGAAGGAGTTCCAAATTTAGAAATTGTTTTCTGTCCATTTGTGCCAATGTCATAAAAAATGTATGAAGCAAAGCTGGGCCCCAGTGCTGAATTCAGAGGTTTGCCATTATATGCTTCCAGTCAGAAGAACAGCCATTCACGACTACTCTTATTCCTGTAATTTGGCTAACTTCCTGTCCATGTTTCAATATTCCTTGGACTTCAATCTTGCTGATGGCCTTGCCTCACTTACATTGCTTTTTGGAGGTCTATAAGCACCCATCAATTATCCTTCTGCTACATCATCAAAACAAACCGCACCGTTAATTAAACACCGTTTGGCTCCAGGAAAAGTCAACATGGATTTGTTAATCAATACACACTCACCTAAGTGATTCAACTCTGTCCTTGATTATTTCCAGAAGTTTCCTCACCACTGTGGTTACATTGGCTTGTAGTAGTTTTGCTTATCATAGCATCATTTTATTGAACAAAGATATTACGTTTGCAATTCCCCAGTCTTCTAGCATTTGTGTAACTGCTCATTTAGAAAATTATGACAAATACATCTGCAGTTTCCACTTCCCCCAATAACTTAGGAAATATCCAATCTGGACTGGGTAATTTATCCACCTAAAGATATTTTGCTGGTTTCTACATTAATCTTAGCCCACTCAGTATCTCAAATATACCTTCCTTTGCTGAGATTCCAAAGACTGATGCAGGGATTCATTTACTACTTAGGTCATACACTCTACCTTCCTAAGTAGATGTTATTTTTGGTCTCTCAGACTTGTTTTGCCTTTGTTTACTTGGTTATTGGTTACCTGTCTAAAGTGTATTCCTGGAATTTTGTTTTCTCTTTGTACCTCTTACTTTTGTATGTATTTTCTTTAATCGGTATAATTTTAATCTGTTATCAAGTCACATGCTCTATATTTTCGGTTTTATTTTGTTATCTCTGGTCATTCTGGGAGCTCCAGCTTTAATTGTTCTACCATGTACTTTGTGGGAATGTACTTGGGCTGTCCCTGAATTATTTCCTCTTTACAGGCTGCACATTGTTCAGTTCCTTTTGTTCTCAGCTTCGTGATGTTGGCCCTGCTCTAATTGATTTTACCTTTTGCACATATGCTTTAAACTTGAGGGTGCTTTGATACCTATTCCCAAAATGTTCCATCAGATACTTGGGCCTGCTCATTTCATTTGTTTTGGGCTAGCTATGTGCTGGTCAAGAAGGTTCTTTGGTAGAATAATAAGGGGAAAAGGGAGGTAGGAATTTTCCAATCAGACTTGAAGCCCCCTGTAATCTCTACTTTGTGGCTCTGTCCTCTCTTTTACATGTTTACCTCAAAATTAAGTAGCAAATTGTCGACTTGCCATTGTGTGTGGATTTCACTTACTTCAAAAGTGGTTAACCAAATGTGACGTATAACAAAACTATCTGCTGGGTAACCTTGATCGAGGGAATTGAGCATTTTTTATTTTAACACATGATTAGAAAATAATGGTGTCCTGTAATTTCCACTTTATTACATGAAATCTGTTAGATGTTTTGACTTGTATGTACAACTCAATATAATTGTGTCTTTTGGAACAAAGTAAATGTTTATGTTACTAATATCTATTAATATAATAATTTTCATGCTTTATAAATGACCTGCAGTGATTCTAATGGAAAACGGTGATGTGTACACATTTGGATATGGGCAACACGGTCAGCTTGGACATGGAGATGTAAATTCAAGGTACCAAATGAAATGGAAGCTTTGATTTCTGTTTTGATATTCTTATTGAGATTGCCTTGCTAAATATTATTTTTATTTCAGAGGGTCACCAACATTAGTACAGGGCTTACCAGCTCCTTGCACTCAAGTAACCGCAGGCAGTAACCACACAGCTCTACTATTAGCAGATGGACAAGTCTTCACATTTGGAAGCTTCTCTGTAAGAAAACTATCATAATACAACATACAAATTCTGAATAATAAATATAATTTCAATAAATGTTGCTATACATTTCATGGATATATTTTTACTTTATAATTAATATTAGAATAAATCTTAGATTTTGTTTCCTCTGTACTTTTCAAATGCGACAATTGCAGCTTGTGCACTGTTTAATAAATTGGTCCTTTCTTGAATAATACTAAACATTGTATTCAAAATGAATAATTAATTTATTATAAATATGATTTGTGGTGCGAGATGGACAATGGACAATGGACAATAGGTGCAGGAGTAGGCCATTCAGCCCTTCGAGCCAGCACCGCCATTCAATGCGATCATGGCTGATCACTCTCAATCAGTACCCCGTTCCTGCCTTCTCCCCATACCCCCTCACTCCGCTATCCTTAAGAGCTCTATCCAGCTCTCTCTTGAAAGCATCCAACGAACTGGCCTCCACTGCCTTCTGAGGCAGAGAATTCCACACCTTTACCACTCTCTGACTGAAAAAGTTCTTCCTCATCTCCGTTCTAAATGGCCTACCCCTTATTCTTAAACTGTGGCCCCTTGTTCTGGACTCCCCCAACATTGGGAACATGTTTCCTGCCTCTAATGTGTCCAATCCCCTAATTATCTTATATGTTTCAATAAGATCCCCCCTCATCCTTCTAAATTCCATTGTATACAAGCCTAATTGCTCCAGCCTTTCAACATACGACAGTCCCGCCATTCCGGGAATTAACCTAGTGAACCTACGCTGCACGCCCTCCATAGCAAGAATATCCTTCCTCAAATTTGGAGACCAAAACTGCACACAGTACTCCAGGTGCGGTCTCACCAGGGCCCGGTACAACTGTAGAAGGACCTCTTTGCTCCTATACTCAACTCCTCTTGTTACGAAGGCCAACATTCCATTGGCTTTCTTCACTGCCTGCTGTACCTGCATGCTTCCTTTCATTGACTGATGCACTAGGACACCCAGATCTCGTTGAACTCCCCCTCCTCCTAACTTGACACCATTCAGATAATAATCTGCCTTTCTATTCTTACTTCCAAAGTGAATAACCTCACACTTATCTACATTAAACTGCATCTGCCATGTATCCGCCCACTCACACAACCTGTCCAAGTCACCCTGCAGCCTTATTGCATCTTCCTCACAATTCACACTACCCCCCAGCTTAGTATCATCTGCAAATTTGCTAATGGTACTTTTAATCCCTTCGTCTAAGTCATTGATGTATATCGTAAATAGCTGGGGTCCCAGCACCGAACCTTGCGGTACCCCACTGGTCACTGCCTCCCATTCCGAAAGGGACCCATTTATCCCCACTCTTTGCTTTCTGTCTGTCAACCAATTTTCTATCCATGTCAGTACCCTACCCCCAATACCATGTGCCCTAATTTTGCCCACTAATCTCCTATGTGGGACCTTGTCGAAGGCTTTCTGAAAGTCGAGGTACACCACATCCACTGACTCTCCCCTGTCAATTTTCCTGGTTACATCCTCAAAAAATTCCAGTAGATTTGTCAAGCATGATTTCCCCTTCGTAAATCCATGCTGACTCGGAATGATCCCGTTACTGCTATCCAAATGCTCAGCAATTTCATCCTTTATAATTGACTCCAGCATCTTCCCCACCACTGATGTCAGACTAACTGGTCTATAATTACCCGTTTTCTCTCTCCCTCCTTTCTTAAAAAGTGGGATAACATTTGCTATCCTCCAATCCACAGGAACTGATCCTGAATCTATAGAACATTGAAAAATGATCTCCAATGCTTCCACTATTTCTAGAGCCACCTCCTTAAGTACTCTGGGATGCAGACCATCAGGCCCTGGGGATTTATCAGCCTTCAGTCCCATCAGTCTACCCAAAACCATTTCCTGCCTAATGTGGATTTCCTTCAGTTCCTCCATCACCCTAGGTTCTCCGGCCCCTAGAACATTTGGGAGATTGTGTGTATCTTCCTCAGTGAAGACAGATCCAAAGTAACGGTTTAACTCGTCTGCCATTTCTTTGTTCCCCATAATAAATTCCCCTGCTTCTGTCTTCAAGGGACCCACATTTGCCTTGACTATTTTTCTCCTCTTCACGTACCTAAAAAAACTTTTGCTATCCTCCTTTATATTATTGGCTAAAGTGGATGCTTGAGTAAAGTGGACATCTTATTTAAATAGCCCAAATTGAAGCAATTTGAACCAAAATATATAAAATGGGTTTCAGGTGTGTGATGTTTAAAGATATAACATACTGTTACCAATCTCAAATGCTCTTTGTTATCCTGAAATATGTTTTTAAACTCGTATTCTTGCTCAAAGAAAGATCGCCTCCTTTACCCTCCCTTAACCTTTGCCGATCGCCTTAAAGCACTGTTAAACCTCTAATGTATCATCGATATTTATCATACTCTTTTTAAATATCATGGATTTGTAAACCACAAGTAACAGCTATTTGGCCTAGTATTTTTTTTTTTAACTCATTTATTTTGAGCCTTTAATTAGCTTTTCAGATATTTAGTAATGAATACATATTAAATATGTTTTCCTTACTAGATATTCAATCCCCTTGTCTTCAAATTATGCCATCTGAGCCATTTTGTTAATTCACAAGGGCAGACAGAGTAATGTTTATAACATCTAAATTGCTGTCTCTTTCATACTGAGTGCTGCATGTGTTAAGTGTAACTTTTTTTTGCCTTTGTTATGTTTTATTTGCAAACCTGTGTGCTTTATTTATTTTATTAGCCTATCCAACTATCTTCAATGATTTCCGGAGGAAAATAAATTAATGATTGTTTCTTCTTGCACCATCTCATTCTTCCTACCAATATGTATTATCTCATTTTTATTGAATATCATTATTCATTCCTCAATCAATCTCTGCTCTTAAAGTCTATTATTACATCAGAATTGAGTAATATCCTCCAAATATAACGTATTGAATTATCCAAAATGCACCAAGGGTCCCGGGTCTAAACCCTCGGGAAAAACAAGTATACCTCTCTTCAGTCAAAAAAAAAATTCATAGAACTCTATTTTTAAACGTAGTCAATTTTGTGGCAACCCTTTTATCCCCTGGTCTACAAATTTGCCAGAAACCAATTTCAACTCCAGATTTTATGTATAGTTTTTAGACTTAATCACAATGTACCTTACTAATTGGCTAATGGTTTCCCAGTCTCCTAAATTTAGAGTTCTCATCCAGATGATTAAATTCGCCATTGACTTGCATCTCGCCCAATCTTCAGTCCAGATCTCCTCTCCATGCATTCATTCCAGCCTCTGATTCATCACTCTCCCTTCTTTCATTTAATAATTCTTGCCTAAACCACATCTTTAATTATTTCCTTAATCAATCTGCATAAACCTTGTTCAGAACTAGCATTATTTAGAATTAACTGAAATTGTTTAGAACTAGAAATATAACCCTACCTTGTATCTCTTACAGTTTGTTTACTTTTCAAGAAAATATTTTCTATGAAGTGTCTGGGAATGCTTTGTAGGCTAAAAGATGAGTATTGTTGATTATGTGCATATCAATGGAAATTAAAGTAAGATGTTTCAAAAAATGTCTCTTTCCCTTTTAGAAAGGACAACTTGGTAGACCAATTTTGGATATGCCTTTCTGGAACACAAGGCCATCTCCTATGCCAAATATAGGCTCAAAATATGGTCGTAAGGCAACCTGGATAGGTGCAAGTGGAGACCAAACCTTTCTGCGTATAGATGAAGCTCTCATCAACTCGCATGTTTTATCAACTTCAGAAATCTTTGCCAGCAGAAGCATAATAGGCAAGTCCAATTAATTGTATGCTCTGAATTTAGTGGTGAATTTTTAGAACTCAAAGGTTTGTTTTCAATTTAAGCTGTAGTTTCAGAATGTAGTTGATCAATTTGCAGTCTGAATAGCAAACCACAAAGCATGGTAGAGCTTTTTCAAGTAATATCAGATCAGCTTTTCTTGTGGCATAATGATAAGTTCATTACTCTGTGCTTTTATCATTGTAGATTAGGAATGAAATGCTACACCAAATTTCTCAGGGGAAAGGAAATGTAGGGGCAATTTTAGATTCACTAGTACAGGCAACCTCGCCCCACACTCTCGCTATGTGGGAATTACGATCCTAGAAAACGGTTTGTATTGTAATTATCTGTAAAGCAAAACATGTGAGTGAACAAATGCGAGTTGAAAATAAAATGTGCCAATTTAATTTTCTCAGATTTTGTAAGAACAAATTTTCATCTTGTATCTTAGATTTTCTCATCATGTTAATTCCTTGGGGGTAAATTTCCATTATCCAAATGGCATAAAAAAGGGAACATCTGTAATCTAAACATTTTTGAAGAGATGTAATGGTATGACTAAAAACCTTGCAGTTGGTGAACGACGGTGTTTGTTCATTTAGGTTTGGTACCTGCATCTGTAACTGAGCCACCGCCCTTTAAATGCTTGCTAATCAATAAGCTGGATGGAAGCTGTAGGACATTTAATGATTCAGAGCAGGAAGACTTGCGAGGATTTGCAGTTTGCCTGGATCCCGTGTATGATGTAATTTGGAGGTAAGTTGAAATATTTCCCTACCAAAGAACTTCTGAGGACAAAGATGTAAATTCACTTTCCATCTGAAGAATTTCCAACCACATTAAAGATAAATTTCCCATTTCTCTGCATTTTCAAGCGGAAAAAAATATTAGTTGTGCATATTTTCAATTATTTAGTAGCATGCTTATTCTACTCAGATTGATGATATTTAGAAACGGTATGAATAAGATTTGTTTAGAACTTTACCTATAATGACCACAAGACTGAATTACTTTCTTCTTCCATTCAATACCACACCTTAATCCTACTTTTCCACCTGCCTTAAAACTATTACCCACCTGCCATAAAACTATTTTGAAGCATTTATTTACTGATTTTCATTTTATGAGGATATTAACCCAAATCTTCAAGACCATATTGGTTCACTCAGGTTTTATGCTGCCCTGTTTTTTTAAAATCAGTGAACCAATATATTCCATTCAGATTTTAAATATGTGAATCATATTCTCCAAAGATGGATTTTTGATTGCATTTCAAATGTCTAACTGGCATATTAGTAGTTATTTTTTCATGACAACATCTGAATATATTTCCTTTCAAATTGCCCTCTTTTGCTTAGTTGGTAAGATCCTTCTTTCTCAGGAAAGAATCATGTTGGGTTTTTTTAATTTCCTGAAACATTTTTAGGAATGTTTTATTGGACGTGGGCACCAGGGTGTATGGAACAATTGGGCAAATTGAATTGAATTACCTATTCACTAATTCATCGTTCTTCAAGGGAAAATAAACATCTTTATAGGCACGTGATGTTAGAGGAAGAACAGAAAACCTATGGCAGAAAGAGCAGATGGTGAATGATGAGAGTGCTGGCGACTGAGAAGCCTGCTGACAGCCGTAACATGCATAGGTTCTGCAGCACTGTTAAGGAGAAGGATATTGGTGGCTTGAATGATTAAGGCCCTATCCCACTGAGCCCAAAACAGGGAGTTTATTAGCAGAAGAGTCAGTCAATAATTGCTGGAAGGAGCACTTTGAAGACCTCCACCTTTGCGAGCGACCTTGACTCATTACACTGCATTCTTTTCATTCAGCCAACCCACCACCAGTTGTGACTGACACGAATTCAAAGGTCATTTTTAAACGGAAAAAAATAACAAGGCCTAGAGAGTGGTTAATATTTTCACAGAAGTTCTAAAACGGAGTGAAGTGCAAATTCATCATAAATCTACAATCGGTCAAGTAGCATCCCTGGGGAACATGGATAATTAGGGTCGAGACACTGAAGAAGGGTGCTGAGTTACTCCAGCACTTTTTGGACTTGTGTGTATCAATCAACATCTGCAGTTCTTTGTTTCTCCGTAGAAACATAGAAATTAGGGGCAGGAGGAGGCCATTTGGCCCTTGGAGCCAGCAACGCCATTCATTGTGATCATGGCTGATCATCTACAATCAGTAACCTGTGCCTGCCTTCTTCCCATATCCCTTGATTCCACTAGCCCCTAGAGCTCTATCTAACTCTCTTTTAAATTCATCCAATTAGTTAGCTTCCACTGCCTTCTGTGGCAGAGAATTCCACAAATTCACAACTCTCTGGATGAAAACGTTTCTTCTCACTGAAGTTTTAAATGGCCTCCCCTTTATTCTTAGACTGTGGCCCCTGGCTCTGGACTCCCCCAACATTGGGAACATTTTTCCTGCATCTAATTTGTCTAGTCCTTTTATAATTTTATACGTCTCTATAAGATCCCCTCTCATCCTTCTAAACTCTAGTGAATACAAGCCCAGTCTTTCCAATCTTTCCTCATATGACTATCCTGCTATCCCAGGGATTAATCTCGTGAACCTACGCTGCACTGCCTCAATAGCAAGGACGTCCTTCCTCAAATTAGGAGACAAACACTGCACACAATACTCCAGATGTGGTCTCACCAGGGCCCTATCAAACTGCAGAAGGACCTCTTTGCTTCGATACTCAAATCCTCTCGTTATGAAGGCCAACATGCCATTAGCTTTCTTCACTGCCTGCTGTATCTGCACGCTTACTTTCAGTGACTGGTGTACAAAGATACCCGGGTCTTGTTGCACTTCCCCTTTACCTAATCTGACACCATTGAGATAATAATCTGCCTCCTTGTTTTTGCCACCAAGGTGGATAACCTCATATTTATCTACATTACACTGCATCTGCCCACTCACTCAACCTGTCCAAGCCCACCCACTCAACCTGTCCAAGTCACCCTGCAACCTCCTAACATCCTCTTCGCAGTCCAGCCAGCTTTGTGTCATCCGCAAACTTGCTAGTGTTACATCTAATTCCATTATCCAAATCATTAATATATATTATAAATAGTTGCGGCCCCAGCATCGAGCCTTGCGGCACTCCACTCGCCACTGCCTGCCAATCTGAAAAGGACCCGTTTATTCCTACTCTTTGCTTCCTGTCTGCCAACCAATTCTCTATCCATGTCAATACCCTAATCCCAATACCATGTGCTCTAATTTTGCTCAACAACCTCCTGTGTGGGACCTCATCAAAGGCTTTCTGAAAGTCTAAATACACTATATCCACTGGCTCTCCATCCATTTTACTTGTCACATCCTCAAAAAATTCCAGAAGATTAGTCAAGCAGGATTACCCCTTCATAAATCCATGATATCGGATCAATCCTTTTACTGCTAACCAAATGCGCCATTATTACCTCTTCAATAATTGACTCCAGCATCATCCCCACCACCGATGTCAGGCTAACTGGTCTATAATTCCCCGTTTTTTCTCTCGCTCCTTTCTTGAAAAGTGGGATAACATTAGCTAACCTCCAATCCACAGGAACTGATCCTGAATCTATTGAACATTGGAAAATGATCACCAATGTGCCCACGATTTCTAGAGCCACCTCCTTGAGTACCCTGGGATGCAGACCATCAGGCCCTGGGGATTTATCAGCCTTCAGTCCCATCAGTCTACCCAATACTATTTCTCACCTAATGCAAATTTCTTTCAGTTCCTATGTCTCCCTAAATCCTCTGTCCTCTAGTACATCTGGCAGATTGTTTGTGTCTTCCTTAGTGAAGACAGATCCGAAGTACCTTTTCAACTCTTCTGCTATTTCCTTGTTACCCATAATAATTTCACCTGTTTCTGCCTTCACGGACCCGCATTTGTCTTTACTAATCTTTTTCTCTTAACATGCCTAAAGAAGCTTTTACTGTCCTTTTTTATATTCTTGGCCAGCTGCCCCTCGTACTTCATCTTTTCAGCCCGTATTACCTTTTTTGTTACCTTCTGTTGTCCTTTGAAAGTTACCCAATCCTCTGGCTTCCCGCTACTCTTTGGTGTGTTATATATCTTTTCTTTTAGTTTTATTCCATCCCTAACTTTCCTTGTCAGCCACGGTTGCCTCTTACTCCCCTTAGAATCTACAATCTCCTTGTTCACAGATAGGAAAGAGAGACTATACTGGGGAATCTCAAAGGTGTTGTGATTGAGCTTTATGAAGGCAAACAAGACTGACTATGGTGACTACAGAGTGTTCTTCCTGCTGACTGATGCAGGGAAAGTTATTGCCTTGGTCTGAAATTGCTTCCTTACAATGCCATAGAGCTGTTCCTAAATTGCTGTATAGAGTTTGATCATGTAGAAGCAAGTTGCACAGCAACTCCAAGAAAAATGCAGAAAGCAGCACCATGGAACGGTCTGAAACACAACTTCAAATTCAGCTGTCCACAGCAATGCATTAGTCAAGCTATGACCCAACAAGTAAGTTTACATCAGAGCCAATCTCAATAAAAGTGTTAAAGATAACTAATGGAAATTATTCAATACAGGCAGCTACACTCTGAAACCAACATAATTTGAACCTTTGTAGTCGAACTGCAGTACGCATATTATACTTGATTTTGTGTGCATTCAGAAGTTGAGTTCTGAGCCATTGTTAATTAATTAATTCACTGAATTATACCACATGAATGGCCTTGCACTCAATATCTGCATGGCAAACATCCTCTACCAATCTGACCCACTACACGATCCTATCCCAAACAAGAAAGGTTCACGGCAAGACCCTGAAAAAATGGACCACTTCATGTATCAGTGCTGCATCCTAACTGATTCTTGGGAATACCTTCTGGGTATGAAGAATTTTGAGTAATATTCAGGGACATATAGAAGATCTCTTTAAATGGGAAAGGGGGACTCCAAGTCGCATAATGCCCCATCAGACATCTCTTGCCCTATCTGTGGAAGAGCCTCCATTCTCACAGTCATCTTAGTATCAACAAAACTGGAGTGGAAGCAATTATTCCTCGATTCTGAAGGACTGCTATTGAAGAGTGTAAAAACAAAGACACAAACTGCTGGAGTAACTCAGCGACTCAGGCAGCATCTCTGGGGAGCATAGAAAGATGATGTTTAAGGTTTGGACTCTTCCTTAGACTGTTCTCAAGGGTATATCCTTGAGAACTGACTGACCTATTGTTTCCAGGTGTGGCATTAATTATGGTGTATTACGGTCTTAAAACAAAGAATAAGGCATGTGAGCACAAGGAACTGCATGAAAAGTTTGGTTATAGTTGGTCTTTTATATGTCAATACTCCATAAAACCCCAGCAGAAGTAAAATTGATAGACTGTTCTCTTTCTCTCAAGGTTCTTACCAGGCAAAAAAGAAGTTTGGTGCTACAATGCAGTTACAGCAGATGCTAGGCTTCCTGCAGGATCAGATATGCACAGCAAGTGTAGCATATTGAGTCCTGAGCTTGCACTACCAACAGGATCTAAATCAAATACCACTAGGTCGCATGGGGCTTTGCACATTCTAGGTAAGAATAATAATGTGGACACTAACCTAGGGTTCTGCAGTAGCGTGTATTAATTGCACTGTTGTATGTACGTTTGTTCTAATGAGGTTTGGGGATATTTTTTGTACAATAATCTGAATTAGAGATAAAATTGCTCAACAATGGGATTCCACCTGATATTTGAAAAAACTTTCAGTTGATTTGTGCAGTAGTTTAGTTAAACTTTTAACAACAATTTTAAGAAAGTACAGTTTAAAATGGTATCCTTTGTGGACAATGAAAATGTTTTTTTTTAGTTCAGTCTAATATTTGCCTTGGTCTTCTGACCACTGAGATGCAGCTTGTAGAGAGAGCACTGTCTTCTGTCTTGACCAAATGGCAATCCTGCAGTATTCATCTCGTCTTGGTAACATGGTATCCTATTCCCCTCCATGTTATTACTTACAATTAAAGAATCAACATCTGCAAATTGGAGGATGTCTAATTCGTCCTTTCAATTTTAAAATCAATTCCAAATTGTTGCCATACTTTCTGACTGCTTATCTATATACTAAAACTCTAATTTTGTTGGTTTGTTTGTTTGTTCCTGGAGCATCTTGGTTGGCATGGGCCAATCGGGCTGAGGGGCTTGTTTCTATGCCGTATGACTCCTGTATCCCCTTGACCAGTCCCATCCAACCTATATCCAGGATACCTTACATGTCCTCCATTTGACAACTTCTGATTCCCTGGCTCTCACTGCCTCATCTTCATTATGAACACCCAGTCTTCATACACCTTAATACCCTATCAGAAGGGTTATAAAGCCCTCCGCACACCATTCCAAATGTGGCATAACTAAAGTCCTATAAAGTTGCATCATAACTTCCTGATACTCAATGCCCCATCCTATGAAGCATACCAAATGCCACCTTATGCTAAACGCTTCTCCTTTGATTCCTCTCACTTCCAGTCTTGATTCAGGGTCCGGACCTGCAGCATCAGACATTCCTTTCCCCCAATGATGCTACACAACTCACTGATTTCCTCCAGTGCTTTGTGCTTTGCCCCATATTACAGCATCTGTAGTCTCTGGTGTCTCCTTCAAATGAAGGACTGATTTGTAGCCAGCTGCTCTAATTTATACAGAACTTCATAGTCTATACCACCCTCCATTTGTAATTAGAAATATCCTTTGTTTTCCTTTCTCAAATGTTACCTAGGAAAATCAGGATCATGAAATTTTCATTCTTAACTTCTTTGTTGCCTGGTTTCTTGAGTAGTGACTATGTGTCTTCAAAATAATGTTAAGCTCAAGTACTTTTGGTAATACCCAGCATTTATTGCCCGTTTGTAATTGCCTTTGAATTGGGAAGGTAGATAAGGATGGCTAACTCACCTTGATTTTGGGATAAGGATGGCAGATTTAATTCCATGAAGAGGATTAGTGCATTTGTATGTGAACACTCAGCTTTAGTGTAGTCCCATCACTTACCATATCATGATTATTGGAATTGAGTGATTTGAATGTATGTATTTTCAATGTGTACTGTTTGGGTAGAGGAAGTGAAAATATTGATGACTAATTATGTCAACTGAATTAATCATCATGGTCTAAGAAGACAGTAAAGTACATGTAAAGTATTTCAATTTTGTTGAGTAATTATTTTCAAATGTAAAAACAGGTTGTTTGGATACGTTGGCTGCTATGCAGGACCTGAAAATGGGCGTTACTAATACAGAAGAGGAGATCCAAGCAGTTACTAAAGTTTATTCAAAAGAAGATTATAGCGTGGTTAATCGATTTGAAAGTAGGTTTACATGTCTGCAAATTTCCCCGTTGTGGGACGAATAAAAAGGATTATTATTATTATATATAATAAACTTATATAATTAAATTATTGTCACTACTGAGAAAGGTATTGTACTCACTCCATTTGTATCTGCATGCAATGTTTAGGTCATGGCGGTGGCTGGGGGTATTCTGCTCATTCTGTGGAAGCCATTCGGTTTACTGCAGACACAGACATACTGCTTGGAGGTCTTGGCTTGTTTGGTGGGAGAGGTGAATACACAGCAAAAATCAAGGTGAGTTAGCCAGCACTGGAAATAATAATTTTTATCTCTCGCAATCAAATTAATTGCAATTCAAGTGTGTTCTGTATGTCAGCAGCAAGTAACCTGCACTCCCATTAAAAGGATTCTAATATTACATATTGGGGAAAGCAAACTTTCTGATGTGTTGTGGCAATTTGTATATCATAGGGTGAGCAGAAAGTGCAGAAAATATAGGAAGTGCAAGAAAATTAATTCTGTTTAAATATGTTGTTTGGTGGATTCATGTAAGAGTGGAACTGATTGAATGATATTTATTAGGAGCATTTTGAGTATAACGCAATAAGTTAAACCGAATGTATAAAATATGTAGATATAAGGAACTGCAGATACCAGTTTACAACAAAAAAAAGACACAAAGTGCTGGAGTAACTCAACGGGTCAGGCAGCATCTCTGGAGATCATGGATGGGTGATGTTTTGGGTCAGGATCCTTCTTCAGACTGGTTGAGATGAGAGGGCGGGAGAAAGCTGGGGGGGGGGGGGGCAAGGCAAAGCCGGGCAAGCGATTGGTGGATACAGGTGAGAGGGATATTAGATAGGCAGTTAGTTGGACAATGCACAGAGATAAATAGACAAAAAGGTGTGTGATAAGGATAGAAGAGGTTCCATTTGTGAAGACAGAGGAAGGCATATAGGTGGAAAGGGAGGAGGAAATGGAGAAATAGTTGCATCTAGGTGGGGCACAGGGAAGAGATGGGGGGTGGGGAGGTTGTTTGTAGGCTGTTAGTAGACTAATTACCTAAAATTGGAGAATTCAATGTTCATACCGTTAGGTTGTAAACTGCCCAAGAATATGAGGTGCTGTTTCTCCAGTTTGCATGTGGCCTCACACAAGCATTGGAGGAGGCCCAGGATATAGAATATGTTTTGACATTTTGAAAAATATCTTATTTTTAAACTAGCTGTTTGAGCTGGGTCCTGATGGAGGGGATCATGAAACGGATGGTGACCTGCTGGCAGAAACTGATGTCCTGGCTTATGACTGTGCTGCAAGGTACATATTTAATTTATATTTAAAATGTCCTTTTCATCAAACTGACTGAACTGGTAGCTTTTCTCTGAAAGGTTTGAAAGAGCATTTGTGGACAGATACTGATTCATACATTGATGTCTAAACTGAATTGATAACATTGGGTCATAGGTTCCAAACCATGGAGTCTTGCACATTCATGTTTATTGCACTAACGTCCCCAATGATATGGCATGACAGTGGCACATTGATCCAACTAGTTTCATTGTATCATACAGTCAAAGGGCTGTACAGCATAGATACAGGCCCTTCAGCCCAACTTGTCCATGCCAAACTGGTAGGCACAGCAGGCTAATCCCAATTGGCCCTCAGTCTTCTGAACACTTCCTATGCATATGTCTGCCTAAATGTCATTTGAAAGTTGTAAACTCTGAGTGGAAAAAATGTGCCCCTAGGGTACCTTTTCCATCTCGCCTCTCTCACTGTAAGCTTATGCCATCCAGATTTGGAATTCTCTATCGTGCGAAAAAGACTGTGAGCATTCACATTATCCATGCCCCTCATGATCTTGTACGTCTCAATAAGAGCCTCCTATGCACGAAAGGAAAAATGTCCTAGCCTATCCAACTTCTCCCTGTAACTCAAGTCTGCAAGCTCAGGTAACATCCTGGTGAATCTCTTCTGCACTTTTGTTGCAAAAGTAAAAAAGAATATATGACTTGAAACTTGAATATATGACTGAATTGTAACTGTCTGTCACAGTCCACTGGTCCTTCCCATCTAAATGTTTTTAGCATGAAAGCAATGCCCATCAGCTCTTCTGTTTACTTTGTCTTGGATGAAAGAATTTAGTTCATGCCATGTTCATTTTACATATCTTTGTGTTTTGCAGGGAGAAATATGCAATGATGTTTGATGAGCCTGTACTTTTGCAGGCTGGCTGGTGTTACGTGGCTTGGGCTCGAGTATCAGGACCCAGCAGTGATTGTGGCTCCCATGGACAAGCCTCTATCACCACGGACGATGGGTAGGAAATATTTGTCTCATGTGATCTTATGTTTCAAATGAAACATGTCAATGCAGTTTGTTTATTCTGCATATTTTATGGTACAAGCCAATGGCAGTGCAAATATTTTCATTACATTAATCTTGTTGCTTTACACAGTTTGTGTTGTGAGCCAATTTCCAAATAACAGTACAATTGAGATTATCTGAAAGTAACTATAAATTGCTGGTGACATCTAAAAGCTGAGATAGTGCTTATGGGGAGAGAAGAAAACTTTTTGACCTGAAATGTTAGCTCTGTTTCTGTGTCCACAAGTGATACCTGACCTTGTGAGTATTTCTTGGATTTTTGGTTTTACTTCAGAATTCCAGCATCTACAATACAGTCTGAGCTGGATTCGGCAAAAACAACATATTTTCATGGAAGGGACTTGTACCCTGTTTAGTTCAGACTAAACGGGCCATAATGGTGAATGAGTAAGATTTCAGAAGGTTTCAATATATTGATTGAGAAAATAGCAGATAAGTTGTAAACAATGCTTTAAGAATATATATGTTACTGTTTCAGGGTGGTTTTCCAGTTCAAAAGCTCAAAGAAGTCGAATAATGGGACAGATGTGAATGCAGGTCAAATACCACAGTTATTATACAGGTGAATTTTTGTTTTCAAATTGCAAGTATCCTATTGATTTTGACATTGCACGAATTTTTATTACATTCATAAATATGCTGATTCATTTTCTAGAAATGTGTTACATTTGATTATCTGGGTTGCAGGTTACCATCAAGCGATGGCAATTCTGGAAAAGGAAAGCAACAACCCAGTGAACCAGTGCATATATTGAGAAGATCTTTTGCAAGGACGGTCTCAGTGGTGAGTGAACAAATTAGAATATAAATTATTTTCGCTTGACCAATAATATATTGGAATCAAGATGCACATCCATAAGGGATTCCTTAGTCAACTGCCAAAGAGTTTCAAATTCATATTTCATTATTGATTTGGTACCGGTAGTTCTGAACTGTTTTACTGCAATTGTTGGAATAAACATTTTTTATAACGTCAATTTGAGAAATAAGATTGCCACTATATCTTTAATATTGATTATGCTGTTTTGAATGCAAAATAAAAATGAATGCTGTTCAATTCGCCCTTCAAAAACAATATCTTCTTACAATTTAATTTTCTTTGGTGAATGGAAAAATATTTGTTTCAGTTGCTAGTTTATAATTTGTGATATGAGTATTCTGCTGTAAACAATCTTGATGCATGTTTCATTCTTAAAAATTATAACAATGTCCTACAACGGTGCACAAGTAAAATACATGTATTGTACTTTTATTGAATCTATTAAATTTAAATTTAGGAATGTTTTGATTCATTGCTGAGCATTCTTCAGTGGAGCTGGACAACACTGGTGCTGGGAGTGGAGGAGCTTCAGGGGTTAAAAGGTTTTCAATACACAGCCACTTTACTGGATTTGGAACGTCTAAAATTTGTTGGTACTTGCTGCCTACGACTGCTGCGTGTCTACATCTGCGAAATATATCCTATATCAGGTATGGTCGGAATTTCAGAAAATAATGACCCCATCGTGTATTACTTTAGACTTTAGTGATACACCGTGGAAATAGGCCCTTTGGCCCACCGAGTCTGCGTCAACCAGCGATCACCCCGTACACTAGCACTATCCTATACACCAGGGACAATTTTACTTAATCCAATCCAATCCAATATAAATCTATGGAGTATGGGAGGAAACTGGAGCACCCGGAGGAAACCCACGCAGTCACAGGGAGAACGTACAAACTCCGTATGACAGCACCCATAGTCCGGATTGAACCCGGGTCTCTGGCGCTGTAAGGCAGCAAGTCTACCGCTGCGCCGCAGTGCTGCTGCAGTTCTTAAGTAATTTTTTTAAATGTGATTTTTATTCTATTTTATGCAACACTCAGTACAGTGTCTTTAATTTGATTAACTTTTGATTTAAAGTATTTCTGTCATTCTGTCACTCAGAGATTGTGTTTATGTAACAAATTGATGTGTTTAATTAAATAATGAAAGGCCAATTATCAATATTACAGAGTGCTAACTATTCATAGTAAATGTTTATATATTGATAGGCCAATTCACTGAGATATATCGGGATAATTCTGAATCATTGTAGTGTACTTCGATGTGTTGATTTTATTTTCTGTTACAGCTGGTGCTAAAGCTGTGGTAGAGGAAACCAGCAAACTGGCAGAATGTGTGGGAAAGACTCGGTCTCTTCTGAGAAAGATTTTATCAGAAGGAGTTGACCATTGTATGTTGAAGCTTGACAATGATCCTCATGGCTACCTTTCACAACCCAAGACATTATTAGAAGCAGTTCTTCAAGAATGCCACAACACATTTACAGCTTGCTTTCATTCTTTTTATCCCACCCCTGGATTGCAGTGGGCTTGTCTTTGTGACCTGCTTAATTGCCTAGATCAGGTAAGTCGGAGAGAGGACCCAACTATTTTACTTATCTTTTAATAATTAGAGTTTTTCAAGTTTTGTTCTGTCTCTGAATATGGTAAAATATCAGGTTTATCTTTGATTTTTTTTAATGTCAAAAGCTTAATTTAAGTTTCACGCAACAGTGTTGAACTATAGTGCTCTTTATATCTGTGTATATCTGCTAAATTAACATCACAACTAGAATTTTTTTGAAGTGATTTACTGCTCATGCAAGTTGTAGTATAATTCAGTGAACGAACCTGTAGTAAGGGATTCTTGTATTCTGTGTTTTTGACATGTGGACTGAAACTCTTCGTGATCCAATGAAAACTGCTGTAGTCATTCTTCGTATCTAGTATTGAATCTTCAATGTGATAAAGTTGTCAATTGGGAGCGATCGATAAATACTGGCCATTCTAGTTTTGCCCATGGTGTCCAGAAACAGCCTCTTCAGCCGAACATGTCCATGCCGACCCTAATGCCTATCTACTCAATCCCAACTTTTGTCCTGCATCTCTTTACCATTTTCTTCTCCAAGTACCCGACCAAATGACTTTTAAATGTAGTTATTGTATCGGCCTCTACCATTTCCTTTGGCAACTCGTTCCCTATAACCACAACCTTCTAGGTGCAAAATTCAGCTCTCGGATCTCCTAGAAAATTGTTCAATTAAATTTTAAAGAAATGTTGCTGCATCAATGTCAACCGTGCCAACTGCTGCTTCTGGTCTTATCTGTGGAATCTCCTTCCTGCCCCTCTCATATCTTCTCTACTCTCACCTTTAAGATGTCCTTTAAAACCGACCTGTTATTAAAATTTTACCACCTCTTTTGGCACCCCAATTCTTGTGTGATTATGGATTTAATATATTGTCAACCCGAAACAGCATAAATCTCTCAATCATTCGCATTTACTAATGTTAGCAAAATCCAAATGATCAAGGAATTTATGCTGTCCCTGGTTGGGCTTTGCTTTAATAATCTGCACTAATACATTTGAAATATTCAGGTTTAGTGTTAATTTTCCTGTTTGTTGTTTAGACAAAATGAGGGAGAAAACTCCTGGGCTCATTTTTGAAAGTTAAACCAGTGTGTGCTTATGTGGGACAAATTTTTGAACATTAGTAGTTACGTTTTACTGTTAAACTGTAAGCAATGGATCTTTTTTTTAACAAAGCTTGTGTGTGATCAATAACTTGTGCATTTCTTTCGGTAGGATATACAGGAAGCAAACTTCAAGACATCAAGCAGCCGGTTGCTTGCAGCAGTCATGTCTGCACTTTGCCACTCTTCTGTCAAATTGACCACAATCCTTCCCATAGCTTATGATGGAGAAGTGCTGCTTCGATCCCTGGTGAAACAGTCCAGCACAGAAAATGAAGCTAGCATGATTCACAGATTTGGTCTATTAGTGTCACATATGGAGAAACTCAGCCAGGTAAGAGCAGCAAATATTGTCATATATTTCAGTTTGGTTGACGATATGCAACATGTTGAGTTTAGCAGGACTCTTTAATGCATAATCAATCTCAACCAATAAGATCCAGCAATGAAGATTAGCATTTAAGAATAAGGGGTGGGTCATTTAGGACCCTACAGGAAGGGTCTCGACCTGAAACATCAGCCATTTCTTCCCTCCAGAGATGCTGCCTGTCCTGGTAAGTTACTCCAGCATTTTGTGTCAACCGGGTGATGTTACAGGGAGGGTTTGATCAGACAACCCGCTCTGCTGGATGCTGAATTCTGCAACTGTCTAATCGCTGCACGAACAGCAGCTTCAAGTTTACAGTGGTCATCCATTGACATTCCGGACTGTAGCCACCGCCCGCACAAAGCAGCAATTCATTCACTCAAATGTTTGTTTTTCTTTTGCATCGCCAACAATCCGGAAAACCAAGAATAACCAAGAAGTGCGACATATTCCTGCTTGAGGAGCAGCTCTGGTACCGGTTACAATGCAAAAGAAAATCATAATGATCTCGCTCACTCACTGAACCATAAAGCAATAATACCTACAAAATCATCATAATCCTGTACAAATTAACCATAAATACACCTAATTAATATTTTTTAAAGCAATATTTTCTTACCTCTATGAAGCAAAACTGGAAAATATGGATGAAATGCAGGTCTGTATACATGCAGCAGATCAGCTGGCAAGAATGTTCAGCCCCTGCGACCTATGACCGGCGCATGCTCAGTCGAGATACCGAACTCGCTTATTATAATGCTTGATTTATGGCCTTATGGTCATGTTAAATCAGAACACTAAAAGTCATATAAACCACAATCGATTTTGAGATGGGAATCAAATTTACGGAAATTCCCTAAGATTTTCAGAAGAAATGTGCAAGTTGAGTTTTTTTTAAGTACGTCTGCAGTTTAGGCTTAAAATATTGGAAGGAAAAGAAGTGATACTGAGGCTTTGAAAGTTTTTTGTTAAAAAAGAGCATCATTAAATAATAATCATAATCATAATAGTACTTTATTAGACAAATATGTTTTGCAACATATGAAGAATTTGATTTGCCATACGGTCATACCAATAAAAACCAACAAGACACCCAAATAAATTTTTAACATTAATATCCACCACAGCGACCCCCCCACATTCCTCACTGCGATGGAAGGCAAAAAAAGTTCAATCTTTTCCCCTTCTTTGTTGGGGGACCTCGAGCCTTCCGTTGTTGGGGCAATCTTGGCTCCCTTAGCCGGTGGTCGAACCCTCCGCACCGGGGCGATCAAGCTCCCACATCGGGGGGGATTTCAGCTCCCCTATGCCGGGCGATCAGATCCCGGGTCGGGGCTGGTCGAACCTCCTGCGACTTTGGAGCTTCCCGACATCAGTCTCTACCCGAGACTGCGAGCCCCTCGATGTTGAAATCCGTAGGCTGTGTTTGGAGCGTCGATCCCAAGCAAGGGATCACAGGCTCCGATGGTAAGTCCATGGCCCCGCGGTGGGGCTCAAGTCAGTCTCGAGCAAGGCCACCAGCTCCATGATGTTAGGCCACAGAGCGACTGGAGATACGATCCAGAAAACAATCGCATCTCCGGCAAGGTAAGAGATTGAAAAAAGTTTCCTCCTCCCCCCTCCCCCACCCCCCACATTAAAAAAAAACAGAACATTAACACATACTTTTAAAACACACTAAAAATAACAAAAAAGTTGAAAAGACAAACAGACTATTGGCGAGGCTGCCATCGCTGACAGCGCTACCCTGTGTACAAGTTAAATTGAACCGAAACCATTCTTGAATACAATTTTTTCCTAGATTGAAGAAAATATTACAAGTATGACAAGTTTTCGAGAAGTGCTGGAAAAAATGTTGGTCATTGTCGTCCTTCCAGTTCGCAAAAGTCTTAGAAGAGAAGTAGAGCTATTTTCTCCTCTTCTGGTGTCTAACACTTGTGGTCTTCTTGCCAGTATAGTGAGTGAACTCACCGCATCGGCACTGGGATCAGAGGTAAGAATTCTACATCTGAGGTGGACTGTCATTCTTTTTTACTATTTGCTCTATTTTAGATTAAATAGTGTACAAAAAGATTTCTATATGGCCTGTGAATAATGTACTAAATGAAAGGCATTGTGATAGTTTTCAACATTGTTATATTTGTAACAAATTATTTGTACTTGGTTTACAGACAGATATCAGATACTGCATTCATTGAATGTAACATGTAATGGTTGTATAGAAAAATATATATATTTTGCATTATTTTTCAGTAAAGCAATAGTTTTGAATTATTTGAACTGATAACACTTTTTACTTGTAAGCCAAATGCACAACTGTCAGAAAGCGAGAAGAAAATTCTCTGACACTCAAGTGTCAATTCCTCAACTTTCTTTCTCAATTTAATTTAATTTCTATCCAAAATATATAAAATTATTGTGAATTCTTTCTATGGTATCATTGTTTGGTGCTTGCATTTATTCACCAGTTCTTGTAATATTAAGCATGAGCACTAAAGACTAAATATCAAATGTGCAGCTTCTGTTGAAAAACATTATTTTTGTGTTTTGCTTCTGTGATTTCTCCTGTGATAATGTTTGGTTGGAAACCAGCTTCTATTAATAGTTAGATTTGTTTCACAGGTTGATGGATTGAGTTCCCTTCACTCTGTCAAAGCCACACCAAACCGATTTATTAAAACTAGCCAAGGGCGAAGTTGGAATACTGGTAATGGGTCACCGGACGCAATCTGTTTCTCTGTTGACAAACCTGGTGTAGTTGTGGTCGGGTACCATGTTTATGGAGGAGGCGGCATTCATGAATATGAACTAGAAGTTTTAGTCGATGATGTAAGTTTACTGCTTTTGACTTCAAATAGAAAATTATGTTTTTTTAAATTTAATATACGGTGGAATTCCATGAACCCTTTGTTATTCTTTCTTTGACAGAGTGAGCACACTGGTGATTCAGCACATTCTCATAGGTGGACTTCCTTAGAACTAGTAAAAGGGACCTACAGCACTGATGATTCATCTAGTGACACGGCAGAGATTAGATTGGATAAAGCTGTGCCTTTAAAGGTATGTAACCATATGTTTGAGCAGATATGACTTACTTGAAGCATTCGGAGAACATTTTGTGTATCTGCAAGTTTTGTTGCAAATTTATTCTCCATGAGAATGCAGTTTTAAACTTCTAAATAAATATGTATTGTGTACATAAATAAACCTGCAAAACATTTTTTTATTTCTAGGAAAATGTGAAATATGCTGTACGTCTAAGGAACTATGGAAGTCGGACTGCAAATGGAGATGGAGGGATGACCACTGTTCAATGCCCAGATGGTGTAACGTTCACTTTTAGTACATGCAGCCTCAGTAGTAATGGAACTAACCAAACTCGCGGTCAAATTCCTCAGATACTTTATTACAGGTTTGAGCAAATATCTTCATTCTTTTCAAATTTAGATTTACCAGCCAGTTGACAAAATCATTCAGATTTGTGGTTATGAACCAAATTTACCAAGACATTCTTCTGATAATAAATACCCACCAACATTGCTTATATAACATTTTGTGGTGCTTTAGTCCAGTTGTATTTTAACCTTTTATTGATGTTTTGATTCATCTATCACAGAATTGTCAACGCATAGAATGAGGCTAATAGGCTCATTGAGTCCATACCACGTCCATGTACAAGAGAAAATCCAGCTAGTTTCACTTCCCTGTCCTCACACTACAGCTCTGCAATTTTTTTTGACATGGCTTTGAAAGCCATATTTGAATCTGCTGCCCTGGAGAAAAATAAGATACTGCTAACTCCCATGTTATATAGCCACTTGAATAGAAGAAATTTGCAATCAATTCACAAATTGTTTCCCAAAAACTCGAGTTGCAGAATAAAATACACTCTCATTGATTTTATGTAGAAAGAAAAATAAATAAAAACAAACTTAAACTTTTTCAACTAGTGTTCCTTAACTTGTACAGTTATTACTGCTTTGCATTGAGGAAAATCCTGGTGCAGACATTTTTAGGAATACAAATTCCTCACTCCCCCCATAACACAGGGGTTGCCTGTGCTCGTCATTTCTGTTTCTTTTGACAATTCATTTGGCTAACTGAACCATCTATTCTGTATTTTTAAAGTAAATGGAATTGGCAAAGTGATTAAATCATCCAAAATTCAAACAGGAGATGTTGTTGCCTGTTCTTTATAACTGTTTGTATCTGTAGATATGTGGGATTTTATTGATTTAGATATACACTAAGGTACATCGTAAATGGATGAAAATGGAAACTTAATCTATAACCTGAAGTTACCATTGAATTTTTTTAATTGCCCTTGCTGCCTAAGCCATTGGGTATTTCAGGGATTGTCTATTTATTTATATTAATAATTGCAGTTTTTGGGTCAGAGGGCCATGTAGGAAATCTGAGGGTTTTGCACAGTGGGAACTTAAGACAGGTCAAAGTGAAAGATGTCTGAGTTGACAAAGCAAGGGTTTGTCAACTCCCCTACTCAAAGTGAAATGCAGGTGGCAGTGAATGCATCATCATCCTGTATTAAGTGGAATGTTAGAGGTGGATTGAGAAAAGCTGCAAAAGAAAACATGGGTAAGGCCACGGTAAACTTTGCAGGTGGGAATTGTAACGTTAATGTTGATAAAATATTTAACCTTGATAAAATATTGTGGTTGACCTACTGGAAACCAATTGGAAAAACCACAGCAATAGTGGAAAACCACTTGCAGTATGACCATTTGCAGTATGAATGGTTGATTAGTTAAAAAAAAAGAATGAGATTCTGGCAGGGTTTTTTGTCGCCCAATGTTCATGGATTTCTTTTTCCTGACTGCTTATACTCTGTCAATCTCATTTGATCTGGGGTGGGGAAAAACTAGAGATATAAAATTCAGACTGGTTGTTGGGTTTAATGCAATGAATACAGTGCCTGTTTTTTTTTCTTCTTTCTGTGTATGCGTTGTAGTAAACTTTTTTCCATGGTTTGGTGCCCAGTTAGCTTTTGTTTTGAATAGAATACTTATCCAAACAATGTTTTAATGCATAATAGATCATATGTAAAGATGTATTTCATACCATTAATATATGTTCTTTTAACTTACAGGAGTGAGTTTGATGGAGATCTGCAATCACAACTGCTTAGCAAAGCAAATGAGGAAGATAAAAACTGCAGCAGAGCCCTCTCCGTTGTGTCTGCAGTTGTTTATGCAGCTAAGGATTTGTTGCATAGAGCTCTGGCTGTTGATGGTAAAAATTGTCTTTTCTTAAATTGGCAATTTCAAGCAGGGTAAAATTGAAATGTTATATGCAGATCATATTCAACAGCAAGCAAGTAATTTACAATATAGTTACTATGTTTGTGCTGTTGAAGGAACTGACCTCCTCCACAGGCACACTCCCACCTGCACCCTCCGCTCTGCTGCTGCCAACCTCCTGTCCCCCCCCATCCGGACCAAACTCAGATCCTGGGGGGACAGGGCTTTCTCCATCGCTGCTCCCACCCTCTGGAACTCACTACCCCAAACCGTCAGAGACGACTCCTCACTCACCACATTCAAAACATCACTGAAGTCTCACCTGTTCAGCACTGCCTTCAACCACTGACCGTCACCTCACCTTCTGTCTCCTTTTTCTGTTCGTTTACTTATTTATCTATTTATTTTCTTCTCTATGTTCTAGTAATCCCTGTAAAGCGTCTTTGAGTGTTTGAAAAGCGCTATATAAATGTAATGCATTATTATTATTATTATTATTAGTGCAGTTGGGAAGAGAAACTCAAATCGAACAGGTTAGAATGATTTGGTTATGCTGGCATTAATGGAGCTGGACTGATGTTTATTGAAATTTATTGAACTGTAAATCCATGCATATTTTCTTGAGAAAACTAAGGTCAAAATATAAGGAACAAATTGCCTATCTTAGCTTCTGCAGATGAGCAAAAATTAAGCAAGATTTAAATTTGTTTGGCGTAAAAGCTCATTGAAGCTTCTCTTCCACTTATCTCTTAAATCTCAGTTTACTTTTGATTCTGGAATTAAGAGTTATGAAGGCTCAGTTTAACTTGAGCCACTTTTGAATTCAACGGTAAAACATCTATGATGCAGTAGCTAAAAGGCTGTACCTTTTTATTAGACGTAACAAATTGATGCAGACTGCTGAGAAGCAAGAACCTACAGCTTTATGTAACAATTATCATTCTATGTAATATATCTTTACGTCAATACACTGATGTTTTGCTCGCAACTATAAGAATTGTTAAAGTAGTTTGTACTTTTATTCAGCTGAAGATATTCCAGAATTACTCAGCTCGTCCAGCCTATTATCAATGCTGCTTCCACTTATTTTGGCTTACATTGCACCAGTTGCTGCCAGTGTACCAAAAGTAAGTTTTGTTTCATCACTTTTATTGCTGGTTTGATTAATGTGATTATCCATTGAATTATTTTGTTTGACCGACAAACTATCATGTTTCTTTCTCCGATTAGGCTGCAGTTGAAGTCTTTGGTCTTGTACATGAGCTTTTGCCTCCAGTTGCAACATTAAATCAGAAATATGCTCCACCTGCCTTCAATCCAAATCAGTCAACAGACAGCGCAACAGGCAACCAGCCTGACCAAGGTCTATCAACTTGTACTACTTCTAATCATTATGCTGCAGTGGAGAGTGACCATCCTTACAAACCTGCAAGTGTCAGTCAATTAAAGGTATATATATACTAAGTTAAATCAGATTTTTAACATATGGTAACTACAAAATTTGCACCCTTCACATTTGGGATAATAATTAATTAAAACTACTTATAGTGAAGATCCCTCTTTAAGAAATGCTCAGTTTCTAAAATGAGAATTATAAGTACTGAGCTGACTGGTGAATATTGCATTTTAAATGGTATTGACTGCTGCTGGCTCAAGAGTGTAGAGCCAGGGATCACAATGTCATGGTAAGCGGTCGTACATTTAATGCTGAGACATTTCATTACTGAGATTAGTGAATCTTTTAAAATGATTACTGCAAATAATCTTAATTGCTCAGTCATTGAGCATATTCTGAGCTAAAAAATAGATTTATTGATGCGAAGGAAAATGGGAATTTCAAGGAAAAGTGGAGCTGAGATAAAGGATTAACCAAGATCTTATGGTAAACAGGATGAAAGCATAGGATGACCTCATCTTAAGTTTTTACTGTTAATATATTAATCAAGCAATTGTATTTGAGAAGATGTAGGGTAGATACATCAAGCAGCAAATTCACAAAGTTCGAGGAAAAAACTGGGAGAAAATAACAGAGCCACACTCCAAAAACGTACAGGTATGTAGGTTAATTGGCTGGGTAAATGTAAAAATTGTCCCTAGTGGGTGTAGGATAGTGTTAATGTACGGGGATCACTGGGCGGCACGGACTTGGAGGGCCGAAAAGGCCTGTTTCCGGCTGTATGTATATGATATGATATGATATGAATAGAATCTTGCCTGAGATCATCAGGTTAGTTGCATTGTGTTCAAGGTACTACAAATAATACTTTAAGAGAAGTGGACTTGGTATGTTACACTGTGGCAGGCTGAGCCATTTTAGGTATCGAACCGTCATTTGTCGGGCTCAAACTCTCGCGTGAACAGAGTGATCGGGGCCGACCTATCATGTGAGCAGGGGGGCGTGCCATCGATTGTGAGCTGAGAACGAAGGAATTGCAGTTGAGAAGGGAATGCTGGAGTGCACTCGAGTGGCAGCACGATAGTAGTTAAACATTAACCCGATGCATCTATGAGCAACCGAGCTGTATCTGTTAATCATGAAACGGACTGTTACTTGACCCGTGGACCTCTACAGTGGTGACCCCAACGATCCAAAACGGCCTATTTTGGATTTTATCATGTCTGCAGCCGACAACCCAGACCAGCAGAATGCAGTTTCAATCAAACTGCCCACTTTCTGGACATCACAGCCCCACGTGTGGTTTGAACAGGCTGAAGCGCAGTTCCGTATCCGCCAGATCACCGCCGATGCCACCAAATGTTAAGACGTTCGAGTCGATCACCGTGTACCAGGCCGAATTGACTGTGCCACATCTCGGCTCGGTTACCTTCTCTGACAACGAGTATGCCAGGATCTTGGCCTATTTCCAGGACATCGTATCCCCCAGTTCACAACGGCCAGCCCCAAGCACAGGGTGAAGCACCATATCCCCACCACAGGACCGCCACTCCACGCTCGCGCATGCAGGCTGCCCCCCAAGCTCCAACTGGCCAAAGACGAGTTCCGAAAGATGGAGGAAATGGGCATAGTGTGCCGCACAGACAGCCCGTGGGCATCCCCGCTTCACGTGGTCCCCAAAGCATCTAGGGGCCCGTCTCAACGACGTCATAACGGCCAACCGGTACACTGCTCCTCCTCTTCAGATCGTTCACCTTGTTGTTGAGAAGTGGCTTGCGTGCCCCATGATTCTGAGAGCGATGCCGTCGGAAGCACCAGCTTCTGGTAGGGCCACCCATGGCAGTAAGGTTGAGGATGAGGGTTCAGACTAAGAACGATCCATCGTACAAGATCTAAACGGCGGACCAGGCGGACAAAGTTATCTTGAACTCAACGGCTGTGAAGGCGGATGAAGGCTGTAACAAATCTATCAGCTCCAAACATCTTGGTTCCCTTGCCATTGGAATTAGTTGATTGATTTGTGAATGACCGTGTGCTTCTTGGAGTGCAACATCAAGTACACGTTAAACAAACATACACACAGGCGTCTTCGTTCTGACAGCGGAACGTTGACCATCATCCTCGACCTCGAGGGATAGCTACGACGACGACCCTGTTCCTCACATCCAGGACTTCAGGGCCAATCTGGACGGCGGCAAGGTTTTTTCCAATATCGACCTGGTACGTGGCAACCATCAGTTTCCAGTCTACCCGGATGACGGCTCTCAGTCTACCCCAAGACGGCTCTCATTACCCCGTTCAGGCTCTTTGAGTTCCTATGGATGCCTTTCGGCCTCAAGAACGATGCCCAGGTTTTCCAACGGCTTATGGACACGGTAGGCCGCGGGCTCGACTTTGTGTTCATCTACCTCGACGACATCCTCGTCGCCAGTCGCTCTCGCCAGGAACACCATGCACGCCTCCGGCTGCTCTACCAGCAGCTCAACTAGCATGGCCTGGCAATCAACCTTGCCAAGTGTCAGTTTTGCCTCCCTCCCATCAGCTTCCTCGGCCATCTCATCAACCAGCATGGTGCGGTCTTGCTCCCGACCAAGGTCGAGGCCATTCACAAGTTTCCCAAGCCCTCGACGGTGAAGGGACTCCAACAATTTGTTGGCATGTTCAATTTCTATCACCGTTTCGTACCAGCGGTCGCCCGGATCATGCAACTACTGTTCAAGACCCTGGCCAACAAGCCGAAAGAGCTTGTTTGGGACGACGCAGGCACGACGAGGAGTTGGCTGCGCCTAACGGCTGCGGCTCTCTGGCAGTCTGTTGTCTTTTTTTCTTTTTTTTTGTTTGTGTCGGTGTTGGGATGGTTTTTGTTTCTGTTTTTGGCTGTGTATGTGTGGTGGGGGGGTGAGGGGGGTGGGGCGGGGGGAAACCTTTCTTTTATTAGGTCTCTTCCCCGGGGCGCAGCTCGCCCGCGGGGCCTTCCATCGCCCGGCGCGGCTCGGCTGCGGGACTTAACATCGCCGGCGCGGCTCGGCCGCGGGACGTTTCAGTGCCCGGTGCGGCTCGGCCGCTGGACTTAACATCGCCAGCGCGGCTCGGCCGCGGGACGTTTCAGTGCCCGGCGCGGCTTGGCCGCTGGACTTAACATCGCCAGCGTGGCTCGGCCGCGGGACGTTTCAGTGCCCGGTGCGGCTCGGCCGCGGGACGTTTCAGTGCCCGATGCGGCTCGGCCGCGGGACGTTTCAGTGCCCGGCGCGGCTCGGCCGTGGGACGTTTCAGTGCCCGGTGCAGCTTGGCCGCTGGACTTAACATCGCCAGCGCGGCTCGGCCGCGGGACGTTCCAGTGCCCGGTGCGGCTCGGCCGCTGGACTTAACATCGCCCGGTGCGGCCACGGGACGTTTCGGTGCCCGGGGCTCGCTCGGCCGCGGGGCCTTCCATCCCCTTGCGGGGGCTGTGCGTGTCGTTTGCCTCGGTTGGGGTCGAGCTGCCTGTCTGTGGGTGCGGGGGGAAGAGAGGGGAAGTTTTGTTGCCTCCATCACAGTGAGGGGGTGTTTGGAGTCACTGTGATGGATGTTTGTGTTGGGGTCGGGTGTCCTGTGTTCTTTTCTTTTTTACTGTGTTTTGTGGCTGCTGAAATTTCGTTCGGTGTTTGTGCCGAGTGACAATAAAGTGTTGTTATGTTATGTTATATGTTAACAAAGCCAAAGAGGCACTGGCAAAAGAGGCGATGCTGGTACATCCGCGGGCCAACATGCCGACAGCTCTCACGGTTGACGCATCTGGCACAGCCGTGGGCGGAGTGCTGGAACAGCTGATCAATGGCAGCTGGCAGCCCCTCGCCTTTTTCAGTCGTCACCTGAGATTCCCCCGAGCAGAAATACAGCGCTTTCGACCGAGAGCTCCTTGCGCTCTACCTGGCCATCCGGCATTTCCACTACTTCCTTGAGGGCAGGGATTTCTCAGCTTTCACTGACCACAAGCCACTCACATTTGCTTTTGCCAAAGTGTCTGATCCTTGGTCATCTGGACAGCAGTGTCACTTGGTCTACATCTCAGAGTACACGACTTGCGTCCAGCACATCGCAGGCAAGAGCAACCAGGTTGCAGATGCGTTGTCCCGCACTGCCATTAATGCTATCCACGTTTTGGCCCCAGGTGTCGACTACACGGCTATGGCGGCTGCCCAGCGAGAGGATGAGGATATGCTCGCCTACCGCACCCCCATCTCAGGCCTGTTGCTGGAGGATGTGCATTTTGGGCCCTCTGACACCACGCTCTTTTGCGACATGTCCACCTGACAGCCAAGATGCATCAGCCCCGAAGCCTGGCACCACCGGATTTTCGACATAGTTCACGGTTTGGCTCACCCTTCCATCCAGGCAACAACGCCACATTTGGACATGGACCAACCAGTGCAGATGGCACAACCCCACCGCAGAGGGCGTCCACTGTCACGACCGCATCCGCCCTCGACTATGTGAGCTGCGACCCCGACCACAGGCCGCCTCACATGCGATCAGGCCGCCTCACTCGTCAGCCTAACCGCCTCCATTACTCCGGTTCTTGGGGGGGGGGGGGGGGGGGGGGGGTCATGTGGCAAACCGAGCCATTTTAGGTATCGAACCATAATTTGTCGGGCTCGAACTCTCGTGTGAACCGAGCGTGATCGGGGCCGACCTATCAGCAAGAAGGGGGGCAGGCCGTCGGGTGTGAGCTGAGAACAAAGGAATTGCGGTTGGGAGAGGAATGCTGGAGTGCATGCGAGCTGCAGCACGGTAGTAGTTAAAAATTTACCCGATGCATGCATGAGCAACCAAGTTGTATCTGTTAATCATTAAACGGAGTGTTTACTCGACGTGTGGACCTCGACATTACAAACGTTGTTCTTGTTTTCCGCTCATTGTCATTCTTCTAACCTGTAAAAAATTGTCCTGAAAATAGTTAATTTTACATTGTGAATTAATAATACTGTTCAGACCTGTTTTAATGTATTGAAATTCTGATCCAAGTAAGGACCCTTTAAATAGCTGCTGCTTTGGAGATCAAAATAGTGTCTTTGTTCTTTTTAGGTAACTTTCCCAGATTGTGTGAGATGGATGACTGTTGAGTTTGACCCATTGTGTGGTACTGCACAGCCAGAGGATGTCCTCCGTTTGCTGATTCCAAATAAAGCTTTCCAAAGTTCAGGATTTGGGTCTAAGAATTCAAGTCATGAAGTTCTTAATTCATGGATAGAATTAAAGAAGTTTTCGGGTTCCATTGGATGGCCGACCACAATCCTTGTTTTACCAGGTATAAGGAAGAAAACAAGTGCTGCATATGCTTTATTAAAATATGGAAACCTAATTAAAATATATCATTTCTATGTTGGATCTGCTGTAGAGGGTGATAATTCTGTATGTGGTGGGTAATTTCTTCACTTGCAGGTTAAAGCTTCAGGAGGCTTTTCATCAAAAAGAAAATAATATCCTGTGGAATTCAGTTTTTGCAAATTAACTGATTCTCAGGCCTACTGCATAAGGTGAGACTACTTTTGGCTAGACCGGAGTGTTACTTAATATTACTTGAGTGATATCTGTTACCAACAATAGAAATTTCAGTTTTTAGGTCCAGAATGACGTCAATAGTTTCATAATAGTTAAATACCTCTGGACTTATTCTGCATCATACAGATTAATGTTCAGCAAAAGAGGACGAGATCTTGTATTGGGAAACGAGCTTGGTCAGGTGACTTGTGTTTCAGTGAAAGAGCATTTTGGGAATGCTTATCACAACTCCATAAGGTTAAAGATAGTTATGAATAAGGATATGTCTGGACCTTGGTGAAAAGCACTAAACTGTGGGCAAAGCAGATTACTGCATTACAACAGGGAGAGTAAATTGGGAGAAGCTGTAACTGAATAAGTCTACATCAAATGTGGGAGTCGTTTAAAAAACAGATAATCAGAGTTCAGGATCAGAATGTTCCAGGAAAGAGGTTTGATAACGATGGTAAGGTAAGAGAACCTTGGATGATCAGAGAGGTTGTAAAAATTTGGTCAAAAAGAAAAAGGAAAATGTATAAGGTTTAGAAAGATGAAATCAGACATGGCTATTGAGGAAATAACTTAAATAGGCAATTAGAAGGGGCAAAATGGGTCATGAAATGTCATTGGCAGGTCTGATTAAAGAAAATCCAGATAACATCCTTGTGAATATTTTCTGCACCCTTTCCAGCTTAATATCTTTCCTATTGCTGAGTGACTGCAAATGTGCATAGTACTCCAAGTGTGCTCTCATCAACAATTTGTACAGGTGCGTGATGGTGTTCCAGCTCCTAGCAATGGTGAATTGACTGATGAAGAAACGTGTGGCAAATGCCACTTTGACCATACCGTCTACCCGTGTCACCAGGTTCAGGCAACTGTGTACCTGGTGTCTTTGGGGTTTCTGTTCTACAACGTTCTCCAAGGCCTTTCAATTTATCGTGCAAGTTCTGTCCTTATTGAACTTATCAAATATAACACCTCACACCGAACAAGTTAAATCCAACTGCCATTTCTTGGCTCATTTATCCAGTTCATCTAGATCCTGGTGTAATCCGAGATAGCCTTCACTGTCCACTACACCATTAGAGGGTGTGAGTGAGTGAGCCCTGGACCCAAAGCCTCTCCTGTATTGTAGCACCCTCAACCCCCCCCCACTCAATCCCCCCCACTGACCCACTCCATCCCCTTACCCACCCCCACTTGCCCTCCCCCATTTGCCCCTCTCCTACCCCCACTCCTCCCAGCCCTGCCTCCACCCCCTCCTCTCCCCACTCCCACTCTCCCCCCCCACTCTCTCCTTCCCCCCACTCCCCGCCTACCCCCACCCTCCCCTCCACCCACTTGAACCCTCCTCCTGCGGGCCCGGCAATGCCGCTTAAAGCTCCTCCTGCGTGGGGGGAGAGGAAAGGGGAGAGGAAGGCACTGAGCATGGCACTCCCGCCAGTCGGGCGGGCGCCCCCCTCTGATCGGGATAGGCGACTACACCTCCCGGCGGTCAGCGCTACCCGATCTGAGGAATGTCGGGCGCGAGGCATGCCGGGACGGGCTGCGGTGCACGGGGAGGGGGGAAGCGCATTAGTTAAAGATCCGGGTGGGGAGAGCGCATTAGTTATAGGTCCGGGAGGGGGGAGCGCATTAGTTAAAGGTCCGGGGGGGAGCGCATTAGTTAAAGGTCAGGGGGGGGGGAGCACATTAGTTAAAGGTCCGGGGGGGGGGTGCGAGCTCATCTCTTGAAGACTTGCGGGTTGCATTGTGACGTCACACGCTGAATGCCGGCGGGGGGGGGGGGGCGAGGAGGAGCGAGAGCTCATCTCTCACAGTCGCACGGGTCCCATTGTGACGTCACACGCTGAAGACCTTCAAGAAATGGGTTAGAAATTGTGGCGCTGTGGTGTAGCGTTTTGGCTTTGCGAACCAAAAAAGTTATGGTGGACACATACACACAAACAGACACAGAGTTTCAGTAATATATATATATATAGATGATAAATAACAGTGAACCCAGTACCAATCTCTATGGTTCACCACTGGCCGCAACCTCCAATTGATGAATTGCCCTCCACAACCACCATCTAACTCTTTCCACCATCCAAGTTTGCATCCAATTGGCTAGCTCACCCTGGAATCCATGTGATCAAACCTTCCAAACTAACCTACTATGGGGACCTTGTCAAAGGCATTGATAAAGTCCATGCAGATGGTAACTCTCGCCCTGCCCTTGCTAATCTCTTTGGCACCCCTTCAAAAATCTGAGTCTTACCTTTGAACATTGGGAAGAGTGGAAGAAAAATGCCATAGAAAGGAAACGGGAAAGAAAATTTGAGAGTTGGCAGTACAAAGAAATTATGAATAGAGAAATATAAAAGGAGAACGCAAACCGATTAAGTACTTCATGTGGATGTTATAATTCCTAATGTGATGCACCGGCATTTAGTAAAGTGTAATAAGATCAGACTCGATCTTATGCCTTGAGTATTTTAAATCTGCAATCATGATCATCATTATTCTAAACTCCTCATATCCTCTTCATGGATCCCTCAGTTAATTTTGAACATTCTAAGAAATGTGTGTACGAAGCTCATATTTTAATTTGTGCTATAAGTCTTTATGCACATTTCCCTCTGCAGCTTTGTGAAATTGAAAATACTTTGGAAAAATTGAGCAGTGAAAACAAATGAAGTCGAAACTGCAAATTATGGAAAGTGTAATGTTCGCATGCCGTGTGATGCATGTAGCTACTGCTGGAATTTTGGCTTTTGAGATTAAAATTTAAATTTGATCTTTTTTAGGAAATGATGCCATCTTTTCTTTGGAGACTGCATCAGACTACGTGAAGGATGAAAAGGCCTGTTTTTATGGTTTCAAGTGTGTTGTTGTGGGTTACGAATTCAGTCCTGGACTTGATGAGGTAATTTTATTTTTGTAGTGTATTCAATTCAGTACTGCAAGAAAAAAGCATTAAAGTTTGGCTTTGTGGAAGTCGATTAAAGTATCTCCAGTTGTTTTGAAATGAATGCTAAATACTCGATTTAAATGGGAACATTCTTAAACAAAAATGAATTTATCTATTTGCTATTTTTGTTTAAAGTTGATTAGTCTTCCATATAAGTCCTAGTCTAATGAACTAGTGGGGGGTTTTGCAGTGGCTCTGATATTCTCTGAGAACAGTGAAAACTGTAGACATGGACAAGCACAAAACCAAATAAAATAAAAACGTGAAATATCAATAATTTAGATCTTGAAATTATGCCCATTTGCAAATGGAAAACTAGAGACAGCAGATTTATACATGATGCACTCTGCATCATTTTAATTCTTTATTTTTCATTCAGCTTCTATTATATCAAATTCTATCATGCAGAGTTAAGTTTGATGGGTTTCTTGAACTTTGAGTATCAGCATGTCAGAATGTAGGTCAAGCCCTCTGGATCTAAAAGGGTTGGTAATTTGCCACGCCTCTATGCCTCTCATCATCTGATATACTTCTATCAAGCTCCCCTCAACGTCAAATTCCAGAGAAACTATCCAAGTTTGTCCAATTTTCCTTTGTTGCAAATATTCTCCAATCCAGCAGCATTCTGCTAAAACCCTTTCTCAACGCACCACATCCTTCCTACAATGAATGACCAGAACTACACATAACAGTCTAAATGCAATGTAACCAAAATCCTATAAAGCTGCAGCTTGACTTCCTGAATCTTATACTCGATGCTCCAACCAATGAAGCCAAGCATAACATACACCTTTACCATTCTATGTATATGTATTGCTATTTTCACGGAATTATCAACTTGGACGCCAAGATCTTTTCATACATAAATGCCATTAAGAATCTTGCCTTTCACTGTATACTTTCCCTCTTGAATTCTAGCCCGTTTTGAATCCAACAACCAAGTCACTATGGATCCCATGCATCTTAGAGTAGTAAAGAAGGTATCCTCTCATTTCACCCATGCCATTGGAATGTCCGTTTTCAGGAGCAGTTTCTTCCCAATAACCATCTGGCTATTGAACACTGCGAACCCCAACGTGAACAACAAGCTGGCCGTATTGCACTTGGGACTTCTTCTGATTTGGGATACAAGACAATAAAATACTCTTGACTCCTGATATGTTATGCTTACGTTCTAGAGTGTTAAAGAAGGTGTATAGTATGCTTACTTTCATTGATCGGGGCATTGAGTATAAGAATCAGCAAGTGATGATGCAGCTTTATAGGACTTTGGTTAAGTCACATTTAGACTAACGTGTGCTGTTCTGGTTGGCCCCGTACAGGAGGTATGTGGAGGCGTTGGAAACGGTGCAGAGGAAGTTTACCAGAATTATGCCTGGACTAGGGGTATTAGCTGCAGAGAGAGGTTGAACAAACTTGACCTCTGTTTTCTCTGGAACACTAGAGGTTGTGGGGAGTCTTGATAGAAGCATATAAAATTATAAGAAGCATAGATAGGGTAGACAATCAGAACCTTTTTCCCAGGATTAAAATATCAAATTATAAAGGTGACAGGGGAAAAATTTAAGGTAAGGTTTTGTTACACAGAGGGTGGTGATGGAATGCAATGCTGGAGCTAGTGGTTGAGGCAGATATGATAGTGGTATTACAGAGACATTTGAATAGGCATATGGTTATGGTGGGATATGAATTATGTGCAGGCAGATGAGGATTGGTCTTGTGATTTCCACAATTAGTAAGCAACTGAGGGAAAAAGTGGTCATTACTGAAGCAAATTAAACTGAGCCATGTATTATTATGGGAGTTGAATGCATGGCCTGAAGGAGCTTCCTCGCAGCTGCAGGATTGCTTCGAAAGGACCAACTGGGATATTTTTGAGGATCATGACTTGGAGGAGTACACATCAACTGTGCTTTGCTACATCAAAAACTGTGTTGACAATGTCACCGTCGACAAACGCATCCGGTTGTATCCCAATCAAAAACCCTGGATGACAAAGGATGTCAGGTCTCTCCTCAAGGACCGTAACACCGCCTTCAGGTCTAGTGATAGAGCTCTATACAGTGCTGCTAGAACCAACCTGAAGAGAGGCATCAAGGATGCCAAAGCGTCCTACAAGAGGAAGATTGAGGACCACTTTTCCAACAATGACCCACGGCGGGTATGGCAAGGCATCCAGCACATCACCAACTACAAGACCAGCAACCGCACGACTGCCGACGGCGACGCCTCGCTGGCAGAGGAACTTGACTGTTTCTTTGCTCGTTTCGAGGTGAAAGCTACAGTGGCAGACATAACACCCTCTCCAGCACCTGACAGCAACACCTTCACTGTGCAGGAGTATGATGTTAAGCGCGTGCTCAGAGCAGTGAATCCCAGGAAAGCTGCAGGCCCCGATGGTGTGACGGGCAGAGTGCTGAGGGAATGTGCAGACCAATTATCTGAGGTCTTCACAAAAATCTTCAACCTGTCCCTTTTAAAATCCACCATCCCTCCCTGCCTGAAGTCCGCCACAATCATCCCACTGCCGAAAAAGTCTGTCATCAGCGGTCTTAACGACTACCGTCCGGTAGCACTCACACCGGTCATCACAAAGTGCTTCGAGAGACTGGTCCTGCAGCACATCAAAGCCAGCCTCCCACCCACCTTCGACCCACACCAGTTTGCCTACAGAGCAAATAGGTCTACAGGGGACGCCATCGACACTGCTCTTCACACTGCACTGACCCACCTTGAACACCAGGGGAGCTATGTGAGGATGCTCTTCCTCGACTTCAGCTCTGCCTTTAACACGGTCATCCCGAGCAGACTGGTCACCAAACTTTCCGACCTTGGATTTTCCCAAACCATCTGCCAATGGATCAAGGACTTCCTGACCAACCGCCCCCAGACCGTCAAAATAGGCCCTCACCTCTCCTCCACCATTACACTGAGCACCGACTCACCACAGGGCTGTGTGTTGAGCCCCATCCTTTACTCCCTCTACACTCACGACTGCGCCCCCACCCATCCCACCAACACCATCATCAAGTTCGCGGATGACACGACTGTGGTTGGACTCATCTCAGAAGGAGATAAGACAGCCTATAGGGATGAAATCCAAAGGCTGGCAGCATGGTGTTCAGTGAACAATCTGGTCCTGAACTCCTCCAAAACAAAGGAACTTATAATTGACTTTAGAAAAACCAGTGGAGATTACGACCCACTCTACATCAATGGGGTCTGTGTGGAAAGGGTACCAGCTTTCAGGTTCCTGGGTACGCACATCGCAGAGGATCTTACCTGGTCTACCAACACCATCACCACAGTAAAGAAGGCACAGCAGAGACTCCACTTCCTGAGGATCCTCAGGAAAACCAACCTGCAGGAGAAGCTCATGTTGTCCTTCTATCGCTGCTCCATCGAGAGTGTGCTGGCATACTGTATAACCACATGGTATGCCAGCTGCTCAGAAAAGGACAGGAAGGCCCTTCAGAGGGTCATCACGACGGCCAGAAGATCATCGGCTGCTCACTGCCCTCCCTGGAGCACCTGTTCAGACTACGCTGCCTCAGTAGAGCAGGCAAAATAATAAAAGATCCATCCCACCCCGGCCACCGTCTGTTTGTTCATCTGCCCTCTGGTCGACGTTTCAGGTCGATCAAATCCCGAACAAACAGACTTAAGAACAGTTTTTACCCCAGGGCCATACGAGAACTGAACACTACCTTTGCACTAGGCAACACCGTTAAAAAATCTTGTACTTAATATAATTGTATTTAATTGTATTTATGTATTTATTTGTTTTTGCATTTATTGCATATATGTTTGTACGCACCGTCAGGATTGGCTATTTTTTAATTTCGTTGTACTCGTTGCAATGACAATAAATGAATATTATTATTATAATTCTGAGAGTTGTTGCAAATGAATGGATGCTGACCTGGTCTATGCTGGATTTCAAAAGAATTGCTATGTCCTTTTATGATCGATTGAGAGGTGGGAGGCAAAGGTGGTGACATTTAACAAAAAAGAGTGGAAAATGCTCCTCCCTAATATGTCTAATTGGCAAGTTTCACCATCTTTTACTTGATACCTGATCCTTGCTTCAGTCTAAACACAGCATAGAAATTGACCCTGAAGAATGGTCCGTTCCGTGAAATTCTCGACAGATGCTGAATTCAGCATTTGCTACAAATGTGTTGTGGGGTTTCTTTATGTGAATTACCTGGGTTTTTATCACCTTGCATTTTGTTCTCGTATTTCCTCTGAACATTTGGATAGCATTGAAATAACTTGGGTCTCAGGTATTCTGCAGCAAAACAATTATTTGACTTTAAGATTCGGTTGGCCGAAGGGATTGTAAATACTGGAATCTAGCAAGAAAAGAAAGCAGCTGGAAGACCTCTGCAGGTCAGGCAGCACCTATGGAGGGAAATAGACAATTGCCATTTTGGCTGAGTTACTCCAGCATTTCGTGTCTATCTTCAGTTTAAACTAGCATCTGCAGTTCCTTCCAACACAATTGCCATTTAGGGTTGAGACTCCTCATCCAGTCGAGATTAAAAGTCTCGATTCAAAGCAGTCGACTGTCAACTGTCCATTTCCCTCCACAGATGCACCATAGATGTTCCTCCAGCAGCTCTTTTTCTTTTGCTTTAGGGTTCTGTAATTCACAGCACAATACCATGTTAGATCTGCAGATTTTTTTTAATCAAATTGAAGATTTGAGTTAGCTTCTGAAGTTGCTGCTTATTAGACACTCTTGGTCGGATCACTTGGTCCCAGCAGTTGTCATGAACTTGTAGACAAAAATAGGTCATGTGGAATTTTGACATTTGAAGAATCACAGTGAAATTTCGTCATGCACACTTTCAATGGACCTTTTTCTGTTCAACATGTCCTTGAGCTTGGTGTACCAATTTGATGTATTAATAAGACCCTTCAACCCATGCTTTGTTCTCGATCTAGGTTTGCAAAGTGTTTGCTTTCTTGCATAAAGTAGCAAGGAATCCAGCAGAACAGTTCTGTTAAAAAAAAAAAATTTAAATCAGGCATTCATTCACCAACTATCATGCATTATGAATGATCAAAATATAACAAATTGAACCTGACGCACAGTAATTGTAAAGCTTGCAAATCATGGTCCTGGATACACCTACAATATTTTCTAAATATATTTTAAGGGCAGAATCTATTGAAAATGCTATTTTCGCATACAAGACATTAATTGAAACCATTTTTGTTTTTTAACAAGAAAATTATTGCCATCTTCAAAGGGCAGGGGAATTCTCATTGCATCCAAAAAAATATAACACTGCAGAAGCTGGAAATCTGAAATAAATGGGTAAATTCTGGAAATACTAAGGTGATTTCATTGGAGGAAATTTGTTAGATTCAGTTTGGTGGCCCTTCATCTCAGCACCACAAAAGAAAGCAGTTGTCGAGTGTAACGTTTAAAATAGATTTTAAAATGACATAATTTGTATTCTGGCTCTTGCAGCTAGTTGGAGTGAAGCAATTATTAATTCAATGACCACATCAACTACGAATGGGATAGTTTCCCACTTCTGCCACAACGTTTAAAACCAAATCCAAGCTAATCTAATTAAAATAGTTTGGGGTGAAGTTTCTGATTCTAACTTATAAATCGTCTAACACCTGGGGAAATTGAACCATTGGCTTTGCTTATTTTTATAAGCCCTGGTCAAAAATGTCTCCATGTTTCTCCAATTTTAATTTTGCCAAAACTAAAATGGTACAAAAATATATTTGTTTTTCAGGGCATCCTACAACTAGAGAAGGAATTGGCATACCTTGGAAGTATGTGCGCAGCATCACTAATGAAAAAAGATCTTGCACTTCCTGGTGGTATGGATATTTACTTTTGACGGTCACAAATTTATTGTAGTGAAAGTTTGCACATAATTCTTAGTTTATTGATGGATTAAAGATTATTTATGGATTAATGACATATTTGCTACCTGTAATATTTCCTGTATTTTTTATTATTAGTCAAAAATGCTATGTTTTTAGCAAAGTTGCACTGCATTCAAGTTAAGTGTTTTTGGACAGGCAATGAAGTAGAGGAAGATCTTGAAATTCTTGAGGAATCAGCTTTGCAGGTAAGCTCTCAATTGCTATAGTTAAATTATTGATAGTTTTCTTTTTTTTTTGCTCTCACATATTTCCTTTTTACTAGGTCTGCAAAAACCATGCTGGATTACTAGGAAAGGGTCTTGCTTTGTCGCATGCACCAACTATTTTGGAGGCACTTGATGGTAATCTTCCCCTCCATATGCAGAGCAATGAGCATTCATTTTTGGAGGACTTCATTGCTTGTCTACCCAGCTCTAGTGGTGGACGGCTTGCAAGGTATTATGTACATCAAAATATCTAAATCTGAGATCTTAAATTTTTTCATGCCTTTGTTAAAATATATAACACACAATTTATTTTGCTGTCTTCTGTTATCAGGTGGCTTCAACCGGATTCCTATGCAGATCCACAGAAAACTTCACTGATATTGAATAAAGATTATATTAAGTGTGGCTGGCCTGCCACCATTACAATTCAGACCAAGGACCAATATGGAGATGTAGTTCATGTTCCAAATCTCAAGGTATAAAACACACGAGAAATGTGTGACCAAGAACAAACTGACCATCATATTTTGTAAACTCAAACTTAGGATTAAAAATGTCTTTTTTGGATGAGTTTGTAACATTCACCGTAGGTGGAATTATTATAATAAAGGAAAATTTCTGTTAATACTTTGAGACATGAGTAGGGAAAATCAAGCTCATGCATTTTCAACAAAGGATACATTTTCTTTCATGCAGTGCACCGTGCAAAGAAAACCCAGGGAAGAAGCTTTGAGAAACATTACACAATTTAGTAATTTTGACTTGAATTTTCAAATGGTCTTGCATTTGGAAATCATCTCATTTCTTTTACACTTTTGAGCTTTAACTTTATTTTTGCTCAAAATATTTGAATCACAATTAACTGAATCCACACCACGTGTCATCTTAAAATCACTTTGAAATGAGAAAAGGGCAATGAAGAATATGAGATACGAGCCTGTTTTCTGACTGACCCAACTACTCGGATATTTCGAAGGTAGACACAAAATGCTGGAGTAACTCAGCGGGACAGGCAGCATCTCTGGAGAGAAGGATGGGTGATGTTTCGGGTCGAGACCCTTCTTCAGACTGATATCCAGCTGATTTTAGGTTTCTCTCCAGAGATGCTGCCTGCTCCGCTGAGTTACTCCAGCATTTTGTGTCTACCTTTGATTTAAACCAGCATCTGCAGTTCTTTCCTACATACTCAGATATTTCATTCTACTGATTGGAGTGAGATGAATTAAAGAATAACAGATTACCTAAAAACACTTTGTTGTCTAGGTGACTAAACAGTTGCCAATTTTCCTTTCTGGTTTGGAAGGGTGAATGAGTTGTATTTTGTAATATGCTGTGAAATCATTAGGGCCTTAAATGTATCAGACTTATTTAAATACAATTAACTTTTCCAGATTGGGGTTTCCACATGGCTGCTTTGACACATTTTGTTAAAGAAAAATTATATTCAAACTTAACTCTGGGGATTGAGGCAGGGAGAAGGGAAGTCCTTTTGTTTCTACTACGTTCAATTTTGTCCTGTCTCTTGATTTTCCCCTCTGTAAAAGGAAAATGTACCCTCAGCACAGAATTAGGCCATTCAGCCCATCAAGTCTACTCCACCATTCAATCATGGCTGATCTATCTTTCCCTCTTAACCCCGTTCTCCTACCTTCTCCCCATAACACCTGATACCTGTACTAATCAAGAATCTATCTATTTTTGCCTTAAAAGTATCCATTGACTTGTCCTTCACAGCCTTCTGTGGCATTAATTTCACAGATTAAACACCCTATGACTAAAGGAATTCCTCCTCATGGCCTTCCTAAAGGAACGTCCTTTAATTCTGAGGTTATGACCTCTGGTCTGAGACTTTCCCATCAGTGGATACACCATGTTGTTATGGTTACTCAATATGTTATATTAAGTTCCGATAAAAAGAAAGTCATCTTACTAGCATGCTTTATCATATACTGTACACATTTACCTTGTATAATAAAGAGCTAATTTCTATATCAGTGTTTTTTTGTACACATCTCTATCAAACAACAATAGGGAAATATATTAAAGTGTTTATTTTTGTTTATGGCAGGTTGAGGTGAAAGCTGTCCCTCTCTCGCAAAAGAAATCTGTACAACAGGAAAATACTAAAAAATCGCACCGATTTCCTGGTAGCCCACCAATGATAGCGTCAAGTACTGATATGACGTTTGGTGGTTTGCCGTCTCCCAAACTGGAAGTATCCTATGAACCAATGATAGTAAAAGAAGCTCGATATACAGCGATCACTATGATGAAGGTAATTTTGTGGGGGTTTTTTGCTTTCAATGTAGAGATCTTCCTCACCAATATACTAATATAGAATTTTGCCTATGAACCTGGATGCCTGTCTCCAGATATTGCCCAGGCTGATCAATTCCTTCAGATTTGATTCTCCAATTGTTGGTTTAAACTGGAAATCAAACCTTTTAAGACTTTTAGAGTTTAGTGATACAGCGCAGAAACAGGCCCTTCGGCCCACCGGGTCCACGCCGACCAGTAATCCCCGCACATTAACACTATCTTACACCCACTATGGACAATTTTTACATTTATACCAAGCCAATTAACCTACATACCAGCACGTTCTTGGAGTGTGGGAGGAAACCGAAGATCTCGGAGAAAAGCCATGTAGGTCATGGGGAGAATGTACAAACTCCGTACAGACAGCACCCATAGTCGGGATCGAACCCGGGTCTGTAAGGCAGTAATTCTACCGCTGCACCACCATTCAGGTTAAAAGCAACAGATTAAACAAGTAAACTAAAAACAGCTGCAGATTGCATGTTGCAATCATGTTTCTGCTAGTTTTATTTAATGAACAGGCAGATCTCCAGTGGAGTCAATTTTCTTCCTCTTGTTATATTTCTGCTGCATTTCTTTTAAATATTGTCATCGCTTTGCAGGCTTATGAAAATTATTCATTTGAAGAGCTTCGATATGCATCGCCCACACCTAAAAGGTAAAGGAAAATGATAAACCTAAAAGTTTTGTCATCTTGCACCAGAACAAATGTTGCCTCTGACATTTTTGTACTTTGCTTTAACCTTTTTAGGCCAAGTGAAAATATGTTAATTCGGGCTAATAATGATGGCACATACAGTGCAAACTGGACACCTGGAACTGTAGGTCTTTATACTATCCATGTCACAATAGATGGCATTGAAACAGGTGAGCTTACTGAGTTGCACTTTATATTAGAAAATTCCAAAATATATGTATAGTTCAGAATTTCAGCCTGACTTTTTGTCATAATGACATCTGTATAAATTTGAAAATTGCTTTTAATTAATTAAATCTTATGATCCACTGGGATTCCTTGTATTGCTTGTTACTTGTATTGCTTGCCCGTTTGGAAATTTGATGGCACGACCATCCAATTAAATATTGTGTATATTTGAGGAAATACTGACAGTACCATGCAGGATATAAATTTCCCATGTAAGCACTAGCATGTTAGGGATTTTTACATAAATTTACAAGAATGCATGTTCTGATCTTGTGACTGCTACATATCAGCAGTGTGCCTGCAGATCTTGGTATGCAAGGATATCAGCTTATGCAAGGGCATCTACTGTCTTTGTGATGGGATTTACCAGCAGAAAGCCTGACCAAGGCTTCACTGCCTTGGTCAGAGTCAGTGCTTTGAATCGCCTTCAGGAAAACTGCACAGAGCAAGTGTGATCATTTTCCATAGGTTAATATCCACAGGAAACCCCCTGCCATTTGAAACACATAAATCTACAAACCAAGAAATTATAGTTGTCAATAATAATTAATAATTTCTGAATTTACGCAGTAAAGGATTACTGTACTCTTTAAAATGGTTGGATTGATTTTTTTGAAATTCTACAATGCCTATTGTATTGAATCAATTGTTACCAAACCATGTTTAATATCTTAGTTTTGAACTCCACATTTGTCTATGTAAAAAGTTGGATTTTAGAAGTAACTTGTAATAAAATTTTCTTTCTTGATGTGCTGTGTTTTACATGAAGTTTGTTTTTTCTGAATTGATAGATGCTGGTCTAGAAGTAGAAGTAAAAGACCCACCAAAGGGGATGATACCTCCAGGCTCTCAAATGGTCAAACCTAAGGTTGAACAGCAACCAAGCAAGGTACAGTACTAAGCTGGTACTTTAATATTTTTTGTTACAAAGGTAATGGAAACATCATAATGTAACTTGTTTGTGGATTTAATATATTTGCATTGAAATATGTTTTTAGACCATGACTCCTGTATCAGAACTGTTTATACTCGTTTCTTTCTGTTAACTATTGTACTGTCTTGTAGATTAATTGTGACACTTGTATACAGTTCATTTCCTGTTGGAAATAGGCATTTTTTTGACAATGACATGCAATTTAAAGGTTTACAGGTTGACTCCAGGAATACCAGTTCAGCTTGCGGTATCTTTACTATAAAACAGAATTGTGCTTGGAGCAATTTTCAATGATGGCGAAGAAGCGGCCAATTTCTGTGACTTACACCTAATGCAAACCAATCTCTCTGTCAATGTCAGCTTTTAATCTGCAGCTGTTTTAGTTTACTTGTTTAATCTGTTGCTTTTAACCTGAACAGCTTTTTATCTTATTTCTTTGTCTTACTGTTTCATTGCTTCTCTCAGGTCCGCAGATTTGTGACAAAGGACAGTGCAGGGCTTCGTATACGTAGCCATCCTTCTCTCCAAAGTGAGCAGATAGGCATAGTGAAGGTCAATGGAACCATCACTTTCAATGATGAGGTAAAGAATATTACTTAAGAGGAGGATTAATAGACTAGGCTTTTTTTTTCTATCTACATAAATGTTGGGAAAATATTTAAAACAAAATAAAGAATGCATTCGCAATAGTGGATTGAAGTGAGCAGTTTATCCATCACAAGCTTCAGTAATTTTTGCAGCAACAGTTAGATTGAAAATGCAGTTTCATTTTTGATTTGCTTTGACACACATGCAAGTAACTTTGAGGCTACAGTCTGGAAATGCTATAAGTGGGCATCTTTAATCATTTGTTCTAGGTTTTACAAGAATGACTTGATTTATGTCAATTTTTTAAAAACTGAATCATATATCCATGAATGCTTAGGAATGTGCCAATATTCTTTGGCATTTGCGCAGTAAAAAAAAATATTAGTTGTAGCTAATTGAGTCTGGATAGTTGGTATAGTTGTATACATACCAAAGAGCAAGTTATTTGATTTTTGGGTTCTACTTGCCAATCTGTTATTTGGAACTGTGATCTAATAGAGGCAAACACAGGAATATTACTGTAGAAAGTTAATATAATTAGTAAATTGGCTAAATATTGTTTAAATATATTAAAATCAATGATTGACATTCTTGGGTTTGTAATGAGAGCCTTGTACATAAGATGACTGCAATTAGAGTACATAATGAGCAGGGTGTTTTGTAAATTATTTCCCTGGAATTGCATGGTCCTGCCATGACTGACTTCTGTGCATCATCTTATAGTTTCTTTTCTACCAATTATTTTGATCAGTTTTAAGCAGAACCAGCTTACAACATCCCATTGGAACTCATGGCGAATAAAAGGTTAGGCCTCTGATTTTGTGTTGGTCAGTCTGCCATCACTGTCAAAGAAGATTTTATCAATTAAATCGAGGCTAAAACCTAGTCTCTGATGCCCACCTTATCATTAGTCTGGAGCCTCATAGTCTTTTCTAGCACTGGGGCAGTTACAGGAGGGCACGGCTCGTTTTTGTTGCTTGTTTCCCATAGATCCACAATGATGATGGGGTATGGCTGAGACTGAATGATGAGACTGTAAAGAAGTATGTTCCCAACATGAATGGTTACACTGAAGCCTGGTGCCTCTCTTTTAACCAACACCTGGGCAAGAGCCTTCTGGTCCCTGTTGATGTAAGTAAAGGTGCCAATGGTGAAATGCCTGTTTTGGCAGTTTAACCCCTTTGCTGTCTGTGAGCACTTATGTTATGCACTATTTTCTAAAATGCATTAATTTAAAATATATTTGCTTCCACCTTTTAAATATTAACTGTTACAATTAGTTCTCAAGGATGAAACCACTTATTTGGAAGTCTATGCTTTAATAAACCACAAAGTTTAGCATGATGGGAAGAGGAAGGATGGTTTTGCTAAAGCATTCACTTTCAAGTAACAATACTATTAAATTAGTACAGGGGAAACTAACACTGCACCAAACTAATAAAATATTTAACCTGAAACACTAAGCACAGCTACTGACATTTTTTAGTAAACGAGAGAAGGAAAATTGTTTGAGTTCATTATTGAATATTTCTTAAGCTCAATCATTTAGCAGGAAAATGTTATTCGTTTCTGTACATGAAAACATAAGTTAGATTTTATCAGTAGCTGCAATTCTGCCTACATGTGGATTAAATAGATTTTATTTTAAGAAACATTTAACTAAATATCCAAACAAGTCACCACTTGATAGCAGTAGCACCTGTAACTCATAAGTCACTAATACCAATTTATTGTAGAACACTAATTCATAGCCTTGCAAGACAGTGACAATATAAGTTTTTTGGACATGCACAGAGCATGATGCAAGAATTGTGGGCTTGATGATACAGGGTGGTGTGTTCAATAACAGATATATATGGGAACCAATTTGAGGAGTGATTTACAAGTGTATGACCATAAGCACCATTTTTTTATTTGCTTTCGGTACTGTTAAGTACTATTGTTTAGTCATCAGACTTATAGTGTTGAGAGATGTTTTGGGGAAAAATAGGGAGTTAAATATTTTAAAAGTCTGTCATATTATAGGTTTAATTTTCATTTAAAATGAAGCACTTCTTCCTTTCTTCAAATAAAATAGTATTATTTGGCCATGTGTACCACCACTGATACATCTTTGTGTAGTAAAGGACATGACAAGTCACAGATCTTTTAAAGCAGCTCAACTTCAATAGTAGAATTTACACATTGAATAATAGTTCTTGAGCCCTGTTCTGAGAAATAACAATGTAGGATAAATTTTTCAATTCTGAGAGAGTTATAATTGAAATAATAAAGACATAAAATGGTTGATTGCAGACTAACAACAATTTTGCATCTTACACTGATAGGTAGTTAATCATTTTTAGCTTTGACTTTTGTTATGTGCTGATAATTGAAAGGAAATGGAAAATTTGCAAAAGAATGAAATATCAAGTACTTTTCACCTCATTCTCTTTTGGGGTAAAGATTAGACAACAAACTTCTATTTTGATATTAATTACCTTATGGTGAAAACATTTAAAATGTGTTTACATTTTTATTCAGATTGGCTAAAACAGCACTAGGCAGTTTTGAAGCTTCCAGTGTGTTTACATTTCTGTGGATACAATATACTTTTGCAATTTATTTTGTTTCCAAATGAAAAGGAACTAATTTATATTCTAACATTCATGAACATAAACTGTAGTGCGTGCCAGCAAAGCAACACATTGTATTAGCACTAAGAAATATCTAAATTTACAAATTGTTCACTAATGGCAGCATATGGTTAATGGAATGGAGAAACATATTGGTGTTAGTAGGTGAAAGTTAAACAACATGCACTATCAGTTGCAAACTTAAGCAAACTGGTTTATTACCAGCAGTCCAAATGAAGATATCTAATGTGTAGTCAAAAGAGAGGTACTAGTTTAGTACATTCAGTGTTGCGTAATGGAATATTGCTTTTTTGCATCAGTTCAACATTTTCTTTAACTAACTATTTATTTTAAACAATCATGCACATCAAATCCAGCTTTTTACTGAATAACATTTATTTTTATGCATTTCATTTTCACATTTTGCTTTTATGTATAAAAGTATTCAAGAGTGTGTTGATTTTAATGAGTGCAACACTCTTGTGGAGGGGCAGGGGGAGAAGACTGAAATTGATACTCAGATCTTTGCTTCATGTCATGTCATACATCATGTACCAGTTGTTGCATTATATGGAAAGTCATACAGATCTACATTAAATTTATCTTTAAGTATTACTGAAAAATGAATTTTAGTTTTCTCAGTTTACATTCTCTTTGGTTCATTTGACATAGATGGTTTCCTAATATGTAACCATCCTGTGCTGAAATTGTTGAATTGCAAACGAAAACAAAATATATATTTTTAGAAAGTCGAAGATCTTCTAACACAATGAAGCTATTTCTGTGCAAGAGAGAAGAAAGAAAATCTGAATTATTTTTAACCTCTCAATGGGTTAACTCTCATGCATTATATTTTTCCTCCCTGTGTAGTGACTATTAAAATTGACTCTCTATTTAACTTCTCTGTTTACCCATAATAACTCAGTCCCAGTCTACAATGCTGTAGAATGAAATTCTGTGATTAAACTAAAACCACTGAAAATATTATGACTTGGGCCTAAAATTTGAAATTAATTGAATACCAATAACATTCATAGAAAAAAATGAGGTCCTCCCTCATTCTTCTAAACTCCAGTGAGTACAGGCCCAGTGCCAACAAACGCTTATCGGTTAGAGCAGCTCGTACTAGAGCCTACCAGAGAGAAGGCAATTCTGGATTTAGTGTTGTCAAATGAACCAGATTTAATAAGAGAACTCAAGATAAACGAACTGTTTGGAGGTAGTGACCATAATATGATTAGTTTAAATCTGCAATTTGAGAGGGAGAAGGTTAAACCAGGCATTGACGTCAGTGTTGCAGTTGAACAAAGGGGACTATGAAGGCATGAGAGAGGAGCTAGCCAAGGTCGAATGGAAAAAGATCCTAGCGGGAATGACAGTGGAATAGCAATGGCAGGAATTTCTGGGCATAAACCAGAAGATGCAGGATCATTTCATTCCATAGAGGAAGAAAGATTCTAAGGGGAGTAAGGCAACTGTGGCTGAAAAGGGAAGTTAGAGATGCAATAAAACTAAAAGAAAAGATGTATAACATAGCAAAGAGTAGCGGGAAGCCAGAGGATTGGGCAACTTTCAAAAGACAACAGAAGGTATCAAAAAGGGCAATCCGGGCTGAAAAGATGAGGTACAAAGCGAAGCTGGCCAAGAATATAAAGAAGGACAGTAAAAGCTTCTTTAGGTATGTTAAGAGAAAAAGATTAGTAAAGACAAATGTGGGTCCCTTGAAGGCTGAAGGAGATGAAATTATTATTGATAACAAGGAAATGGCAGAAGAGTTGAACAGGTACTTTGGATTTGTCTTCACTAAGGAAGACACAAACAATCTCCCAGATGCACTAGATGACAGAGGATTCAGGGAGACAGAGGAACTGAAAGAAATTTGCATTAGGCGAGAAGTAGTATTGGGTAGACTGATGGGACTGAAGGCCCAGGGCCTGATGGTCTGCATCCCAGGGTACTCGAGGAGGTGGCACTAGAAATAGTGGATGCATTGGTGATCATTTTGCAATATTCAATAGATTCAGGAGTAACTCAGCAGGTCAGGAAGATGCTGCCTGACCTGCTGAGTTACTCCAGCATTTTGTGAATAAATACCTTCGATTTGTACCAGCATCTGCAGTTATTTTCTTACACTTTCAATAGATTCAGGATCAGTTCCTGTGGATTGGAGGGTAGCTAATGTTATCCCACTTTTCAAGAAAGGAGCGAAAGAGAAGACGGGGAATTATAAACCAGTTAGCCTGACATCAGTGGTGGGGAAGATGCTGGAGTCAATTATTAAAGAGGTAATAACGGTGCATTTGGATAGCAGTAAAAGGATTGGTCCAAGGCAGCATGGATTTATGAAGGGGACTAATCTTCTGGAATTTTTTGAGGATGTGACAAGTAAAATGGATGAAGGAGAGCCAGTGGATGTAGTGTTATTAGACTTTCAGAAAGCCTTTGATAAGGTCCCACACGGGAGGTTGATGAGCAAAATTAGAGCACATGGTATTGGGGTAGGGTATTGACATGGATAGAGAATTGGTTAGCGGACAAGAAGCAAAGAGTAGGAATAAATTAGTCCTTTTCAGAATGGCAGGCAGTGGCAAGTGGAGGGCCACAAGGATGGTACTGGGGCTGCAACTATTTACAATATATATTAATAATTTGGATGATGGAATTAGAAGTAACACTAGCAAGTTTGCAGATTACACAAAGCTGGGTGGCAATGTGAACTGTGAAGAGGATGTTAGGAGGTTGCAGGGTGATTTGGACAGGTTGAGTGAGTGGGCAGATGCATGGAAGATGCAGTATAATGTAGATAAATGTGAGGTTATCCACTTTGGCAACAAAAACAAGGAGGCAGATTATTATCTCAATGGTGTCAGATTAAGTAAAGGGGAAGTGCAACGAGACCTTGATGTCCTTGTACACCAGTCACTGAAAGTAGGCGTGCAGGTACAGCAGGCAGTGAAGAAAGCTAATGACATGTTGGCCTTCATAACGAGAGAATTTGAGTATAGGAGCAAAGAGGTCCTGCTGCAGTTGGATAGGGCCCTGGTGAGACCACATCTGGAGTATTGTGTGCAGTTTTGGTTTCCTAATTTGAGGAAGAACATCCTTGCTATTGAGGCTGTGCTGTGTAGGTTCAAGAGGTTAATTCCTGTGTCATATGAGGGAAGATTAGAAAGATTGGGCTTGTATTTACTGGAGTTTAGAAGGATGAGAGGGGATCTTATAGAGACGTATAAAATTATAAAAGGACTGGACAAGCTAGATGCAGGAAAAATGTTCCCAACGTTGGGGGAGTCCAGAACTAGGGGCCACAGTCTAAGAATAAAGGTGAGGCCATTTAAAACTGAGGTGAGAAGAAACCTTTTTCACCCAGAGAGTTGTGAATTTGTGGAATTCTCTGCCACAGAAGGACGTAGAGGCCAATTCACTGGATGAATATAAAAGAGAGTTAGATAGAGCTCTAGGGGCTAGTGGAATCATGGGATATGAGGAGAAGGCAGGCACAGGTGACTGATTGTGGATGATCACCCATGATCACAATGAATGGCGGTGCTGGCTCAAAGGGCCAAATGGCCTCCTGCACCTATTTTCTATGTATCTATGTTAACCTACTCATTCCTGGGATCATTCTTGTAAACCTCCTCTGGACCCTCTCCAGAGCCAACACATCCTTCCTCAGATATGGTGCCCACAATTGCTCACAATATTCCAAACGCGGCATTACCAGCGCCTTATATAGCCTCAAAATTACATCCAAATTATAACATTATAACTAAAAATCTTTCCCTCCTTGTCTTATTATCAGATAGCATTTTGGCATAAGATTTGCATTTCCGAAGAGAAAAAAAAGTCTACTTTCAGCCAAAAATAGCTTATCCTGAAACAATTCATTTGAGTTCTGACCCTTCCAGCCTGAGGAAACCAGATCTATTTGGTTAATTCCCCTGAAGTCTTTGTGTTTTAAATCACCTTTCATTCTTCTGCACTCCAATGTGTATAGATGGTTTAATCAGACTGGCCTCATTGGTCGGTCCTTTCAAGCCAGGAATCATTCCAGTGAATCTAAGATGAGCTGCCTCCAAGGCAATTACATACTTCCTTCTGACACAGAGACCAAAATTGCACACCATATGTCAAGGTACTGCACAACTACAACACAGCTTTGACTTTTTTGTACTCCAACTTCCTTGTATTAAAACGATACAGAATACTTCAAGATTTTTTTTTTTTGAGTATTGCATCAGGAACGTGTCCAGTGTAAAAGACTTTGGAGATTTGAACTAGCAAACATTTTCATTCACCATAAAATTGAAGCTAAATGAAATTCTTATTTAACAATATACATGTTTTCAACCTTTTTGTTTGTCATGTTTTATCCCATTCCTTTTTTTGTGGCTATTTTCATTTGTGTAACCTGAATTGGAGTGGAGGGAAGAGAATTGATTATATGTCTTGCAGCATCTGTGCATACTTTGCTTTAAGTCAACCAAGGGTTGGCTTAAATCATCCTTAAATCAATTGAAAGTGTGAAAGGCAAATGTCTGGTTGATTGGATTTTTGCAATTTGGTCTCAGGCATGTAACTGCAGCAATTTAGTTACAAATTACTATTTTCTAAATTGGATTAAAGGAATGCACACACCAAAATGTAAATAATTGTAAATAACAAATTTGTCGCGATTTCTTGGCATCCCAATTAAGACCCACAACCTTGGTCTTGGGCTGTGTTGCTTAGGTTGTTTTAAATGCTAGTGGTGGAATCGGGTACATGGATGTCATATTTTTGGACTTTCAAGACTGTTTGATATCAGGTAAACTAAAAATGAGTACATTTGGCTCAGAATACCTTTTGTGTGTTTTTAATAAAAGAATCTCAGATTTTAGGAATTTGTCACGCTAAAAATGAGTTAGCTTATTGCCCATCTTGGCGTATGTTTTAAATTAAATAACCTGTCCCTGTCTCTAGGTAAAATGTTTATCTCTGGTTTCATTGGGCACAAATAAGCACAATACAAAAAGTCTGCAGACTTTATTTTATAGGGTCCAGGATTACTATCTTTCAAATATTCCTTATTTCATGAGCTAATTGTAAAATGGTGCAGTTCACATTCTGGGAAGAAACTTATCAAAGTTCTTCCCAGCTAACTGCACCATTTTACAATTAGCTGAATAAGAATCTATTGTTGTGGGTGATAAACAATGTTTATACATAAAAGATGGGAGTGAATTCTCGATTCAGGTTAGGCAAATGTGTTTTTCATTGGCATTAGTGATTTAAAAATTGTGAAAAGATGTGAGGGGAAGTTCTTGGATTGCTAGCAAAGTTAAGGATAACACATTTTTGTCATTTATCTGTATTGTACTGGGGATCTGGGAAGTATCATTTCAGATGTCTATCCAAATATTAGAATATTGATTTTCCAGCACCTTTGGTTCCAGAGCCTTTCTGGATTATCTGTTTTGCCAGACCAACAGAGGCCATGGCTTCTGAGAGGAATCCAGCAGTAGTGGAACGGTACACCTAGACCTCGGAAGCTGGCTATGGGAACCAAATTGTCAGCTCTGGCCGGGCCGAAGTACAGAGCCCCAGCCGGAGAGGGAAAATTTGACCCACTGATCGGCCTTGGAACTCTGTAATGGGAATGGATCTGCCGACTCCGACCAGGCCAGAGTTCCAGACCCTGCAGGCGGCAAATTTGACCCGCCAATTGGCGTGGAAGTCTCAATGAGGTCGAGATCGGCCACCTCAACCGGCCAAGGTGCCACATTTTCGAGAGGGGACTTCCAGGGGGGTATTTCATGTACACTCTCGTGATTTTGTCTGGATTAAAGGAGGTACCGGACGATCGGTAGTGGACTTGTATTTGCAGAGAGAAAGTGTGATCTGTTTTTCCCACTACTGTAAATTTGTTTTCATTTCTAAACCTTTATGATTTTCTTTTCATTTTTCCCCTTTACAAGCTTTATTATTGTGCTCTTTGTCATCCTGGCCATTAACAAGTTTATTTCCCTTATTAAAGTTACGCATTAACTTTTACATCTTGTTAGAGTATCTTTTTCTATCATCAGGTTGCCTCATTTGCAACTTCTCTCTAGTTCAAATTACTTTCTTCTACTCTTAAAATTATGTTCTTAATATTGTACTCTAATAAAATATTTTCTTCCCTTTCCCTTCTAGTGATATGCTGCATGTAAGGCACCAACATGGCTTTTATGGGTGTTTGTGGAATCTATGAATGTTTCCAGTCTTGGTCATTTTGTTTTGTTATATTGGCTACAGTTAAAGTGTTGTTTTACTTTCACTGGGTTATAATTTACTGATTTTAACAAGATATAAAATGCATTTATTTTTAAATACCTAGATTAGTTATTACCAGTTATTTATTTCATGATAGTGCTTTCCTATATTACAAATATGCTTCAGGGTGCCTTTTACATTTTATTCCAGAAACAAAAGAAGAATCTGTCCAAGATGAGAGTTTCATTGACCTTTTAGAAGTTATTTTCATTTTTGAATCTGATGATGATTAACAATGACCATGATTGAGCACTCCTTTTGGAAAATATTTCAAATTTGAATCTCAGAACCCACATACCCTTTCAGTCTGCCTTCTTAGTTAGAAGAATTGTGCAAATCTCTTTCTAGAACACTTTGATAATGTACCAAGTGTTTACATTCTGGCTTTGGATGTTCACATTTGCACATTGACAGCAAAGGTAGTTGTTTTGGGCCCCATGATGCAGATTGCATTGTGTTCTACTTTGTGTGAATACCATTTTGTTGCTGGTTCAACCACAGAACCTGAAGTTTATTTTCTGCAGTATAAATTGGCTTCATTGAGCTATATTGGAAGTATGCACGTACACAAATATATCTTTTTTTAATTTATAGGAGCCTAAATCCATCACTGATGATTACTTCAGAGAAGTAAATTCACGTCGGTGCCATGAAGTAGTGTTGAAAGAGCAGGAAAAGATGTTCCTGCAAGGCGGACCAGGAGTATATAAGGTAGTGAAGACTGGGCCTTCAGGGCACAACATCAGGAGCTGCCCTAACCTTAGAGGTATCCCCATTGGAATGTTAGTTCTTGGGAACAGAGTCAAGGCATTAGGCGAGGTATGGATTCATGAAAGTGTGTTATTGCAGGTACCAATCAACACATTAGAGCAAATGCTGCAAAATTGATGTCTTCTCAAGCTTTTGCATAGTATTATAGAGGACATCTGGTATTGGTATAATTTCTTCATTAAAATAGGTATTGTTGCCTTTGGGTGCTAAACAAATGGTGGAAGCTTTTATACCATGCTTACCAAAGTTGCTCATTTGCTGATGCATACTCTGCCTCTGAGCTATATTTTTTCCAATGATTCAACATGATCTGTTGCTTTGATTTTCTTTCATTTCTTCTAAACTTCAGAAACTAATGTTCATTATTAATTATTTCACACTTTAATCACTCTATCTTTAAATGGCAGTTTGATTTTAAAATGCTATATTTGGTTGTATATAAATTGATGTAAACATCTTTATGTTCTCTCTGTTTTTATAGAATATAAAAGCTTTAAGTAGTCATTTAAATAATTGAATAATAAACTGGATTTTACTGAAAGTACTTGACAATCTGATATTTGTGTACAGTTTAGTGTGAAATTGATTCTAGAAGTTAGTTGCTGCAGTAAGTGTTAAATGGAACTGTGAAAATTATAACTCATTCCTGATAATGTGGTTACTCTGACTTAGTCATTGGTCTTACAGATCCTCATATGTAACTATGATATTTGAAAGACCAATTGAGAATAGTGCTGTACATTGAAAAACAATTACAATTACCAGAAAATCTGTTGGGCTGGAATTTGCTGAATGCAATAACAGCATGTGAATGAGGCATGCTGTGATTAATAGGCAAATTATCTGGCAATTTGGAACAAGGACAGAATCCCCCATGAATTGTAAATTACTGCATGTTGCTGAGTAACTGATGCTGCTTTAAAGTTAGCTTCACTAAAACACTGCACTTGACCTCCTTATTTTTCATGGTTGCTCTATTGCATATTAACAATTGATAATTTCAGACATATAGTTAAGTTTCAACATACTTATTAATAACTGCTAGTTAATCGCTCTGCCCCAGAAACTAAATAATTAAAATTGTAGTATCTCCCTTCTCAAGATATTTCTTAAGATGTCAAATTGTCTTCTTCTCCTCTTTCCATCTCACAGTTCATTTGTTCTTCTCTCTTAATATAACTAATATGATATCTTGCCTTTGTTTTTCCATTTTGCATTTCTTTCATTGAATTGATTTTACTGTAAAGTTGGTTTTGTTCTCAATCAAGTCCCAGATGCTCTGTTGCCCCTCATGCACTCTTGTCAACTCGTACTTCCAACATCTTGAAAATCAGTGTTATTTTGGAGCTTAAGGTTGCAGGAAAAAGTCCCCACTAATCAGGCATGTGGTAAGCTCCATTTCTCCGGCAAATTCTGGCCCATTGCCAAAATTCAGTCATTTTTTTTTCAATTGGTTGAAACTACAGAAATCAAGAAGCTGGAATGTCCTGATTCAGTATCTTTATTTGCATTGCTTTTTGCAATGTTTTGCATGTAAAAGGGGTCTTTCTGATCAATTGTAACCTGTAACACCGAAGATTTTTGTAATGAAGATGTAACACATTTAAACAGTCTCAATTCTACAAGGATCACAATTCCATTGTTAAGCATGAAACAGAATAAAAGTGTTGTTTGTATAATAGGTGACAAACCATGAGGGCACATGGGTCCAACTTGATAAGAACAGCATGGTGGAATTCTGTGAAAGTGGTGATGGCGAGGCCTGGTCCTTGGCCAGAGACCGAGGTGGTAACCAGTACTTAAGACATGAAGAAGGTAGGTAGCTGATAATTCAGTTACTCTTGTGATAGGGAATGTATTGAATTGCTTGGTACAGTGAATAAAGGTAATTACATGTCCTGATTGAATTACTATATATTTTATTACCAAAATATCTCAACCAAAATTAATTGGCTTACCAGCTGAGTTGTCCTCTGAAGCATTCCAGCTACGATTATGTCAAAATCCTTGTAGACATCTTAACCTTCATTTATAAATAGAATGGGGGAAAGGAAGAAATCAGAAATTGGCAACCTCTCTCATTGTTAGATATATATTGTAGCCATATTTCCAAAGCTATGCCCAGTCGAGCTCTGGACCTGGACCAGACCTGGCTGTACAAGACAGATTTTTAGATTAATTTTTTTTTATTTTTTAGATTTTTAGATATGCAGTGCGGAAACAGGCCCTTCGGCCCACCGAGTCCACGCCGTCCAGCGATCCCCGCACATTAACACTATCCTACACACACTAGGGACAGTTTTTAATTTTTTGTTTACATTTACCTAGTCAATTAACCTACACACCTGCACGTCTTTGGAGTACAGGAAGATCTCTGACCGCTTTACTGCAGACTAGCGTATTCAAAGGCCCAAGACTACATGCTGAGGGATGCACTGAAGCTTTGAGCTACCAGTACAAAAGACCTTAGCTTGGGCTTGTCTTGCCTCCGGACACTGAGGGGCTGACAAAATGTTTGGGACCAGAACGAGTGATGCCATGTTGGTATAATGTAACTCTTGTAAGCAGGCGTAATGATGCACTTGGGCACTGTGAATTATGGAACATAGAATAGTACACAGAAATAGGCCCTTCTGGCAATTATGTCTATGTTAACTATGATATTAAATTAATCTCATCTACTTGCATGTCATCTAGCCTTTCATTCCCTGCATGGTCATGCGCCTGGGTAGATGCCTCTTAAATGTCACTATTGAATCAGTTTTCCATACCTTCCCCTGACAGTGTGTTCCAGGCATCCACCACTGAAAAAAACACTTGCCTCTCACATCTCCTTTAATCTTTCCCCTTCTCACCTTAAACCTATGTTCTATAGTATTTGACATTTCCACCTTGCAGAAAATAAACTCAGACTTTATTCCTGTCATAATTTTATAAAGTTTTATCAGAGAAAATTTTTTGTTTGTCTAATCTCTCAATATAGTTAATAATCTCTAATCCAGGCAACATCTAACATCCTGGTGAAACTCTTCTGCAGCCACTCCAAAGCCTCCATATCCTTCCTATAATTCAACATCCAGGGCTGCAAATACTCCATATGTGAACTGACAAAAAATGTACACAGTTACAACTTCCCAACTTTTCTATCCCTGAAAGTATCCCTGATTACCTTTGTATCACCCTCTCTAATTTTAGGGAGCTACTGTGCATTTGCACTCCCAAGATTTCTCTATACATCAATACAACGGTGGCACACCAGAAACTGGATATTTCAATGCATGCTCTCTTTGTCTTCAAGCATATTTTATTAAGTAAATAATTCCAAGAAAGCATACCAAAGATGTAAAATGATCCATTTTCAAAGTGAACTTACCCAGTGAATGATCAAAACTGTTCAATGGCACTTCTTAAAATGTCAAAGAAGATCTGAGATGCCAAAACTGAGGATTAGGCTTGCTGCTCTGCCGTGTCAAGTACCCGCCCACCTCCACCTCTTCCTCTACTGGCATCCTGCTGGAGGTATTCTAGATCAGTGCTTCTTAAACTCATTCACCCTTGAATCTTTATCACAAAATTTCATTCACACTCGACTAAATTTTTGTATGTTTTTTGGTAATTTTTGTCTTATTCTCCCTTGTGTATAATTTTATATATATTAAGTCATTCACCCTTCATGCACCCCTCTAGTTTCATTCACCCTTGGATGAACCATTCACCAGTTTAAGAAGCACTGTCAAATTACAAATAAAAAGCACACTTTTATAATTGCGATGAGTACTTTTGTTTACTATAGATTCTTTGCAAAAAGCTTCTTAATAGTTGTCTTTGACAGAACAAGCACTACTAGATCAAGCACCTCAGACACCTCCTCCTAGTCCTTTCACAGCTCCCGCTTTCAACAGGAGTGCTGCTGGCAACAACAGTCAAGGATTTGACTATCACCTTGCAAATACCAAAGGTGTGTGAATTCATTTGTGTAGCTTATTGTTTTTGCATGCTGCGAATGCAGTTGTTTCTGTGTGATACATGTTAAAGTATATTCAATTTGTTTTTTTCTGCTTGTTTCATATTTCTCCATGCTAAATATTTGGATATGGCAAGATAATGTTTAGAATGTAATCTACAATACAGCCAAATTATAACATTTCTCATTCCTGTACCAAACATATACTGGAAAATCTAGAATAATTTGTTTACATACTTGGTACTAGAAATTATTCTCTTCAACTTTGAAAGGATGGTCATAAAAATGATTTTGATTTAGGAACAACATGCAGCATTTGATGCAACAGACATTTTGATAAAGCATGTTGATTGTTTTTGAAGGTAACTTTATCTTTTCATTGTGCCTTCTGTTGTTTTTCATTTCAAATATCTATTTCTTTTATATATAATTTCTTCATAGAAAAATAGTCGTAATTTTTAGATTTTTTTTTCGCGGGATAAAGTAGTTAATTTGTCTGTCACTTCAACCAGTTATCTAAGTTTGTAAAAGTGTCTGTAATTTTTAGATTTTTCTTGGGTAACTGCGTGAATCACTGGGAAATTTTAGCTCATTGCGATTTGTTCAGCAATTTAATTGATAAATCTTGATGGTGAAGTGTTCGTGTTTAGAAAAATTACAGTCAACAAAAAAACTAATGATTCTTTGGACTATCTTATAGAATTATATTGGAATATTAAGAAATATAAGTTCTATGACTTCGATATAGGTCAGGATGACTCAGAAATTATAAATTAAAATCCAATAGATCCACCTGAAAAGGAAGGTGTAACATTGGTGTATCATCTTGCTCAATAAAATATGGCGCTTTGAGCAGCAGAGGCTCCGTTAGGATTGCAGAAGAATTTATGGACTAGTATTGTGTGTTTTAATCGCTGAAGTAGACTTAATCTAGTAACCAATTTACTCCGAAGCATGTGTGCTTATCTTAGCATTAGTTGATGTTGTATTTTCATTTAGTGTCTTTCAAAATTTGCCAAAGGTTTCCAAAGTAAATATTGAGGACAACGGAGTAGCATTTTATTGTTTGTGTTATTTAACAAAGTTATTGTTTGTGTAATATAACAAATGCACTATTTACCATAGTTTCTAGTTGAGCCATTTCAATTTTGTATTATATCAATTAGCATATTAGAACATGACAAAGAATTACATTTTGATGCTAAACTTCTCAATTTTTCTTTTTTTAAAGATGAAATAACTACAGACCTTGATTTAGAGTCTTACACAGAACATGGTAAGTGGCAATATTACAGTGTTAACTGCATTTGAGTGAGCTAGGAATGTAATTTTTATTAATAACTATGAAGTAACATCTGCCATTCCCAACAAAAACTGTTTTTAGTTGTTAAATCAACATAATCTGAGTGTGAATTTGTACAATGCTTGAGTGCAACACTAAGCTTTAAAATCCAGTTAAGCAATTAAGTAAATTCAACAACTTTATTCATAAGATCATTCTTGCCGTGTCATATTTTGAACTAACAGAAATTTCTTATGCTATCCTATATTTCACATGATTGCTTAGTACATATTTTAAATAACACCAACATTATGTCTATGATATTTTTTAATCAGTTTATTGCAAAGGTTCTGGAATGAAAACTGTTCCATCCTTGTTCCAAATATATATTTTAATATTTTAAACAACTTCTCAGGACATCATGATTCAACTGTTCTTGTCGAAATTGATAACCTCAGTCACGTGTGAAATATCAGTTAAATTATTCATATGTTATGTCTTAACCTTATTCTACAATTTTTTCAACATATAGATTGTTTCCCTCTCCTGTTCTTGCACTAACCTAGGTCATTCAAGAACAGTTGAATCATGATGTCCTGAAAAGCTGTTTAAAATATTAAAATATGTTTTAAATAAGACTTCAAAACCACATTCTTGTCCAAAACTGACCATAAAGTGATGTACAATGAATCCTTGAATTGACTGGTTAATAATATATGTTATACTTGTTCTCTGCTTTTCCTCCTTGTAGTGAAACAGTGTCTGCTGTTTCAGACTTCCAATATTATTCCAACCTATATTTCAGGTTCAAGAGCTGGTAAGACAGTAATGGAACCAAAATAAATAAAATCACCATTTCTGCAGCTTTTTTTCATCCAACAGTTCTTATTTGCCTCAGCGATTCTGGCTCATGTATTACATTTTGTTTTGTATAATGTGTTCCAATGGTCTATTATTGGACAAGTTCAAGTCTCTCCTTTAGGAGTGCAAGAGGGATGGTTTATTTTGCTTACTCATGTCTTATGTACCATTAAGCAGGGGCGCAGTAAAGATCAGTCCAACACATCTTTTCTCTGATGGTGCCATTTTCGAAAATACTGCAAGGTTCAGTTGCAGTTAGCCAAGAGTAATGGTAGCAAACTGATTAAATTACTGGACTGGTATCCAAATGCCTGAATTTTTTAGTTTAAATCTTAACATATTCGTTGGAAATTTTAATTCCAAGGAATTTAATACATTTTTAAAATTGATATCAGAATGAAACTATCAGATTGTTGCAAAAGCCACCAGGTTCATTTGTTCTCCTGGGAAAATTATGTCCACATTCAGTCTGGTTTATATTTGACTGTAAAGGGAATATCAGAATCAAGGCAAAGTACTTGTCTACTACTATGCATTCCAGAATACTATTTCCATATAATTGTAACTAATTGTACTATTTTGAGGTTTTGTCAGTGGGCACGGTGTCAACAATTTAATCAAAAGAAATAACAGACGGTGGTCAGGACTTGAGTACAGCCTTGACATTAATAAAATGTCAGAGGCGATCCTAGGGACCAAGAGGGAGAGATGCACACTACACAGCATGAATGTGATGAGTGATTGAAATATTGGAGAATTACTTTTAAAGAAGGAATAAAATGCTCTGTGCATCAGCATAAAAATGTCAAAAAAACGTGGATCACGTGGAGAATCAAGCAAGGTCCTTAAGTCATTATTTTGTACAACAAGTATAATTAATGAGCTGAAACTATGCAATGCTGATCATTACTAACAACAAGAGTTGAAAAGAATTAACTGTTTTTCACTGAAAGACCATTTGAGTTTGAGTAAATGCAGTTCTGTTCAGAAGATTATCCATTTGTCCCCAGTGCATCACTTGTTATCAGCTTTTTATAGTAAAATGAGAGAATCAATGCTGGACTTGGTCTTAATAGCTTCATTCTGAAGAAAGGTTTGGAGAATATTACTACTCATCCGCATGTGTTTTCAAAGGTCTTCCTGATTATTTGGTATTATTAAGTTTGAACTAGAAATTGATGCAATTTATTTTTTGTTTGTAAAATGTTTATCAGGTTATCTCACTAATCAAAACATTATTACCTAAATGTTTTGAAACTACTTGAAGCAATAAGTTTGGAGTACAGCTCTCCATTTATTCACTGCGTGTTTATATAAACAGCTGCAGCAAATTGGCATCAATGATAAAATTAGTTATCATTTTTATGTTCAAATTACTTTAATAACTGTATAATACCACTAGAAGGCATGATTTAAGGGAGTTAAGGAACGAAACCTAGTCTTGTATAATTTTACCTGCTACAGGTGACCAACTGAGCTCCATACTGAATACCATTCAGTCACAGCCTTTCCTCCCAGCTTCTAGCGTCTTTGGTCAAGCTGCAAAGCCCTCCTCTTCCCTTGTTCACAGCCCATTTGTGTTTGGACAACCCCTTTCTTTGCCGCAGTCTCAACCACAGCTTCTGAGTAAGTTTGTCTGTCTCACCTGCCTAACAAATTCCTTCCTCTTGCCTTACTGTTGTACTTTTGTACACCCTCTTCCTTCAGGAGTGTACCAAATTCATTTTGAATTTGCATATTTTGCAACATTCTGTTGCAGAGTAGTAACTTGTGCAGACTGGAATGCTCTCTACTATCTACAGAGTTTTTTAAAGGTTTAATAAATAATTGGGTCCATTGAATTAGAACTGAAAATGCCAAAATGTGTCAAATGCAAGAATTAGAAACAAGACGTTTTAGTTCTTTTGAAAGCATACAGCTGACTAAGTTTATACTTTATATATTTTGAAAAATCTGCAAATAGTTCTGTAGCTCTGCTTGTTCTTGCTGCTTTGGCATTTCTATCACTGTATCTTTTGCTGCTTATCTGCCACTGTCTTCCTCTGTAGACGCTTCACGCAGCCTTGCTTCACGCGAGCGCTCATGCACAGGGCCTGGGTCAGGTGTCTGCTCTGTATCTCTGAAGTCAAAGGGTGGGTATTTTTAATATCTGGTTATGTGACTATTGAAACCCTGCAGAGGACAACAGTGCTGCTTTTGCTCATGTTTGTGCACTAGTATTGATTCTTATTTGCATATTGGAATTCAGAATTGGCTCGTACTGTACTTAATAATACTGACTCCTGCTAACACTTACCTTTTTTTCCTCTAGTTTCTGTTGCTGAAATAATATTTTCACAAAGTTATAGAGATTCTTGAGGATGAAGTTTGAGATATAATTGTTTTGATGTTTGTGAATAAAATTATTTTATTAAGTCTTGGGTAAGCCAAAGGTGGTTCATTGAAGGCTTAAATATAATATTTTATATGGAAAATAATTTTATTTGATTAACATTGAAAAGATACCTCTGTCCATTTTACCTTAAACTTAGGAAATAACTGTATTCTGTTTGCCTACCCACAGCTATTTGGTTATTTTAAGTGATGTTTTACAAAATGCGGACAGTGAAATTTAACCAGAGCTACATTATCTGTTTGTTTTCAAGGATCGACATGGAACGACTGGAGATCTTGATGACATTTGCACTTTGGCCTTAAAAATATTTAATCTCTTAGTATCGACTTTAAAAAAAATATTTAAAACATTTAAAATGCTTTGTGTAAAATTCAGACAGTGTTTATTTGAAAAACTAAACTGGAAAAATCAATGGTGCAATATTTAAGTTACTTTTACCAGCTTTGCTTTCAGAGAATCATGTTGGATATTTTTGTCCCACTTTAACATCATGAAAGACATGTTTCATTTCAGTACTTGCCATGACCATTTAGTGCTGTCACTTTTTTAGGGTGATCTAACATCAAAAGGATTTTTAAAAATATTTTTTTTGCCAAATAAACAGACTTGAAAAAAAATTGGGATCGGTACATCGCATTGCATTATTTGGTCAGAAGAGCAGGTTCCAATACTGCAATTTAAAAAAGTTTTCACACTGACATAAATTATAAGTTTGAAACATGAAAAAGGTTGTTATTGCAAATGAAACTATCTGCAAATTATATTTGTTGTTATAAATGCCATTGCAGGAATTAATCCTATCTACCATGCATTAGGGTATGTAATGGAATAAGCTCGTCTTGTTCTAGAGATAAAGTACTGAATATTTTTCCAAAATAATTTTCAGGTGATAAAGGAAACATTGTAGTATCTGGAAGACCTTCAACTCCTTCTGGAAACTATGATTTGTCCTTCAAACACAAAGCTGAAAATCGATTACAAAAAATTGAAGGTCGGATCAGCAAGGCTGCTGTAGAACAAACAAAGGCAAAAAATGCAGAAAATTTGACAGCCAGTGAATCTCTAATGCTTAAATCTGATGCTGCTAAATTGAGGTCAGACTCTCATAGTAGATCTCTTTCCCCAAATCACAATACATTACAATTGTTAAAAACAGATGAGAAGACCACAGTTGGACCAAGAGCAGAGTCACCAACACCAGATTCACGATTAGCATTGCCAAAGCAAAAGTTGTCTGGAAAAGGCAGCCCACCGAGTGCTAATTCTCAAAGGTCATACTCTCCACATGACAGAAACTTAACTCATAAAATCAATACAGCCTCGAAAATTAGATTGGATCCACCAAGGGAAAGATCAAAGTCTGATTCATACACTTTGGACCCAGATACAGTTCGCAAGAAAAGAGTTCCTCTAACTGAGAACCTGCGAGGGCGCTCCACTTCACCAAAACCAAAATTGCTGCCTAAGGAAGATAAACCTGCCACCAATGTGGAAAACAGGGTACCATCCCCTCAGGTTGTGCAGGAAAATCTTCACAGCGAGATAGTTGCTATTTGTACATCTAGTACTCTGACAACAACCAGCAATTCAGATACAATATCTGAACAAATCGTTGAAATTCAAAACCCTGAAGATTCTTCCCCAAAAGTCCATTTCAGTATTGGCAAAGCTCCTCCCAAAGAAGAACAAGAAACTCGATTATCTCCTAAGATGAGTCGCAAGAGTACTGCCAGACACACAAGACCCAAGAAGGAGAAAATTGGAACTATTTTAAAAGAAGAAAGTAATTCTTCGGTTGAGCCGCCAAAGCGAGCAATGTCTCCTTCTGTTGCAGAATGCGCTCGAGCTGTGTTTGCTGCTTTCTTATGGCATGAAGGGATTGTCCATGATGCAATGGCATGCTCATCTTTCTTGAAGTTCAATCCTGACCTAAGTAAAGAACATGCACCAATGCGAAGCAGCCTTTACAACCAACCAGGGTTGGAAGAAAAAGAGACAAAGCTAAAGAACAGGCACTCGTTGGAAATATCATCTGCTCTAAATATGTTTAATATTTCTCCTCATGGTCCAGACATATCTAAAATGGGCAGTATTAATAAAAATAAAGTGCTCTCAATGCTCAAAGAACCTCCATTGCCTGAGAAAAATGAAGATGGAAAAGTAGATTCAACAACCTATGAACCTTCGAATCATTATTCTATGAAGACGAAGTCCCCATTGCCACTTACTTTGCAGCATCTGGTTGCCTTTTGGGAAGATATTTCAATGGCAACCATAAAAGCAGCCACTCAGAACATGATCTTTCCTAGTCCTGGTTCAAGTGCTATATTGAAGAAAAAAGAGAATGAGAAAGATAACAAAAAGAGCAAGAAAGAAAAGAAGAAGAAAGACAAAGCAGAAGCAAGACCACGAGGAAATTTATTTGGAGAAATGGCACAGCTTGCAATGGGAGGCCCTGAGAAAGATACTATATGTGAATTGTGTGGTGAATCCCATCAATATCCAGTAACATATCACATGAGACAAGTTCATCCAGGTAACTAAATTACTTGTTAATCCAGTTTAAAAGGTCTCTAATTATCCTTGGAGAAAATATATTTTTATTCTGACTTATTTGGATCATTTAATTTTGATTTTCTACTTCTGTTTGAAATGCAGCACCAAATCCACATACTTTATATAAAGCAGCATACAATATTGATCTACTAAATGAGTGCTTGACAACAAGTTTCAAGACTAGTTCAGTCATAATGCATAGTGTTTGATCCTCTAAAGCTATGGAATAGTATGTTTGAACTGCTCGTAAATTCTGTGGGTGGTCTTAGTATTACTTCAATTGGTTTTATTTCTCGTCTCTATCACTAGAGTCATACAGCATGGAAACAGGCGCTTTGGCTAACTTGCTCATTAGCCTCACCTGCCTACATTTGGCCCATATCTCTCTAAACCAATCCTATGGGTTGGTTTAGAGAGATACCTGTCTAAATGTTTGTTAAATGTTGTGATAGTCTTAAACATTGTGACATAATAACTCATGCAATGAGTTATGGGTCATTGAAACTTCAGTATTAAACCTTACCCAACCAATGTGAGGGTTAGGCTGGATGTTCCAGCATTGGGTGACACAGCTCCCACTGTGTTCGCTTTTCAGGTGCTCAAACCCACTCCCACAAAAGAAAGGATTGGTATGGTGATTTAAATTTAAGAGTGAGTGATAAAATTGAGAGATTCAGGCAACTAGCAATCTCCATAACTTCTTCCCTTAATGAAATTAAGACTTTTTGCACTCCTTTTGACCCAGAAACCAAATAAGTCATATTCCTTGTCCCTAAAGTGATCATTCAACCTTTGCTTTTATGCCCTAGATTTGATATTCCCTTAATCTTGGCCCCAATCTGTTCCTGTTCTTCCTATGAGTTTAGTTTAGTGATACAGTGCACAAACAGGCCCTTCGGCCCACCGGGTCTGCCCTGACCAGCGATCCCCGCACACTAACACTATCCTACATGCATTAGGGATAATTTACAATTATACCAAGCCAATTAACCTACAAACCTGTACGTCTATGGAGTGTGGGAGGAAACCAAAGATCTCTGAGAAAACCCACGCAGGTCAGGGGGAGAACGTACAAACTCTAGCGTTGTGCCACGGTGCCGCACGTCAGTCTGGGTCAGACTACAACTTGTTCTGCAGTCATCCTGGACGTAGGAGAACAATGAACTAATAAAACCTCAGTCTTGTGATAAGATTTTCTATCCCTACTTTTGCCCGGGTCCCAGTATTATTGGGGGTTGGGTGGTTTATGCAAGACAAGGGGGCTTCAAGCCTAACCATTTCTTCACTTCATACAAGTCTGGACATTTACTGTATGGAAGGAGGCCATTCAGCCACTGTGACAGTGTTAGCCGCAAGAGCTATTTATGCAAATCCTATCCCCAATTTCGTTCTGTGCTCTTGTACTTGTGTCACTTCAAGAGCTCAACCATGTACATTTTAAGTAGGATAAGGATTTCTGCATTCACAATTTTAGCTGGTGAATTACAGATGCCCATTTCTTCTCGGATAAAAAGCCATGTTCTTCAGCTCTCCTGTCATCTACCAATTATCATATATCCATATTACCTGGTTATTGGTCTCAATGCTAATTGCCCTTGTATGGGGAATCTTTAAAAAAACTCAGTTGTATCTACACTCCTCGTTTGTTCAAGATACATCAGCCTGGCTATTCTTTCCTTGGCACTAAATTTGTTCAGCTCTTGCACTTGAGCTCTGTTGGTGCACTTTTGAATAGAAATCCAGAGCATGAATCATTGTTGACTCCACCAATTTTGTTTGTAAATTAAATGAGCCACTTGCGTTCACCTGATATTGAGGAAACATCAGTTAATATCTTTTTCTGAAATCTGCCTTATTAAAACCTTTTTAGTATGGAATTTGAGTTCCCTTTAATTTGATGTTCTTTGATTAACAAAATTCATAATTTTCCTGTTTCATCTACAAGACATTTTATCTTGATAAAGGTTGTGGTCGCTATGCTGGAGGACAGGGCTACAATAGCATTGGCCATTTCTGTGGTGGATGGGCAGGCAATTGTGGTGATGGTGGTGTTGGAGGAAGCACCTGGTATCTGGTATGTGACCGTTGCAGGGAAAAATATCTCCGGGAAAAACAAGCTGCAGCTCGTGAAAAGGTATGCATTCTATGATGAAATTGGTCTCCATTTTGACCAGCCCTTTATGAAAATTATTTTATCAAGCAACTTTGCATTGTACAACTGAAGTCTTGCACAAATTTGTAAAAACTTCTCTTCTGTACTTGGCACAGTTGTCTGCTGCATGATTGTGATGTCAACATTTATGGAAGAGACTGGTTAAAAGTTTTTTAAAATAACTTATCTATAATGATTAATCCAAATTTAAACATTCGTAGGTTATAATTTTGTTTTCACTCCCTCTCTTGTTATGGCCAATGATTTGTCATTGGGAGAAGGGTTTTCAATGGTCCAATTAGGAGGAAGCTCAAGTGTAGTAAAACTGAGGCATGCAACCTATTTCCTGGTGGCACCACAAGATTCTGTTGCATATGTGAGGACATAAGGATCCTGGTTTACAAAAATAACACAAAGTGCTGGAGTAACTCATCAGGTCAGGCAGCATCTCTGGATAACATCGATAGGTGATGTTTCAGATCAGAACTCTTCTTCAGACTACAGACCCAACCCACAACATCACCTAGCCATGTCCTCCAGAGATGCTGCCTGACCCGCTGAGTTACTCCAGCATTTTCTGTCTTCAGTTGCATAATCTGATGATTATTGATTGGACCGCTCAAATATACACCCATTACCGACCCATTACTGACAAGTACTAAGACCCCTCAGAGAGAGTGAAGAAGACAAATGAGAATTATTTTGGGTGAATATAGCTTTCAGGCCTTATGCTGTGTACCACTGCTATATTCTTTGTTACTAATTTTTAGGTACAGTAATGATACTACTTTTTTATGTGAGTGCTTGATTTTTTGTTCGATTTTATAATTTAGGGAAAAATAGTGATCCAATCAGTGTGGTATTTTACCTTTTCAGGTTAAACAGGCCAGAAAAAAGCCTGTGCAGGTGAAGACTCCACGGGCCTTGCCCTCTATGGAAGCGCATCAAGTGATTAAAGCCAACTCCATGTTCTTGCTCTCATTGAGTAGTGCAGCAGAACCAAATATCCTCTGTTACCATACCCCAAGGCCCTTCCATCCACATCTTCCAAGTTTGAAGGAGGCCATTTCTGATGAACACCCCAACAAATATCCATGCCTATACCTACAGACTCTTGCCAGGTACAGTACGAGATTTGCCCAAAACTGAAAAGGGATCTTTCTCAAAAACTGCTAACATTGCAAGATGACATACTGTTGGACAAATACATTTTAATGAAACACTGTATGTTTATGAAACAGAACAATTTCACTTGTGCACCAGCTCAGATTAATTGGTTCACTTGTATTTGTCATGCTCGAGAGCATGTATATTCACGCATAATAAATAAGCTAATATAATTTAAATTATAAGATGAAAACAAAAGATTTTGTGGGGATGGGGGCATCAACAGCAGGCAGCATGAAACAGTTGATATTTTAGGTCAATGATCTTTAATCAGTTCTTGGGGCACTGATTGTTATTTTGAATCAATTTCAATCAATCAATGTCGCCTTCATCTTTTTAATAGACTCATTTTGTGTCTGTTCTTCTGTTGTGTGTATTCTTCCTAGCCAATATAACCTAGTTGTAATTTGCACTCTTTCTCAATGGGATTAGTATGCAAAGATATTTGAGTAGGTGTTAAAATATGAAGCATATTTTGTTTTGCTAATACAATTCAACTTAGATTCACAATTGTAAACTTTGCCAAATAGACAACATTCAGAAAACTTTGCTGGCTACCATGACGATCATCTTTTCCAAGATGAAATGAAATACCTTCGTTCCACTTCTGTACCAGCACCATACATTTCTGTCACACCAGACGCTTGCCCTCATGTCTTTGATGAGCCTGAAACTAATTTGAAATCAATGCCTCCCAGGTACGTCCATAACAAAATTTGTTTACTCATAACATTTGATAAAGGGCCATTCTTAGTCACGTGTGTGATCAAAAATGTGAAAAATTGTGGCATACATCTCTTCTAATTCTGAAAGAATTACAGGTATATTGTTTTTTACTGGAAATATGACATATATGTCGAAATTATCAAGTGAAATTTTTATATGTTGTGCTGACAATGTTTAGGGTCAGAGGTCAAATATGATTGGTCACGAATGTGACCATGTGAGGTCACACACGCAAACCTCCCAACCCTCCCGAAATTGGCAGAAAGTTTCCGATTTCTTATTTCATTTCCGCCATTCCGATTTCAGTTCACATTTTCTCGCCGGCCTCACCTCGCCACGGGCCCAGCCTCGTCGATCGCCTCGCTGCATAGTTGATGTTGAGAGAGGATGGAGGGGGGTGTGGGGGAGGGGGGAATGGGGCGGAAGAAGGGAGGGAGGGGAGTAGGGGTGGGGGGGAGGGGGAGTGAAGGAGGGGGAAAGGGGAGGGGAGTATGGGGATGGGTGGGAGTAGGGGGAGGGGAGTGGGGGAGGGGAGGGAGTAGGGGGGGTTGGGTGGACATGGACCGTTGTAATTTGCTCTTGAAGACCACTGGAGCAAGTATGTCTTCAATGAAATTAGGTATGTGCAGTTTTAAATGAAACTCTTTCTTTATAACTTATTCATACATTTTATGACCATTGTTCTTTTATTCATTACCAAGAGAATTGGGATATGTACGGAAAAAGCAAAATAGAAAAAACAAATTTCTTCTCTGTGTTGTAAAATGTATTTCTGTTCAATAACATTTCTATAAATAGCAGAATATACTCATGATAGGTCTGACATTGTACATGTAGTCCAAGAGCTACAGACTGTTAGAAATAATAGTTGTTTTTCATACATGAATGTAGCTCAACGCATATGAGCATTTGGCGTGCATACTTTTTTTGCTGAAAAGTTGCATTGTATTGATGTAAAATTCTGAATTTTGGAGATCAATATTCTGAATTTGTAAAATCAAATGTTGGGAGGTCTGCACATGTGACCAGTCATATTTGACCTCTGACCCTAAACAAACAAACATCAGCATCTATGTACTAAAACTCCCTTTTGTTTGTTTGTTTGTTCCTGAACTACAGCCAAAACAGCAACAGTTTTAGGCCCACCTTACTCATCATTGTCCCTTTGGTGCTAATGGAAGAAGTTTCATTGAAATCGGTGTTATATTTTTGAAGTTATTCAAATTTTAAAGTTTAAATCTATCTCATAGGGAGGGGGGATAAGGGGGGTTGAGGGGGATGGAGTGAGGGGGAGGGGGGGAGAAGGTGCTGCACCAATGCAGGAGAGGTGTGGGCCCAACGGGTCCACTTGGTCTAGTACCAAATAAAATTTTCACTTGATAAACTTTGACATATATAAGTCATATATACCGTACAAAACAATATACCTGTAATGCTTTCAGAATTAGAAGAGATGTATCCCACAATTTCTCACATTTTTAGTCACACACGTGACTAAGAATGGCCCTTAAATGTCATAGCCTGAAGGCCCTTGCTTTCTTCAGTTGTTTTAACGGTGCATTTTATCTACCTTTATAGTCTTGAAACAAGTCCAATAATGGAAAATGATACAGCAAAACGCAGCGTCTTCCAACGATCATACTCTGTTGTTGCATCAGAATACGACAAACAACACACAACGTCACCTGCCCGGGTGAAAGCTATACCCAGGCGCAGAGTTAACAGTGGTGATGCAGGTCAGCCAATTCCGAAGTTACTAAAATAATGCATAAATGATTTAAATTATTTTGTCTCAAAGATGCATAAAAAATCATTTGTTCAACTATATAATGGTTATTAGCATCTTGGTGACAAACTAACATGCATAATCTGAAGATTATGTGTTAGCATCTTGATGACTAACTAACATAGTTATAAGATTATGTATTGCCCCTGATTTTGTCGTCAACAATATGGTACATCTAATATAAGTTACAGTTTTTATGTGTGCAAGGCATGGGGAGTGACTGTCCATCATCTAACGTTGAAATAAAGACCCATTACAAGCTAAACATGCCACAAAAATTAAGCTGTGCCCAGTTCAATTTAAGTATACTTTTAATCCCGTGACATGTGTTAATTATGATTAGTCAACCCTACTATTCCACAGGAGTATCTATTAAAAGTTGTATTCATTTATTTTATTTGTTGAAGATTTTTATTTTATTTCTCTTTCTATCTTTCATGCATGAATCTCACTTTCCTCTGTACCAGTTCTGACACATAATTGATTCCAAAATGCTATTTCATTTGACTTTTTCAATCTGATTGGTTAGGTGATATCAAGTAGCTTTCCCTGTTCATTCTGATCCTCGATACCCTGTAGTGAGTCCATCAGCTTCATTGCGAAACCTCATGGAGGTTAAAGGGACAGGATGAATTTAACTGAAGGCTGATAGTGTTTCTTGATCAGAAACTACAAAATTCTGGGCCGCTTATGTAGGATTAGAATGTGAGTGTTAAGGGTATGGGGTCAATAAGTACAATTTTTGTGAGAGGAATGTGCTCTATTACTCAGTAGTTTGTTTGAGACTCACAAGTCTGAAATGCTGAAAGAACCAGCAGTACAATTTACCTTGTATTTGTAAATATTAATTGTAGTATGCAAACTGTCCATATGCTAAAGATTTTATGCCAACTGTCATTGCCAAGTTCGGCTGGTGGATGTCAGCTAAAAAACGAATATCAGAGCTAAACTTATCAAAATCAAACAAATGAATGTTGCAAAAGTAATGAGGCAGGATGGAAATTGATTCAAAAATACATTTTTACTTACACCCAAGAAAATGTTGTAGCATTGTATGTCTGGTATTTATTACTTAATTGTTATATTGATCAAAATAAGTGAAACCAATGTCATAGAAACAAAGAAAATAGGTGCAGGAGGAGGCCATTTGGCCCTTCGAGCCAGCACCGCCATTCATTGTGATCATGGCTGATCATCTATAATCTTGTGGCTCTCCACTGCCTGCCATTCTGAAAAGGACCCATTTATTCCTTAGTGAAGACAGATCTGAAGTACCTGTTCAACTCTTCCGCCATTTCCTTGTTACCCATAATAATTTCACCCGTTTCTGCCTTCAAGGGACCCACATTTGTCTTTACTAATCTTTTTCTCTTAACATACCTAAAGAAGCATTTACTGTCCTTCTTTATATTCTTGGCCAGCTTCGCTTCGTACCTTATCTTTTCAGCTCGTATTGCCCTTTTTGCTATCTTCTGTTGTCCCTTGAAAGTTGCCCAATCCTCTGGCTTCCCGCTACTCTTTGCTATGTTATACATCTTTTCTTTTAGTTTTATTCCATCTCCAACTTCCCTTGTCAGCCATGGTTGCCTCTTACTCCCCTTAGAATCTTTCTTCCTCTTTGGAATGAAATGATCCCCTGCATCTTCTGGATTATGCCCAGAAATGTCCCTCCAGAGTGGGTGGCAGTTGAACATGCTCATCAAACATTGATTTGCAGTGCATGGGGTGATGATCGGAGTGTGGAATTCAATAATGCCTTTCATTCAAATAGAAGAGCAACGGGTTAAACAGCATCATCTTAGATTTTCTATGATTATTTTTATGGCAAACTTAAAGAACCTTCACAGTTGCTTCAAATTGCCTTGGTATGTCTTCTTCACAAAGAAGCCAGACAAATCCAATTTGGCTTAATCAGTCTCCTCTACTTCACAAGAGATGTCATCAAGAGGATTATGAAGTTGCACTTACTTGTAAATAAACTACCCACCATCGCCCATTTTGGGTTTCACCTCGACCACTGAATATCATGTAGCAACTGACCCTCTCTCTGAATTCCCAGAGATTCTATGTGGTTTTAATACACATTTGTAGGGTGCTGAAAGACACTCTACTTCCCTGGATTGGTGCAGCTCCAACTACATTCAAAAAGCTTGACGCAGTCCAGGACAAAGCAGCTCACCTAATCAATATCCCATTCACCACCATAAATATTATTTCTCTCCACAATTGATGCGCAGTGTGTACCATATATATGATGACTGCAGTTATTCAGTTGGCTACTCCAGTAGCATTACTTAGCTTGCTCCCACTTAAAAGAGTGAAAGTTTGGCTGAATAGAAATACCATAACCCACAAGTTGCTTTCCAAGAGACACGTATATCCTGACCTAGAAATATTATGCTGTTCCATTGGGTCTAAACTTGAGAGCTCCCTCCCCAAAAGTATTGTGGGAGTACCTCCACTGGATGGACTGCAGCATTTCAAGACAAGGTTCTCATCAGTTCCTCTAGCATTTAGGAAAACATAGCAAATGCTGCCCTTGCCAGCTATGCTTCGATCCTGATTTTTCTTTTAAGTCATCTAACAAAATGTTTGTTCAGCCCAGCTTTAATGGAATTATAGAAATACATGTGTACTGGACACGCAACACTTGTGGGATGGTTTCTGATCATGGATTAGTTATTTACATAAATGGGTATTGGGAAATGAGAGTCAATTTTCAAGAAAAGGTAAAGGCTCAGATGTTTTTCAGAGTAACTGACCTGCGAAAGGCCGAATGGCCGAATTCTCCTCCTATGTTTTATGAACTTATAAACCAATGAAACCCGTGGCAGAATTAAAAAGCTTCAAATGTTTATCATCTTTCTCTTTTGATCCTTTTTTTTCTCTCTCTCATTCTTTATCTCCTGCGAAGCTGTCTTTCAGCTTCAACAAAGGGGTTGTCACTTGTCAACAAAGGGGTTGGTAATAGGGCGTAATCGAAAAAATGGTTTGAAAAAATGTTGAAACTGGAAAGGTGACTCTAATATTTTAGACTGTCTGAAAGGCAGTTGTGTGTCTTGATGAAACGTGATGCTCCTCAAGCTTGGATTGCTTGTGGATGATTGAGAGAAATTAGATGCAGGAAAGAAACATAGAAAAATATTTGCAGGAGTAGGCCATTCGGCCCTTTGAGCCAGCACCACCAATTCAGTATGATCATGGCTGATCATCAGAAATCAGTGCCTCGTTCCTGCTTTTTCCCCATATCCCTTGATTCCTTTAGCCCTAAGAGTTAAATCTAACTCTCTCTTGAAAATATCCAGTGAATTGGCCTCCACTGCCTTCTGTGGCAGAGAATTCCACAGATTCACAACTCTGGGTGAAGAAGTTTTTCCTCATCTCTACCCCTTATTCTTAAACTGTGACCCCTGGTTCTGCACTCCCCTAACATCGGGAACATTTTTCCTGCATTTAGCCTGTCCAATCCTTTATGATTTCTATAAGATCCCCTCTCATCCTTCTAAATTCCAGTGTATACAAGCCCAGTCGACCTATTCTTTCATCATATGTCAGTCCCGCCATCTCGGGAATTAACCTGGTGAACCTACACGGCACTCCCTCAATAGCAATAATGTCCTTCCTCAAAGTAGGAGACCAAAATTGCACGCAATACTCCAGGTGCGGTCTTGCCAGGGCCCTGTACAACTGCAGTAGGACCTCCTTGCTCCTAAACTCAAATCCTCTCGCAATGAAGGCCAACATGCCTTTAGTTTTCTTCACTGCCTGCTGTACCTGCATGCTTGCTTTCAGAGACTGATGTACAAGCACACCCAAGTCTCGTTGCACCTCCCCTTTTCCTAATCTGACACCATACAGATAATAATCTGCCTTCCGGTTCTTGCCACCATAGTGGATAACCTCACATTTATCCACATTATTCTGCATCTGCCATGCATCTGCCCACTCACCCAACCTATTCAAGTCACCCTGCAGCCTTCAAGCATCCACAACGCAGCTCACACTGCCACTCAACTTTGTGTCATCCGCAAACTTGGAGATTGCACATTTAATTCTCTCGTCTAAATCGTTAAAATATACTGTATATAACTCGGGTCCCAGCACCGAGCCTTGCGGCCCCCACTAGTCACTGCCTGCCATTCTGAGAAAGACCTGTTAATTCCTAGTCTTTACTTCCTGTCTGCCAACCAGTTCTCTATCCATGTCAACACCCTACCCCCAATACCGTGTGCTCTAATTTTGCACACTAATCTCTTGTGTTGGAACTTGTCAAAGGCTTTTTGAAAGTCCAGATACACCATATCCACTGGCTCTCCCTTATCCATTCTACTGGTTAAATCCTCAAAAAATTCCAGAAGATTAGTCAAGCATGATTTCCCCGTCACTGCTTTCCAAATGCACTGCTATAACATCTTTAACAATCGGTTCAACCATCTTCCCCACTACCGATGTAAGGCTAACTGGTCGATAATTCCCCGTTTTCTCTCTCCCTCCGTTCTTAAAAAGTGGGTTTACATTGGCTCCCCTCCAGTCCACAGGAACTGATCCAGAGCCAAGAGAACATTGGAAAATGATCACCAATGCATCCACGATTTCTAGGGCCACCTCCTTGAGTACTCTGGGATGCAGACCATCAGGCCTTGGGGATTTATCTGCCTTCAGTTCCAACAGTTTACCTAACACCATTTCCTGACTAATGTGAATTCCCTTCAGTTCCTCCCTCCCACTAGATCCTCGGTCCCCTTGTATTTCTGGGAGATTGTTTGTGTCTTCCTGAGTGAAGACAGAACCAAAGTACTCGTTTAACTGTTTTACCATTTCGTTGTCTTCCATTATAAATTCACCTGTCTCTGATTGTAAGGGACCTACATTTGTGTTCACTAATCTTTTCCTTTTTACATATCTAGATTTTAGAGTCAGTTTTTAAATTCCCTGCAAGCTTTCTTTCATGCTATTTTTTCCTCCTCTTAACCCATTTGCCCTCCTGTTGAGTTCAAAATTTCTCCCAGTCCTCCGGTTTCCTGCTTCCTCGGGCCAATTTACAGTGCCCTCCATAATGTTTGGGACAAAGACCCATCATTTATTTGTCTCTGTGCTCCACAATTTGAGATTTGTAATAGAAAAAAATCACATGTGGTTAAAGTGCACATTGTCAGATTTTAATAAAGGCCATTTTTATACATTTTGTTTTCACCATGGAGAAATTACAGGAGTGTTTATGCATAGTCCCCCTATTTCAGGGCACCATAATGTTTGGGACACAGCAAGGTCATGTAAATGAAAGTAGTCATGTTTAGTATTTTGTTGCATATCCTTTGCATGCAATGACTGCTTGAAGTCTGCGATTCATGGACATCACCAGTTGCTGGGTGTCTTCTCTGGTGATGCTCTGCCAGGCCTGTATTGTAGCTATCTTTACCTTATGCTTGTTTTGGGGGCTAGTTCCCTTCAGTTTTCTCTTCAGCATATAAAAAGCATGCTCAATTGGGTTGATATCGGGTGATTGTCTTGGCCACTCAAGAATTGACCATTTTTTAGCTTTGAAAAACTCCTTTGTTGCTTTAGCAGTATGTTTGGGATCATTGCTGCAGAATGAACCGCCCGCCAATGAGTTTTGAGACATTTGTTTGAACTTGAGCAGATAGGAAGTGTCTATACACTTCAGATTTCATTATGCTACTACCATCAGCAGTTGTATCATCAATGAAGATAAGCGAGCCAGTACCTTCAGCAGCCATACATATCATATCATATCATATATATACAGCGCGGAAACAGGCCTTTTCGGCCCACCAAGTCCGCGCCGCCCAGCGATCCCCGCACATTAACACTATCCTACACCCACTAGGGACAATTTTTTACATTTACCCAGTCAATTAACTTACATACCTGTACGTCTTTGGAGTGTGGGAGGAAACCGAAGATCTCGGAGAAAACCCACGCAGGTCACGGGGAGGACGTACAAACTCCTTACAGTACAGCACCTGTAGTCAGGATCGAACCTGAGTCTCCGGCGCTGCATTCGCTGTAAAGCAGCAACTCTACCGCTGCGCTACCGTGCCGCCCTACATGCCCAGGCCATAACACCCCCACCACTGTGTTTCACAGATGAGGTGGTATGCTTTGGATCTTGGGCAGTTCCTTCTCTTCTCCAAACTTTGCTCTTGCCATCACTCTGATATAAGTTAATCTTCCTCTCATCTGCCCACAAGACTTTTTTTCCAGAACTGTTGGTTGCTCTTTTAAGTACTTCTTGGCAAACTGTAACCTGGCCATCCTATTTTTCCGGCTAACCAGTAGTTTGCAACTTGCAGTGTAGCCTCTGTATTTCTGTTCATGAAGTCTTCTGTGGACAGTGGTCATTGACAAATCCACTCCTGAAGAGTGTTTCTGATCTGTCGGGCAGGTGTTTGGCGATTTTTCTTTATTATAGAGAGAATTCTTCTGTCATCAGCTGTGGACGTCTTCATGTTGATAAACAGCAATAAAAGTTTCCGAAGGTGATGGACAGACTGGAGGAAAGACTAGGTGCTGAGAGCTCTCTTATACCTGCATTAAGGAGGCAATTAAACACACCTGAGCAATTACAAACATCTGTGAAGACATGTGTCCCAAACATTATGGTGCCCTGAAATGGGGGGACTATGTATAAACACAGCTGTGATTTCTACATGGTGAAACCAAAATGTATAAAAATACCCTTTAATAAAATCTAAAAATGTGCACTTTAACCACATGTGATTTTTTAGAAACATAGAAAATAGGTGCAGGAGGAAGGCCATTCTGCCCTTCGAGCCAGCACCGCCATTCATTGTGATTATGGCTGATCATCCATAATCAATAACCCGTGCCTGCCTTCTCCCCATATCCCTTGATTCCACTAACCCTTAGAGCTCTATCTAACTCTCTCTTAAATCCATCCACTGATTTGGTCTCCATTGCCCTCTGGGTGAAAAAGTTCCTTCTCGCCTCAGTTTTAAATGGCTTCCCCTTTATTCTAAGACTATGGCCCCTGGTTCTGGACTCGCCCAACATTTTTCTATTACAAATCTCAAATTGTGGAGTACAGAGGCAAATAAATGATGGGTCTTTGTCTCAAATATTATGGAGGGCACTTTATATGCCTTTTCCTTGGATTTAACACTATCCTTCCACTTCTTACCCATGTAATTTGTGCCAACATGCACAGCTTCTTCCAGCTGTTCACCTTCCCTCGCGAGGATGTTCTTAAGTCGGTCTGAGACATCTTGGACCCTGGCATCAGGGATGCATGTGTGTTTGGGGGTCTGGGGGTAGAGACTACAGAGGGAAGCTCTTTATTGAAGATGAGGTTTTTATCAGTCTTGGAAGCAAAATGGGTGAATTGTTGATCCGGTGGGTGGTTCAAGACTATGTTGGATGGTTAGAACTAAGATTTTTTAATTAAGAATTTGGTTCGCCACACAACAGCAGTCAACACATGTAATCGGTGTTTGTACTGATCTTAGCAAATTATTGTAAGTTTATAGGGACATAGGTTAAAGTAAGCAGAGTGGAAAAATGTCATCGTGTTTTATTTATGTTTAAACGTTTTAGTCACTAAATTTTCTTCTCGAGTAGAAGTGGGGTCATCTCTCCTTCGACATCCATCTCCTGAGCTTTCTCGCCTGATCTCGGCTCATAGTTCTCTGGCCAAGGGAGAAAGAAATTTCCAGTGGCCTGTTCTAGCATTTGTCATCCAGCACCATGATTTAGAAGGGTTGGAAATGGCAATGAGACATGCCCTAAGGAAATCTGCTTGCCGAGTGTATGCTCTGGAGGTCAGTATGATCAGTAGTTCTCTACATTCAGTGTGTCTGTATGCGCTTTCTGCATTAAGCAACATGTAGTTAATGTTCTTTCCAGATAAGAATTCTAAGCGGTTGACATCTTATGATTAAAATAACTACTTTAATTGGATAAAAACTTTGAGGTTTTGCCTAATGAATAAAGTGTTAACTTTGTGGCTATTTTTTCAAATTTAACAGGCCTTCAATTGGCTGTTGTGCAGTGTAATTCAGACAACTGCTCTCCATGATATTCTCTGGCATTTTGTGGCATCTCTGACTCCAGCTCCCATGGAATTAGAAGATGAAGAAGTTGATGACAACAAAGTGAACAAAGAGAATGGAGAACAGGTTAGTTAAATATTGTAATGGCTGAATGTTTTTGAATGAGCCGATAGACATTATCCAAACACTCTGGAATGAAGTGAATTAAGAAGTTAGAGATATCACTCCAAATGTAGTTGAGACATAAGTAAAGTCATTTCTTCTTATCCCCTGAAACTGACAGTGACTCAGGATTACTACATTATATGTGGCAATCCAGAAATTGATGTCAGTGATTCAGCCTCGAGCAGAAGGGAAATACTTTCAGCCGATTTAATTAAAGGAAATCGGTGAATTAATGGTTTTAGAGATATATATATATGATCTAGTCTTTTTCTGCCAAACATCCAGAAAACGTGATATTTGGTTACGTAAGATTGAGTTTTTACAGGTTCAGTAAACAAGCCCTCTGTCTCCTAACAAAGAAGCATTTTATATGAATGCCAATTCTTTCAGTTGAATGGTTCAAAGTAAAAATTATTTGTTTTAAGTTATGTGAGATTTCATCTTTTGTGTTGTGTTTATTCCAGTTATTATTTTGCCCTCCATATTGGTTGGTTTAAACGGAAAATAATGCACTGTCTTTACCTGAACAAGAGAATTCTTTCTAATTGGCTTCTCAATTATTTTAATCACATCACTCTTTCCATCTGCTCAGGATCACTTTGAAAAAAATACATTTGCTGGAAAAAAATACGTTTGACAAAATGATTGCATGTTTGTTTTAAGTTGCTTTCTCCAAGATCAATAGAGAGTGGTGTTGATTTGCTCTAACCATAAAAATCTAGACCATTGGCCTTGCTGTCAGATGTTGTTACATCTGGGAGAAAACAGATTTTTAGCAGAAGAGAGCAGAATGAACACCAATTTGCAGTGCATTAGGATTAAGTTGCGTGAATAATATTTCTTGATTTTAGTTTAAAGTACTTAATATAATGTCTGCCTACAAATGAACACTGGAGCACAAGTGATACCGACAGTCATTTAGTCATTTTACCATGTCGGCACTGACAGATTGGACATTAAACAAAGAGTCTGTACAAAACAGGAGTTCTTAATTGACAACATGCTGTAAATGGTTCTCAGATGTAATCAAACACCCTTACCTGTGTTCACTTATCACTTGCCAAGCCTTCCTGATGAGTTTGTTGATCCTATTGGCGTCCGCAGCCTTTGCCCTGCTGCCCCAGCACATGGCAGCGAAGAAGATGGCACTGGCTACCACTGATTGGTAGAACATCTGCAGCATCTTACTGCAGACGTTGAAGGAGTGGAGGCTTCTCAAAGTACAGCCGGCTCTGTCCCTTCTTTAACAGGGCCTCAGCATTCCTGGACCAGAACCTACCTCTCTTTTCCAATCTCTTTTCCAATTAAAGGCAGCATCTCTGGATCGATTCAGAAGAAAGGTCTCAACCTGAAACATCACCCAATCCTTCTATCCAGAGATGTTGCCTATCCCGCTAAGTTACTCCAGCATTTTGTGCCTATCTTTTGTGATCAAGAACTAGATGGCATAGGCTTAAGGAGAGAGGGGAAAGATTTATTATGAACTGGAAGGGCAGGTTTTTCCACAGAGAGGGTAACTGGAACGAGCTGACAGAAATAGTAGTTGAGGCAAGTTTAATGACAATTAAAAAAGCATTTGTACAGGTACATTTATAGGAAAGGGAAATGGGCCAAGTGTGGGCAAATGGGGCATCTTGGTCGGCATGAACAAGTTGGACCATGCTGCATGACTCTATATTGTCCCAAATGCTTCACTGGTCAGGATTAAATTCTATCTTCCCATGCCCCTCACAACTTTCCATCTGAAGCATATGTTGGTACCATCCAGATTGGTGCTGAGCATATTTGTGCCCTAGTTCGAACCACCCACTAATATAATATGAATAAAAGGAATGACATTGCTCGTTTCTAAACTGTTTTCAATGGTGAAGCAACTAATAACCTTTATTCTTATTGTAAATTAGGAGAAAGATACTGGAGTGTGTGAGCACCCGCTGTCTGATATTGTGATCGCTGGGGAGGCAGCTCATCCTTTACCTGAAATGTTCCATCGCCTCCTGCAAACTATTTCAGACTTGATGATGTCACTCCCCAGTGGCAGTTCACTGCAACAGATGGCTTTACGGTAGGCTATAGTTCTTCCATTGATAGAGAGGAAGTAATTTCATTCCTACGAAATTTTAGAGATTGTATGTAGAAGAGATAAAAACTTTGTTTGTAAATCATCTAACTGGGCAATAATTTTGGATCTGACAGTAAAATATTTTAATTTCTCATTCAGTAATAAATCATGAATCAATTTAACTTGGTTGGTACCAAAGTAGACCTTTAGGCATAATTATCTATTGTGATACTCCAAGCTTTACATGCTTCTGGTTTTAGCCTTTTATTGCAAATGTTTTAGGGTTAGATTCACCTTTATTTGAACTCGTGTTGCACTGAATCAGGCACTGTCAAGTAATGCATAACAGAGAGTATTTGGTTGAATTTATGATAATTGAGTTACCAGGCATCAGTTTGAACAATCGTGGAAGTGTTGCAATTACAACAATCATAAGCAGTGCCAAGTAAAATCTGGCAAGTTTGCATTCCTGAGACTGTTAGTGAATAGGAATACTTTTGTTGCCACATGTGACTAGGCACAGTGAGATTATTTGCTTGCATACACAATGTATACACATTGCTGGGAAATAGATAAGAACAGCATTTGACTTAATTCTGACACAAGGTCTTCACTTGAATTTAGAGAATAGTCACTTGGGTGAAATTGCAGGTGTGTGTCATGACTCCCCTGCTCCAAGGATGATGTGGGTGAGGAGTTATTTATTTTTAAATTACTTAGTATTTGAAGACAAATGCCTTAAACGATCTTGAGCATGCAGGCAATTTAAGTTGGAATTTTAGGCTTGTAATCATTGTTGTCTATTCTGTGGTCAGGTCAGTAGAGAAATTTAATGAGTGAGATTATGCTCATTAACCAATCTAGCTCATAACCAACTCATACCAATCTCGCCCTGCAGTCACACTTTCTTTTTCTGGGCATAAGAAAACCATCAATATTATGATTTACTGTAACACGAACACCTGACAAAAATCGGTCAAATTTGTTGTATCTTTCGTATTCTTTGTTTGTTTATTTATCTTTTCGTATCAGCTCATTTTTATTCTGTATCTCAAGTTCTTTGGTAATGATTTGTAAATTTCTGTTACCCAAGCTGCTGTATTGTAAAGATACACTACTTCATCAAACTCCTTACTCTCAAAATGGTAATTTATTAGTCAGGCATAAATTCCTTAAACCCATGCTAACTATAACTGTCCCTTTCAAACTGTTGGTTTATGCTGTTATTTCATACATCTTGCCAATCAGATGATGTTTTTTGTCATAGGAATTATGCTGAAGTTATCATTTAAAATTTAAAACTTCAATATTTGTTAACTTTTCCCATGTGGAAGAATGCAGCAAATCAGACTGCATATGTGCAAGGAAATGGAATGACAACATTTTGGGTCAGGATTCTTCGTCAAACTAATGGAGTAGAGGAAAGATAGTTTGTAGAAAGAGGTGAAGTCAAGTCAAGTCAAGTCAATTTTATTTGTATAGCACATTTAAAAACAACCCACGTTGACCAAAGTGCTGTACATCTGATTAGGTTCCAATGGGAAAAAAATGAAACATAACTCATTTTTCACAAAAATGAAGGGAAGGATTGGGGTCAGAGCTAGTTACCGGTTAATCCAGATGAGGAGGGTTTGATTGCCAGATGAGTCAGGTGAGGAAAGAAGGGTGGACATTGTAACTGAGGCGGGAGGTGAAGAAGACAAAAAGATGCGAGTGATGGAATCTGATAGGAAGAAGGTCAGGAGTGAAATGTTAAACCAGAGGGAAGGATGATGACCAAACAAATTTTAACCCTCAAAAATGACATCAAATTGTTTAATTCCATTTCCAATGGGCATGAGTAAGAAATCCACTCCTAGGTTGTGGATTGCTTACGTATTCACTTCACTATGTGGCTCTGACATTATCTCAGTTTTAAATGCAAATCGACTGGATGCTGCATTCATCACTTTATTTACTAGCTAGGAAGTGTAGGAGCGCTAGAATGTGCATTGCATGATGAAACGGAATATCTATGAATTCATAGTTGAATTTAAATATGATTTTTTTACAGGTTGTAGGGTAGTGGGTAAGGATCATGTTAATGCATGTAACTCATTTTTCACAAAAGTGAGGGTTAGCACTATATTGCACCGACCCCCTCAATTATATGTTAAATTCAAAACTAAACTATGGTTGTAATGTATATTATTCATGTCTAAAGCTAGCACTTCTGTATCAGTGTAGGTATGTATGCATTACTTTTTATTACACTAATATAGAATGAAAGGAATGAAAACATATCTTGACATGTGTTCATAGTTATTTTATTCACAATATTAGGATTTCAGGAAATAAGTTTGATGTCACTGATTGCGAATGTGTATGGGTAGGCCCTAATGAAATGTATGTGAGAGAACAGTGATCGGAATAGGGAGAACCATGTGCTCAGAAGTGTGCATGGCTGATTATATGTATATATATTTTTTTTAAATATATATATAGATATATATATCTATATACTAAAACTCGTTTGTTATCTTGTTTGTGACTGAACTTCAGCCAAAACGGTACACGATAGCACGATAATTTTAGGCCCACCTTACTCACCATTGTCACTTTAGTGATAATGCAAGTAGTTTTATTGAAATCGGTCTTATATTTTTTAAGTTATTCACATTTTAAAGTTTAAAAGGAGGGGAGGGAAGGGGGGAGAGGGGAGGGGGGGTTGAGGAGAGAGGGGAGGGGGGGAGAACAGGGTGCTGCACCAATGCAGGAGAGGTTTGGGCCCAACGGGTCCACTTGGTCTAGTAAACCATAAAGGTCGAATCACCTTTATGGTTTATGTACATCATATGAAAAATAAGAAGAAGAGAGAAATAGAGTGTTGCTTTAATTCAAAGTTGCTTCTGATCAATGAGAATGAACTTTGAGATCTATTTACCTCTATCTTTCCTCTCACACACACACACAAGCACACATTTATATAAATTTGTGCAGAATGTGTGTTTGAGCAATACAAGGGAAACTGCACAAAAGTGGGGGCTGGGGAGGAAGGATGGGAGGGAAATGGGCAGAAACAGTAAGAAATAATAAAATCAGAGAAATTAAGCAGGGGGAAAACATTTTAAAATAAAAATAACAAAAAAATGTGAGTTGATAGATGAGATCTTTTCTGCATTTTAATGGTATCATCACACATACTGTTCCCCCACAGCACTGATTACACTGCGAGAGGCATAGCGAATGGCCGGTTTTGCCTACTAAAATGGCGGACGTTCCGCTCCTTTGCGTGCTGCATTTCAGTATGCGCGATTTCGACAGAGTGGTTCATCTTGCTCCTATAGTATCTTTGATTAGTACAGACCAGGTATAATGGTCAAATCAATGGGTCTCCAAATTATCCTTTTGTTTTTCTCCTTGCACCCATTTCTGACCCCAATGTGTAATTGTCTTCAAATCAAACCATTTCTATGCTAATATTTTTTTGTTTTGTGTACAGATGCTGGAGCCTGAAATTCAAACAGTCTGATCACCAATTCCTTCATCAGAGCAATGTTTTTCACCATATCAATAACATTCTTTCTAAATCTGATGATGGTGATAGTGAAGAAAGCTTTAACATTAGTGTTCAATCGGGCTATGAAGCATTAAATCAGGTACAATGACTTCTTCTTAGGCCCCCTCGGTCATGTCTGACTATGGGTACAACTAATGCTCGTGTTTTTAAACCGAATGTTATTAATAAAAGTAGTATGAAGTGAAGCTAGTATAAATGTATTACTTTTTTAATTGGCTCCAGTATATTTGCCCACTGTTTTCAGGTCTAGTATTGTTGAGTATCTATCTGGTTTAAGATGTTGCATTTCATCATTCTATTCAAGTATAGTAAACCCTCAAAATAACAGACCGTGGGGGATGGGGCCTTGGAGGATGGTGTCCGTTATTGCCAATTGTTCACCATAACTGAGTGAGGGGGATAACGTTTAACCCAAGGCCGGGAGGGAAGAAACACAATGTTAGAGGGATTAAACATGCGGGAATTCATAGGCCAGGGAGCTGCAGATCTCCCGAACCCACACATGGTGCGCCAGGGACGGGTCCAGTACTCGCACCCCCTTCATGCCGCTCGCTCTCTCTGCTCCCGCAACCAGAAGCACACCACTTGTCACCAGCTCACTGGGTAACTGCCAGAGGTGGGGAAGTGGTGCAACAGGAGTCTTGGTACGCTATAACCAAAATCCATTATTGCGAGAGTTTACTGTGCTAATCTAATAATGAGCCCTGTACTTTCCTCATTCCCGTGTGCTTACCAAACTGCATTGTAAGCAAAATGTTAAATTTGCCCTCCTGAAACGACAAAGTATATGGGGCTCATCAGTGCTATTGACCTGAAATTGGCCATCTCGGCATTGACTGAATCAGTTTTGAGGCATCTGATCTGTTGCACAGCTACTTAAACTCATTGAACCATTGGAGAGATACTTGCATAGTTAGAATATATAGGTAATAAATTTTGAAATTTCTAATTATTGCAATTGTTGTTCCAAATATATATTTTTCTCATGGATACTTAAAGATTTATTTTAGTATATGATTAAAACTTTATTAATTGCTCAATGATAAATAGACTGTTTAGAACCTTAGGAAGACCAGACCTATTTAGGTAATTGTCAATTTGCATAGTGCATTGATCCTTTGTTCCCTTATTTCCTCCCTCCATCTCTCCTGCTACACAAAGAAATCAATTTTTATCTGCAAAACTTGAGTGATTGTTGCTTTTGTGGAAATAAAAAATGTCTACATACAACGTTTTCTAAAGAGAGAAAAATCAGACTCTCTTTTTTTCCTTTCATAGCAGGAGCTGTGTACAGTAGCATGCTTGAAGGACCTCACAGGAATTGTAGACATTAAGACGTCCAGTAGACCAGCCATGATTGGTAGTCTGACAGATGGATCCACAGAAACCTTCTGGGAATCGGGTGATGAGGACAAGAACAAAACAAAGAGCATAACGATAAATTGTGTGAAAGGAATTTGTGCTCGTTACGTATCTATCCATGTGGATAATTCTCGCGATTTGGGGGTAAGGATATAGAATATTTAAATATTTTTAATGTCTCACGATTTCAATACCTTTCACAGACATTTAAAAAGAATGGAGTTCTATAGTTAAACTCGCACTTCGTCAAAGCTTGTAGATGAATTGTGTCGTATTCTAAGTACTTTATGACGTATAGTTGTAAGCCATTTGGCTGATGCCCTTTGTATTGAAAGACCTGTCAAATATTTTTTAATCTCACCCCTTAACCCTTCAATTTATTGTCCTTTGTAAGAACAGATCCAGTTCTTTTTGGAATCTAAGATAGACACTAAAAGCTGGATTAACTCAGCGGGACAGGCAGCATCTCTGGAGAGAAGAAATGGGTAACGTTTCAGGTTGAGACCCTTCTTCAGACTAGGAGAAGGGTCTTGACCCGAAAAGTTGTCCATTCCTTCTCTCCAGAGATGCTGCCTGTCCACTGAGTTACACCAGCTTTTTGTGTCTATCTTCAGTTGAAATCAACATCCACAGTTCCTTCCTACATATTTTGTCTTTTTAGAATCTGTTTGTTTTGACAGTTAATAAATATATTGAAACCAAAATAATGAAAAAATGTAGGTTGAGTGATGAGCTACTTAGAATTAATTTACCAGGCACAAACATTATTGTTTTTGTCGAATGCTAACAATTGAAATATACATTTTCCTCCTAATACAGAACAAGGTATCTTCTATGACCTTTTATTCTGGAAAATCAACTGAAGATCTAAGCAGAATTAAACAAGTAAGAGTTTGGAAGAAATTGTTCTTCTTGGAAGCAAAGCTTATTTCATTACAGTATGTTTCATTCTCTCCCCTTCCCACCCTGCCTACTTCTGTGAAACCTGTTACTGCAGATTATTATTTCTTTACTAAAATATCAAAATATGGATGTCTCTTAACCATTGCTCATTACCATGGTTAATTCAACTTTTGTCAAAACACAGAGACTGACTGGCCTGTTGAGAAAAGGGATTGTTGGTTATGTAAATATTCATAAATCACTTTGATTTGTGTATAATGAAGAGGAATATGGACTGGCTTTTATATATTTGAACTTAAATCTTTATCCTTGGTTGATAGAAACACATTTCTGATTTTATAATGTTAAGTCGCTTTGTTTAAAAACTAATTTTACATTTAAAAATTATATTTGCTTTTAAGAATAAACTTGTCGTTTTCTCCTCTATTTTAAGGCCGATATGGATTCCAGACATATGGGATGGATAACCAGTGAGCTTCTGGGAGGAGACAATCATATAATTAAAATAGAACTCAAAGGACCTGAGAACACCCTGAGAGTTCGCCAAGTCAAAGTTTTAGGGTGGAAGGATAGTGAAAGCATTAAAATTGGTGGACAAATCTCGGCAAGTGTTGCTCAGCAGAAGAACTGTGAAACGGAGACTCTGAGAGTTTTCCGACTTATAACATCACAGGTATGTTGTGTTTATTTCTTAAAGTCTCTCTTTTCTTATTATTCAGAATCTTTAATTGGCCATTGTTAAATGTCTCTGGCATCGTAATGTGTAAAATGTGACTTTAGTTTGAAAAGCCAAAAAACAGATATGGCAAAGAACAAGGATTTGTAATGATTTAAAATTGAGGAAAATTCAAATTCCTGGCAATTCATTTTTGACAAAAGGTGGTATTATCATAAATGTGCATAGATTTAACTAGCCTTGTGTTCTACCCATTAATCCCTATGTATTGCCCACCATTAATATCAATCAAAATGTCCTCACTTGCATAAATTCCTGTTCATTCAGCATCCCTGCATGGCTACTCTTCATTGGCTTACTTTCCATTAATTCCTCAGTTTTAAATTGTTTAACTTTGTATTTAAGTTTTTCTATGTGCTCTCCTTCACCCACTAATGTATACAGAGCTGCAAGATTCCTCTGCCCTTTCATTCAATGACATCTAGTGCATCCCCTGCTTCCCATAACAATTAGCAAGTTGGATATCAAGGAGTCTGACCCTTTATAATTAAAGGTTGTGATAGGTAATCGAAGGTTATGAGTTGGTGCTAGCTTGCAAATAGATATTATTTTGGATTGGGTGACAGAACGTTTGGTGAGAAGGTGTGGGCAAAGGTCAACTCTGCAAAAGGGGCCATTTTGAAAGAGGTTATTAATGAATATAGAGAATATAGAGAATATAGAATATAGGTAAAAGTTTATTCATTAAGTTGGATAACTGAGAGGCAATGCAGAAAAAGGGTACAAAGGCGAGGACAGGAGCAGCAGATGCAAAGGAAAATCGTCATCTGCAGCTTAACCGTCCAAGCATATGCCATGCTGATGTGGAATCATATTGCTGTTCTGTCTAAACCATAAGTCCTGGAACCCCCAACCTAAATTACTGTGGGACTACTTTTGCCAGAAGGACTGCAGCAGTTCGAGTCTTAACTTGAGGCTGTCGATTTTTGAGGTATTTGGCAGGAACGCAGAAGTTGATTGGGAGAGTATGCAGATAAAAGGAACTAGAAAGCTTTCAAAAGTGAGGTAGAAAGAGTACAGATACAGTATGTTCTTGTTAGGTTGATGGGCAAGGCTGGCAAATTTAGGGAACCTTGGTTGATGAGACACGTTTGAGGTTCTTGTCAGGAAAGAGGAGGAGATATACTTCGGATGTAGGCAGTCTGGATCAAGATTATCCCTCCCTGAAGATATGTGGGAGATGATAAATGAACATTCTCATTTGTTTTTAGTAAAGTGAAGTTCAAGGAAGCTAAGGAACTGAGGCATCGGAGTTGTGATCTTGGCTGAGATACAAATACAAAGAGTATAAATTGCCAGTTTTAAAGCCCATTAAGGTAGATAAATCCCCAGGGCCTGGTCAAGTATGTCCTTGGACCTTCTGGGAAGCTAGGGAGGAAATTTCAAAGGCCCTTGCAGAGGTAATTTGTATTGTCTTTAAGCACAGGTGAAGTTCGGCAATTCTAGACGGTGGCTAATGTCGCACTGTCATTTCAGAAGGGCAGCAAGGGAACTGTCGGCCAGTGAGCTTGGCGTTATTGGTGGGAAAGTTGTTGAAGGGAATTCTTAGGATCAACTAGCATTTGGATATACTCTGATTAGGGATAGTCAGCACGGCCTTGTGCGTGGGAAATCGTGCGTCTCAAATCTGATCATTTTTTGAAGGGGTCACAAGAGGATTGATGAGGACAGGGCAATGGACATTGTCTAAATGGACATAAGCAAGACCTTTGACAAGGTCCCACATGATAGGCTAGTCTGGAAGGTTAGATCACAGGGAATCCAAGATGATTTAGCAAATTGGATTTAACATTAGCTTGGAGGAAGGGATCAAAGGGCAGTTGCAAAGGGTTGTTTTCTGATTGGAGGCCGGTGACATAGAATGGCACAGTGGACAGTGCTGGGTCCGCTGCTATTTGTCATCTACATTAAATGTTTGGATGGCAATTACTAACATTTTAGTAAAGTTACAGATGATACCAAAACTGGTGGTATAATGGATAGTGAGGGACATTATCTAAGTTAATAAATAAGATCTATATCAGTGGGGCCAAGAAATGATAAATACAATTTAACTCTGACAAATGTGAGGTGTTGCACTTTGGTGCGTCAAATGAGGGCAGATTTTCCCAGTAAATGGTAGTGAATTGGAGAGAGTGGCACACCAGAGAGATTTGAGAGTGCAGGTACAAGGTTCCCTCAAAGATCATAAGATCATAAGTGATAGTAGAATTAGGCCATTCGGCCCATCTATATCTATATACTAAAACTCTTGTTTGTTATCTTGTTTGTGACTGAACTTCAGCCAAAACAGTGCACGATAGCATGACAATTTTGGGCCCACCTTACTCACCATTGTTACTTTAGTGATAATGCAAGTAGTTTTATTGAAATCGGTGTTATATTTTTTAAGTTATTCACATTTTAAAGTTTAAAAGGAGGGGAGAGGGAGGGGGCGTGGGGGAGAAGGGAGAGGGGAGGGGGGGTTGAGGAGAGAGGGGAAGGGGGGGTTGAGGAGAGAGGGGAGGGGGGGGGACAGGGTGCTGCACCAATGCAGGAGAGCTTTGGGCCCAACGGGTCCACTTTGTCTAGTATATTACTAAAACTCATCTTGTTTGTTTGGCCGTCTGTTTGTGCCATTTGTTTGTGTCCATTGATCCGGAAATACAGCCAAAACGGTACACGATAGTGCTATTGAGGCCCACCTTACTCACCATTGTGCTGGGGTGGGCTGGAGCAAGTTTCGTTCAAATTGGTGTTATATTTTTTAAGTTATTGACATTTTTAAGTTTAAAAAATATTTTTTTGTACTAGTTGATAATGTTTCATAACTGATTATCTATTTCACAGTCATCCTGGTAAAAGTAGGCCATGTGCTTTAAAGTTTGAAAGTTCATCATATAATTGGAATAAAATTGTGGAAGTTGTCAATGTTTCTTGTCTTGATGGAACTGCTTTCTGATGTATTTACAGGTATTTGGCAAACTAATTTGTGGCGATGCTGAACCTACACCTGAATTAGAAGACAAAACCATTTTGTCTTCACCAGAAGGAGAAGAAAAGGTATGAGCGGGGTAATTGTTGATGAGATGCATTCCAAGAAAGATTGAAACGTGTTGGTATGACATTAAAGTAGCCTTGCTTAACACCAGTGTGCTCTGAAGTTAGGTTTATTGTGAACCAGTTGGTTATGGTGACAGATTAATCCCATTATGTAATAGATGAGCAAGATTGGGATGAATTTCCATAGGCAGACTAGTTTGATGAGGATATTCCACTATCTCTCTTGATGGACAGAATTAAGGACTTTTGAGAGATCAAAATAGGCTATATCTTGTGTTGATACTGCTTTACGCCATTCTCTGGGTTGTTGCCTAGTGTAGATCATATCAATTGTGCTATTAGATGGCCAGAAATAGCCTGATGCAAATATTAGTTCTTTGGCATTGGTGAAAGTAGTTGAGTAGGAACCTGGCAACAAACCTGTATTGTGAGAGCAAGGAGTCCCCCAAGTTTCTGTAATTGTATGTTTTTTTCTCTTGAAGATGACGCAATTAGAATGTCCGAGGTCCCCGGTAATATTCCCCTTTTTCTGATATGGATGATGAGGCTGACTGGTGACTGAGGAACTCATGGTTTAGAATCTCAGCAGGGTTACCATTTATTTCCAAGCTTTTGCTTTTCCGTAGGTGTACGGCCTTTTTGATAGTCTGGGTGGTTGCCAAATAGTTTGCTGTGGGTGTAGTCAAGGACAGGGTCATGAATGAGGATGTCTTTCAAGTTCTGCTGTTTTTAAAATTATTTTAATCTTATTTTCTTGAAGGTATCTGATGCTGATTTAAAGGAACACATGGTGGGAATTATATTTAGCCGAAGCAAGTTAACCAATCTACAAAAACAGGTTTGAAATGAATAATCTTTATTTCTCATGTGCCATTTGATGAACTTGGATTGCTATTTGTAAACTACCTCATGTTGTTCCTTCTAATACATTTGTTGCTCTTCAGTGATTTTCTTACATTGAATCTTCACAGATTCTTCTAATTTATTGAATATTTGCAATTCCTCAAGGGTTTAATCTTTGGAAGCATGCATTGGATTGTAATTGGTTCCCTCGAATAGCAATTGATTGTTTAAAAAAGATGCCAATAATCATTCACTTGGACCATCTCCCTACCGTTTCTTGATCTCACCGTCTCCATCACAGGAGACAGACTATCAACTGACATCTATTATAAACCCACTGACTCCCACAGCTCTCTAGACTACACTTCTTCCCACCCTGCTTCCTGTAAAGACTCTATCTCCCTACTCCCAATTCCTCTGTCTGCGCCGCATCTGTGCCCAAGATGAGGTTTTCCATACCAGGCCATCGGAGATGTCCTCATTCTTTGGGGAACAGGGGTTCCCGTTTTCCATCATAGATGGACTAGGGTCTCCTTGATATCCTGCAGCTCTGCTCTTGCTCCCCCTCCCTCAGTCGTGACAGGGACAGGGTCCCCCTAGTCCTCACCTTCCACCCCATCGGCCATCGCATACAGCACATAATCCTGCAATATTTTCGCTACCTCCAATGTGATCCCACCACTAGCCACATCTTCCCATCTCCCCCATTTTCCGCAGAGACCATTCCCTCTGCAACTCCCTGGTCAACTCATCCCTTCCCACTCAAACCACCCCCTCCCCAGGTACTTTCCCCTGCAACCGCAGGAGATGTAACACCTGTCCCTATACCCTCCCCCTCGACTCTGTCCAAGGACCCCAACAGTCTTCTCTGGGGAGGCAGAGGTTCACTTGCACCTCCTCCAACCTTATCTACTGTTCTAGGTGTGGATTCCTATGTATCGGTGAGACCAAGCACAAGCTCGGCGATCGTTTCGTTGAACACCTCCGCTCAGTCCGCCTAAACCTACCTGATTTCCCTGTTGCTAAACATTTCAACTCCCCCTCCCATTCCCACTCTGATCTTTCTGTCCTGGGCCTCCTCCACTGTCAGAGTGAGGCGCCCAGCCCAAATTGGAGGAAAACACCTCATATTTTGCTTGGGCAGCTTGCACCCCAGCGGTATGAAGATAGAGTTCTCTAACTTCAAGTAACCCTTACTTTCCCTCTCTCTCCATCCCTCCCCTTCCCAGTTCTCCGACCAGTCTTACTGTCTCCAACTACATTTTTTCTGTTTACTTTGTTGTTACCTTCTCCCAGATCACAATGATCTATTCTACGTTTTCCTTGATCTCCATTCCCTTTGTCTGATTTTCCCACCTTACACATTCTTGTCTATGTATCTCCCTCTCCCCTGACATCAGTCTGAAAAAGTCTCAACCCGAAACGTCACCCATTCCTTCTCTCCAGAGTTGCTGCCTATCCCCCTGAGTTACTCCAGGATTTTGTGTCTATCCAAGAGTCATTCATATATTCCTTAAAGCAATACTATTTGCTGGAGCCAAACGATATTCATTTCTAGCTTCATATGCAGTATGCATGGTTTAAATCCAAATGTAAAGTTACATCGGACAGGAATCAGCTGAGAAGAATTTGATGCAGCGACTACTGGAACGTTGTCTAGCAAATAAATAGCTTTCCTTTGCTAATTCAACTCTCAAATATTGGACATAAATTGTGTTTAAGTCTTGGATATAATCTTCACAATGTGGATCAAAGTTTTACTATTTTTCAAGTCTGAGGTTAACTTCTATGCATTACTATAACAGTAGAAGCAGCATCATAACTCTTTAACTAGATTAGACAATTATTTAATGGAGCAATTCTCTTTAATGTTACTTTAATAAAAAGCACCACTAGGGCCTCTATTGAAAATTAAATGGATTTACTGCATTCATATCTATGCACTCCTCTGCAATCTGTACCCTTTGACACAACTTCCTTGCTTTTGTCAACCTGTTCTGATTCATAGTTAAGCAATATATTAATTCTGGAAATTACACTTCTAAATCATTCCATGACCTTGCCTTCCCTCTCTGTAATCTCCTGCCTTGCAGCCCTTCAAGATAGCTGCTCCAGTTCTACATTCTTGATCATCTGCTTATTTTATTCCTTTGCCTTCGGCTTCCGTGTTTTCAACTTCATTGCTAAATCTCCTCAGCTCTGTTTACACTATCTTTTTCCTGCTTAAAGTTTACCTCTTGTCCAAGCTTTTGATTATTTTGTTGACTTTGTGTCAGTCAAAATCATCTCTTCTGGTCACAAATTTCTGATGCTGCGTCCACTGTTAATGTTAACTTCAGACTTTAAAAATATTAAAACTTTGATCCACATTGTAAAGATGATATTTTATTCACTATTTATGTCCGATATTTTAGCATTGAATTGGCGAAGTAAAATTATTTATTTGCTCGACAGCATTCGAGGAGTCTTGCTGCATTGTTTGATTTAACAAGTCATCAATAAGTTGTACTTTGGGGATACTTATTAAAGATGCGATGAAATAAAAATTGTTGAATCAACTCGATCCTGATCCCTTTTATTTGATCGCACCCTTGAAACTAGCTGAATATCTATCTTAACAGGTGTGTGCACATATAGTCCAGGCCATACGAATGGAAGCTACACGTGTGCGAGAAGAATGGGAACATGCCATATCTAGCAAGGAAAATGCAAATTCTCAGCCAAACGATGAGGATGCTTCTTCAGATGCATACTGTTTTGAGCTTCTGTCTATGGTGCTTGCACTGAGTGGGTCTAATGTAGGAAGGCAATATTTGGCCCAGCAACTCACATTATTACAAGACCTTTTCTCCTTGCTGCATACAGCTTCACCCAGGGTTCAACGACAGGTTCGTATGGATTTTGTTGTTACTTATTTAAATGCCTTTGGTACACAAAGACATTACTTAAGATTAAAATTTTAAGGAACAGCAATGCTTAATTAGCTGCAAATGTTTTGTGAATTGCTATCCTGTCCTGTTTGCATGTTTTGTGAAACAGTCGATTTGAAAATGGTTTAAAATTCAAGCCCTTGTGTTTACAGGTGACGTCTTTGCTGCGCCGCGTTCTGCCAGAAGTAACACCAGTCCGACTTGCTAGTATAATAGGCGTAAAATCTCTTCCTCCGGCAGACATTAGTGACATTATTCACTCCACAGAAAAAGGAGATTGGAATAAATTAGGAATTTTGGACATGTTCTTGGGATGCATTTCTAAAGCCCTCACTGTACAGCTAAAAGCCAAAGGGAGCAGTTTTCCTGGCATGGTTGCTGGGAAAGGGGTGACTTCCATTACATTACCATCAATCTTCAACTCTGGGTAAGAGTGACTCGTTCCAGTTAGATCTATGTAGTTGTTGTAGTTGTTTTAATATTACCATGATTGTATTTTATGCTTCTCAATATTGTATTAGACGTATAGAAGAATTGATTATCGTGGAAATGTTATTCTTGTTATATCATGGAAATGTCATAAGTGTTATGATAAAAAGACTAAAAATAAGATTGTATTCCATTTTGTTAACATTGTGTCATCGCACAATTAATCATGTTAAGCTAGAAATTAAATCAAACACCTTCCATATCTCTTCATTCACTCAAGGGATGTGAGCAGCCTTAATACTGTTAACATGATTATCCCTTAAAATTTTCTTCTGAATATGGTGGTGATAGACAATAGACAATAGGTGCAGGAGTAGGCCATTCAGCCCTTCGAGCCAGCACCGCCATTCAATGCGATCATGGCTGATCACTCTCAATCAGTACCCCGTTCCTGCCTTCTCCCCATACCCCCTCACTCTGCTATCCTTAAGAGCTCTATCCAGCTCTCTCTTGAAAGCATCCAACGAACTGGCCTCCACTGCCTTCTGAGGCAGAGAATTCCACACCTTCACCACTCTGACTGAAAAAGTTCTTCCTCATCTCCGTTCTAAATGGCCTACCCCTTATTCTTAAACTGTGGCCCCTTGTTCTGGACTCCCCCAACATTGGGAACATGTTTCCTGCCTCTAATGTGTGCAATCCCCTAATTATCTTCAATAAGTTTCAATAAGATCCCCCCTCATCCTTCTAAATTCCAGTGTATACAAGCCTAATTGCTCCAGCCTTTCAACATACGACAGTCCCGCCATTCCGGGAATTAACCTAGTGAACCTACGCTGCACGCCCTCAATAGCAAGAATATCCTTCCTCAAATTTGGAGACCAATATCCTTCCTCAAATTTGGAGACCATTTTGGAGACCAAATTTGGAGATCTAGTACCTTGAATGATCTAGTACTCTGCCACTCAATTACGAGCTGCTACAACATGCTAACTTTTTCACACGTAGAACAGGTAGATTCATTCCGGTCATCTGCAAACTCTGCATTTAGACAATCTGCCTTTGGATTCCCATCGAAGTGCATGATCTCACACTTAATTAATTTATTTCTCAACTTAACTGTATCATGAGTCAGTCCAGGTATCCTCATCACATTGTGCAGTCGCACCTACCTTTGGATCATCAGCAACTGGATATTTTACATTCTATCCCTTCCTCCAAGTCATTAATTGAGATAATAAATAATTGAAACCTATGGATTGATCCCTGGGACACTCAAGTACACCATTCCAGTCTGAAAATTACTCATTTATTCTGATTATCAGTCTTCTATGTGATAACCCGTCTTCAATCCTTATTAACGCACTTACCCCAACACTGCAATCTCTTGAGCACTAACATTATTTGTGATACCTTATTGAATTACTTCTAGAAATCTCAGATACACCATCTTCATCTCTATATTGACTCTGCTTGCGACAACCACGAATAACCCGACCAGATAAAACCCTGTTGACTTGGGTTGATTGAATCTGTTTTATTCTAAATGACCGACTTTTACTTCCTTAAGATTCAAGATTCAAGATAGCTTTATTGTCATCCAAATTGGACGAAATTCAGTCACCCACAGTCCAACAACAAAAGCATCAAAATAGGCATTAAAATTACACAACCCCCAAAACACACAAAAGAAACATCCATCAAGAAAACATCCATCACAGTGAGTCTCCTCCAGTCCTCTCCTCACTGTGATGGAAGGCCACAATGTCTTTTCCCTTCTCCTGCTGTCCTCTCCCGCGGTCAGGTTGTTGTGGTTGCAGGCCGCGCCGGACGGTCCGCAGCGGGAATAATTATAGACTTCAGTAGCTTCCCAACAACTGATATATGCTAACTGGCCTATGGTTTCCTGCTTTTCGTCTCCTTCCTTTCTTTAAAAAACGGATGGAGACTAAAAGCCCCAATATTTGCCTTTTATTTAATCTACTAGTGTCCTTACAGGCCTCCTGAGTTTTGAAAAACGTCCAGCAATGGCTCTATTGTCTCTCCAGACTTTTTCTTTAAAATCCTCGATGCAGACATCAGGTCCTGACAACTTGGCAGTCTTTAGTCCCATTAGTTTTTCTAACATTTTGTCTCTTGTGATAAGAAATGTTACAAGTTCTTCTCTTCTAATTGAAACCACAATAAAGCAAAGTATATATTTAAATTACCTCCCATTCATTTCCTGTTATTAATTCTCCAGTCTCATTCTCCAGGGAACCCGCACTTCTCTTGGCAACTCTCCATGGGAGCTATTGGTGTTTGTTTTGATGTTTCTTGCCCGTTTATTCTCATCGTCAATTTTTGCTCTCCATGTTAGTTTTTTTAGTCCTCCGCTGCTGGTTCCCAAGATATTCCCACTCCTCTGTTCCACCACTATTTTTTGATACATCTTATGTTCCAGTTTTTGATTTTGTATTTTCCTTGACCTCCTTTATTAATTTCAAATGGTTTGTCTTTTTCATTGAGTCCTTCTCTATGATTGGGATAGAATTCTGCTGAGTATTATGAAATATCTGCACTACTCATTTACTAAAAATCTTTTCTTTAGATTATTTTCTTAGTCCATTCTAGACAATTCTTCCTTCATACTGTTTTGGAACATAAGTGTTTGTCCTCAAACTGTCACTGGAATTCGATCACATTGTGATCACTATTCCCAAGAGGATCCTTAACTACGTTCCTACTTCTTTATGAATGATCACATCTAACAAAGCCTGTTGACGAGTCAAGTCAATTTTATTTATATAGCACATTTAAAGGTAGGTTCCATGATGTGTTGTTCGAACAATCAATTCCTGAAACACTCCACGAATTTCACGGTACTTTTGTCATTTTAATTAGTACAATCAATATACAGATCTAATGGCCCAAGATAATTCGTTGTTTTTGGTTTTGTCTAATGTTGTTGCGTGTACAGGTACAGTGAAGAACTTTTGGTTGCGTGCTATCCAGTCAGCGAAAAAACTATATCTATACGTGATTAGCCGTCTTTGATATTTTGCCCACACCGACCAACATGCCCCAACTACACTCGTCCCACCTGCCTACATTTGGTCCATATCCTTCTGAACCTATCCTATCCATGTACCTGTCTAAATGTCTTTTAAACGTTGTGATATTACCTGCCTCACCTACTTCTTCTGGCAGCTCATTCCATATATCTACCGCCCTTTGTGTAAAAAAAAAAGTTGCCCCTCGGGTTCCTATTAAATCTTTCCCTCCTCACTTTAAACCCATATCCACTGGTTCTTGATTCCCCTGCTGTGGGTAAAAGACACTTCATTTACCTTGTATAATCCTCTCATGAATTTATACACCCCTATAAGATCACCCCTCATCTGTCACCCTCTTTCCCTTAATGTACTTATAAAATCCCTTTGGATATTCCTTAATATTATGTACCAGAGCTATCAGAAGTATGCATAAGAAGTATGGTATGGTTAGTGTGGTAGGTAAATTTCATTTGGGTTCCTGAAATCTGAGAGGTATCACATTTGTTTAAATATTTACCACAAAACCTGGCTAAAATTACTTCCAAATATTATGAAATGGTTTGCCTGATGTGTCGTGGTCTTCCCACAGCTCCATTCGTCGAGGTGAAAGTCACTGGTGGATGAAAGGTTCAACGCCCCCACAAATTTCTGAAATAATAATTAAACTAATAAAGGATATGGCAGCAGTAAGTTGCAATTCTATAATTATTTTGCTTCATTAAAAGAGTCCCGAAAAATGAGAAAAAATGATACTGTAACAGAGCAATTACATACATGTTAAGATGACAAACCAAGTGTTTTACATATAGGAATATCAAATTAAATCTAATTTCATTTGTTTACTATTAAGGAGTTTGCAATCGTTAATTGTGTAGGAATTTTATTTTCCTAAAAGATCCAGAATAAATCCAGAAAATCATACAGGCAGAGTGATTTTCATATCAGTGAACATATCATAACACTGAGCAAATAAATGACTTAGTCCCGATGTTTTTCTGTTATTTTATAATGTTGGTCTCCTTCAGAAATACTGACAAAATATTTATCTCAAGTGTTTGGATTGCAAATGTTCACACCATCACGTTGTTGTGTGATAGCAGGTTTTGCATTTATCCAAAGTATAATTGTGAGGAATCAAGTCAGGACAGTAATTCCTACTTTGACCTAATAGATTTCTTCAAAACTTAAGTCAGAGACTTAGATTCTGGAGCATGAGTTACAATTCTACCTCACTGCATGCTGTTGACCCATGATTATGCTGAAAAAGTTCATACGAATTGAAAATAAGAAACTGTAAATCTTAGAAATTTCAAACAAAAACAGAGTTTTCCAATTTAGTGAATTGCTCCCCATGTTTTGAAGAGATCATTTTGCAATTCCCTGATGCACTGGTCAATCCCCTTCAACCATTCTCTTAACATTTACCCAAGCAAATGCAAGAGATGCAACAACTAATGCAAGAGATGCAACAACTATTCTTATCACCATCATTCCAGTAATGCCTAATCTGATGGATATTTCCAGCATTCATTCTCCCCTCCCTTTTCTAAATGCCCTCTTTCATGTGTTAACCAGATGGTATTGACAACATCGTGTTAATTGGACAATATTGGTCTCCTCTCTGTCACAATCCCTTTGTTCTTCCCATCCTTCTGAATTTTTGCAATTTAAACACACGCGTTCCCATTTTCCCGTTCTGATAAACGGGCCTGACCCGAAATGTTAACACTTTCCGCACAGATGACACGTGATCACTGAATATTTATAGCACATGATTTCAGAGTGAGGCAATATTTTATTAAAATTATATTTCTTCACTTATTCTGCTTGATAAATGGTTGCTGCTTGTTTGTAACCATTTATTAGATTTTGCTAGATAATTTTATAACTGTATAATTTGTCCATAGAACTTTAGCTGGTATTTCTGAGTCGAACCAGTTTATTTTGGAGCATAAATGGTTGAAGCACCAAAATGTACAGTGTGTAATGTGTTGAAATGAACACCAACACATACACACATGCAGAGACCTACTTGTGCACACACAAGGACAGGGACAAACCATTCTGGATTGACATTATTTAGGTTTATTTAATTTCAGTAAAGATCATCTTGTTTTCATAAATATCTGAAGAGACTGCAAGGTCCTTTGCAAAACCAAACCTGATGCACATGCGAAAACTAAAACTTTGAATTTGAAGAATTTTGATAACTAGTAAGAAATAGGCCAATAGATTATATTATGTGTGGATTAAATCATTTTTTTTTTTTAGGGGCACCTGTCAGAAGCCTGGTCTCGTGTTACAAAAAATGCTATTGCTGAAACAATAATTGCCCTAACAAAAATGGAAGAAGAATACAGGGTGCCTGTTCAGTGCACTACAACAACCAGGGTAATAATTATTTGCATCATATGGAAAATATATTTAAAAAAGAAGAGATAAAGCAGTTATCAGAAGTGAATATACGATGCAAATGATTACAATCTCTGTCATTGTGCTTCACAGTTATGGCTGGCTTTGGCTTCACTGTGTGTGCTGGATCAAGACCATGTTGATAGGCTTTCCTCTGGCAGATGGATGGGGAAAGATGGTCAGCAAAAACAAATGGTAAGGAATTTGGACTACTATTGATTCGTTCTACCAATAGTTCTTTGTGCCTAATTTCACTTTTCGTTGTGCTGTAGATGGAAGCCATTCAATCCGTCTGAGTCAATGCTGGCTTTGAGAGCAATCCCAACTGGTGTTGAAATTTAGGGCAATATTTGGGAGTTTAACTAGAGTATCTCTGGCAATGCTGAAGAGCTGCCACCAAAGTGATCTGAATATTGAACGTAGCCAAGCTAAATAAATGCGGGTCATGGAAGATTTGATCCACCTTGCTATCTTTCTCTTGTTCATTGAGAGTTCTTTTGGTTCTTTGTTAATAATTGCCTCCCATTTGCCACGTTATATTTAACAATATACACTACACTATACACAAGTTATATTGCCTGGGGATATTCACAAATGTACATCAGAATATATTGTTCATCATTGAGATTTCTTTGAACTGGCAGCTGAATGCACTGAATCAAAGATATTATCTTTTGCATTATCTATTTTAACTGACTAAAATGATCGGTCTATTTTATCCTTAGCCCATGTGTGACAACCATGATGATGGTGAGACTCCAGCAATAATCCACTGCAATGTGTGTGGGAATCTTTGCACAGACTGTGACCGGTTTCTCCATCTTCACAGAAGGACGAGATCGCATCAAAGACAGGCAAGAGTTAAATTTTAAATATACGCTTAGGATATTAAAAAACACAAGGATTTAGAAATATTTTTGTGTGCTATTAACTAATACAAGACCAGCTTTGTAGCAATATTTTACACGTTTTTAGGTTTAATGATGGAACCATTTGATTCCCCAAAAGACCTCAAACAATCGTTTGTGAAACGCTAATTAATATTGGGCCAAAATGGAGAAGGGGAAATGTAGAAAAGAAAGAAAAAATAATTTATTATGGTTCTTCACATTTGTAAAATTGGCACTCTTCAAATGTTTCTGCAAATAAACAACATTTACTCCTTAATGATTTGAAACCTGCCAGGACATGAACAAAACTGATTATTTTACAGATATTTGTAACATGTTAAATTAGCACATTTTTGTTTTTAGTAAAAAGCAGACAATCTATTTTGTTAACTCAACATAATTAGAAGTTGCACCTGGCTATATAACACATTTTCATTATTCTGCAAAGTGCTGCTGAATGCATGGTTGGTTTTGAAAGTAAAACAAATTTACATAGTTATTCCCATTGAATTAATCTGATTTTCAAATTATAGGTGTTTAAAGAAGAGGAAGAAGCAATTAAAGTGGATCTTCATGAAGGTTGTGGAAGAACTAAACTGTTCTGGCTAATGGCACTTGCAGACTCAAAAACCATGAAAGCAATGATAGAGTTCAGAGAACATACAGGTCAGAATTGAATGCCCGGTATGGCTCGGCCGCGGGACGTTTCAGTGCCCGGTGCGGCTCGGCCACGGGGCCTTCCATCCCCTTGCGGGGGCTGTGCGTGTCGGTCGCCTCGGTAGGGGTTGAGCTGCCTGTCCGTGGGCGTGGGGGGAAGAGAGTGGAAGTTTTGTTGCCTTCCATCACAGTGAGGGGGTGTTTGGAATCACAGTGAGGGGGTGTTTGGAGGGGGTAGGGGGTGTCATTCGGTACAGATACCGAACGAAATTACAGCAGTCACAGAACACAGAATACAGCAGTCTTTTCTTTTTTGTTGTGTTCTGTGACTGCTGTAATTTCGTTCGGTATCTGTACCGAATGACAATAAGTTCTGTATTGTTCTGTATTGTATTGTAAGACCCAACTACTGCATGACATTTCTGTTAGAATTACAACTTTCTCTTGTATTTTATTATAAATTAATGTATTGACAAAATTATTTGGGCCATGAAGCTATTAGTTGGGATCTCTAGTAATATTGCATGCAAGTGTGGACGGTTTACCGTTAATGTTGTGCATAAATACATGTCGTGCTTTAGTTGACAAATAAGTAAATTGCAACTGTATTTGAAATGATTTACAGGCAAACCTGCTTCAAGCAGTTCAGAAACATGTCGATTCTGTGGAACAAGAAATGGAACAGAACTGTCTGCGGTGGGCAGTGTGTGTTCTGATGCAGACTGCCAAGTGAGTAAACGAATCCACCGTCCGGACACTAAGTGGCTGTCAGTGTTGCCTTCCGGTCACTAGGGGGCCCTGCGGTGGAGTCCCTCTACGCAGGGATTCTGCCCCTCTCCATCGGGGACCTGGGGTGGAAGGTATTGCACCGAAGAGTCCCCTGTAACCTGTTCCTCGCGCGGTTCACAGACTCGCCAGCCGCCTGCGACTTTTGTGGGTTGGAAGAGTCTGTACCGCGTGTACATGGAGTGTGTGAGGTTGCAGCCCCTGTTCCAATATCTAAAGGGGCTGCTCCTTGCTTTTTGGCTGCACTTTTCACCCACCATCCTCATCTTTGGACACCCTGTGCGTAGGGGAGAGGGTAGGGCCGAAGATGTCCTGGTTGGGATGCTCCTGGGCCTGGCCAAACTGGCCATCCGCGACTCACGGCGCCAGGCGGAAGAGGGCTCTGCCCGAGCCAGCTGCCTACCCCTTTTCCGGGGTTACATCTGCGCCCGGGTGGTATTGGAGAGGGACTACGTGCTGTCCGCGGGCACCCTGGAGGATTTCCGGGACCGCTGGGCACCGACCGCGGGGGATTGGATGTATCCTGGATGGGGATTGTAATATAATTGTTTAATAGTTTAAATTGGTATATTTGTTTGTATAGTATTCTGGTGGTGGGTTCTGTTTTGGTTTTATTGTATTGTATATATATTATTTTAATATTTGAATAAATATTTTTGATTTGAAAAAAAAAAGTGAGTAAACTAAAGTCCTATGCAGAATATTATCAAGCTACAATGATTTAAAGCTCTTAATACTTTGCAACAAAATATCTATTTGTATCTTGGGGTTTTTGGGATGTTTGGTTTCACTGTACTATGTATTTCACTCACCTAAACAAGGAATATGCTAAAACTGCCTGTGGTAAAACACATTCCTGTGGCCATCTCTGTGGGGGAGTTAAAGATGAAGAGCGCTGTTTACCTTGCCTACATGGCTGTGACAAAAATGCCGTATCTCTCAAACAAGATGCTGATGATATGTGCATGATATGCTTCACTGAGGCACTTTCAGCAGCTCCTGCAGTTCAGGTAAGTCATATAATTCATGGAGACAAAATTAACAAAAGTTATGCAGGTTAGGAATTCAGTTTGTTGAACAGTGTGAATAAATTCTAAACTATGTTAAAAAATAAAGATTGAGAGAAGTTTACGAGTAATATTGGCAAATTTATATAGAAAATAGTGGAATGTTTTTGCTGTAATCTTGACCTCATCCAAAATGGTGCTACTTCTCTCAAATCGTACCAAGGGATCACTGACCTACATTGTCCCTCTGTCTGCCAATTTTTTAAAGATTTCCTCGTGTTCATATCCTGAACCCTTCATTTCTTCCTGCTACAGACCTAAGAATTTTGAGGCACTTCTCTTGTCCTTTGTGGAAATTTGATTTTCACCTGACAACTACAGCAAGTATGCCTCCAACTACTAGTGTCTTAAAAGATGACAATTCCTTCCTGAATCCCATGTTCACTTTCCTTTCCTCTAGATGCTTCTTTAAAACTTTATTAACTCCAGTTTTTATCACTTTTAATAGTTCTTGCATAGCTAGTTTGTCAAATCATGTTGATGCTTTTCCTCCATAATGCATTATTACCATGTTGATGGCACTACAAGTGCAAATTGATTTTATTCAGCTATGTTGACAGTTTTTAACTGGATTCAGTTGGAGGCTGCAGCTTTTCCAAATCTTCCATCGGTTTCCACAGATAAAAATTGACTCGCTCACTTTTGTATCTGCCATTGTATCTGATCCTAGAACATTATCGAACCTTTCTCACTGTATATTAAGAATGCATATTTATTTCTACTAGTAACATTTGAATACCCTGCGCAGCGGTAGAGTTGCTGCCTTACAGCGAATGCAGCGCCTGAGACTCAGGTTCGATCCTGACTAAGGGCGCCGTCTGTACGGAGTTTGTACGTTCTCCCCGTGACCTGCGTGGGTTTTCTCCGAGATCTTCGGTTTCCTCCCACACTCCAAAGACGTACAGGTTTGTAGGTTAATTGGCTGGACAAATGTAAAAATTGTCCCTAGTGGGTGTAGGATAGTGTTAGTGTGCGGGGATCGCTGGGCGGCGCGGACCCAGTGGGCCGAAGGGCCTGTTTCTGCGCTGTATCACTAAATCTAAAATAAATCTAAATCTACCCCTTGTGTTTTTAATATTAAGACAGAAACATATCTGTTGTCTACTTTGGATGTCTAAAGTCTGTTGGACTCTACATCATAACTGACTGATTTGTCTTTTGCTCTCAAGTTGGAGTGTAGTCACGTTTTCCATCTACATTGCTGTAGACGGGTCCTTGAAAATCAATGGCTTGGTCCAAGAATAACCTTTGGATTTATGGCATGTCCAATATGTAAGGTGAGCAACTTGTTTGTATGACACTCTGGGTTAAATTTTGTAGTGCTGCTTTGACAAAGTTATACATTTCTTGTGATTTTGCTTTTCCTTTAGAACAAAATAAATCATTTGGTTTTGAAAGATTTGCTGGATCCTATCAAAGACCTGTATGAAGATGTAAAGAGGAAGGCTCTAATGAGGCTAGAATATGAAGGATTGCACAAAAGCGATGCCATCACCACACCTGGTGTTCGGTTTTACAATGATCCTGCTGGATTTGCAATGAATAGATATGCCTACTACGTCTGCTATAAATGTAAAAAAGTAAGTACACGCTGTAATAATCATATCTGATCTGATTTCCTGGAAAGAAGAAGCCGTTAAGTAAAATGTCTTTTGTCCCAGGAAACAGAATAAAAACTATTACTTTTAAAAATTTAGTCATTTCACAATTTTGCCCTGCTGGTATTTGAGGGGAAAGTGCTAATCTAAGGAAGAGTATTACCAGAATGTTCTGTGCCTTTTACACACTACATTGCTAAGTAGGTTGGAATTCATGAAATGTCTCCCAAGCTTTTTTTCCACTTGTGTATTACATTATGCAATCAATATGCATTGTAAGATTTTTACAGGAGGTAGGTAATATGCATTCTATGCTTTAGGTTCCAAGTAATTCACTGGCAGACTGATCACCCTTAACAGTTTTTCCCTTAAGAACCCTCAGTTCAGTTGTTGAGTCTTCAGCTTTTGCATGCCATAAAGAAACTAACTACAACATTTTGATCTGTCCCTTTTGTGTAGGCTTATTTTGGGGGTGAAGCACGATGTGATGCTGAAGCAGGCCAGGGTGATGACTATGACCCAAGGGAATTGATCTGTGGTGCTTGTTCAGATGTCTCTAGAGCACAGGTATTCATTGTTTACCCACGTTCTGCAAATAATTTAAATGTGATATGAGCATAGATATTAGGGCGAGTAACCCATTCTGTACATCAAGTCTGCTCTGCTATTCAACAAGATCTTGGCTGATCTCGCTGTAACATCAACTATATTCTCATCCAGAATCTGTCTACATCTGTCTTTTCAAATATTCAAGGACTTTACTTGCAATGCTCTTTTGAAGAAGACTTTCAAAGACTCATAACCTTCAGGAAAAAATCCTAATCTGATTTTCTTAAATAAGCAAACGGTTCCTTTTGAGATTGTGACCCTCATTCGACATTTTCTCACAAGAGGAAATATACTCTCCATATCCACCTTGTCAAGACCTTCATACTCTTGTTTCGATCAACTCCCCTCTCATTCTTCTAAACTCCACAGATATGAGCCTAGTCTACGACATCTTTTCTCATGTCAACCTGATCATTCTAGTAAATAATTTCTCACTGCTGAAGGAGACCCATATTGTACTAAGTAAAGCAGATGTGATCTCACTAATGCTCTGTATAACTGCAGTACAAATTCCAACATGTATTTGAGCAAAATCTTTCTTCTTACTTTGGTATTAGAACATTAATATTTGAAAATTGACTCATAGAAATTGAATTTTAAGCCATTTGAAAAGAATAGATAATTCCTCTCATTTGTACAAGTAATTGGAATTGTTGAGGAACAATACTATTTGTTAATAGTATCTCATGGCCGATTATAATCATCAACAGATGTGTCCCAAACATGGTACGGATTTCCTGGAGTATAAGTGTCGGTATTGCTGCTCTGTGGCGGTATTTTTTTGCTTTGGAACAACACATTTCTGCAATGCTTGCCATGACGACTTCCAAAGAATGACAAGTATCCCAAAGGAAGAACTTCCCCATTGTCCTGCAGGTATTGTGCATTTTTCATCTATATACAGCTCCACTCACTCACAACGTGCTCAAAGAACACAGAGAAATTTGCTTTTTTTTAAATAAATTGAGATTCTGGAATAGGTTTCAGAAATTCACCACACTACTATTTTGCTATGCAAGTGTGCAAAATTCAGTCAAGGCTCTATTTGTGATCCAGTACAATAAATAATGCACACTGTCTCAGTAGATTTGAACCATATCAACAGTGGAACTGCTTTTGTAAAGGGAAGGAAGAGAAATTGGTCTTTTTTTTTTCACATTCCTCAATACTAAGCAATGATTTGATGCAATTGCATATTTGGCAATAATGTCCCACAGGGCTTTGTAACCATATCGCTTTGAGAAAATTATTGTTTAAGCAGCAGGGACGTGTTGGTGTTTGTCAAACCATAACCTTAGTGCAGTATTACTCAATGGAAGGGCAAATAGGTAGTCAATTTCATAAATTTATCTTGTGTGCTTGTGGGTGAAAGTGTAGCTTGCTTCTATGCCGTTGATAGCATACAGTGCTTATGCTTTCCAGAAATATATTTGTGCACAGACATTTTCCAAATTTACCATATTAGCATTGGCATAACACCTTTTCAAATACCTGGGAAAGGGTTTTTTTTTGTAACTGAGAAACATAGGTGAAGAGCTTTAATAAGATAATAATGTGGGAGAAAAGATTAAATTAATGAACTAGTGACTATGTAGAAGTTAAGGTTTGGTTTTAAAAGCTATCGTGTCGGAGAGGAGTTCCAGAGCTCTGAATCTACCAGTTTAAATTCATTGTGCAGTGTTTTAATTTCAGTTCAGGATATAGGACTTTGGGTAGCAACAGGGGATTGTGCAAGAACAAGCCAAAGAGCAGTCACTGTTGTATCAATAAGGGGGGAAAATGTAATTGTTTTAGAAATGGAATCTGAGCCTCACTAAGATCTTATTAATGAGTGACAAATGTAAGAATTGATGTTATGGGAGGTGGTTAAAAGATAGACTGAGAATGATTCATTTGCCATTGATGCAGTTTAAGAGCAATTAGTTTCTTTAACTATACAAAGTTAATACAAAGTTAAACAATAGTTATCAGCATTGAAACATTATTAGGCCAAATTACTATTTCTGTTCTGAGCAAAGCTCCCCTATTTTCCATGGGTCTAAACAAAGGTTATGCATAAGTCCCTCACTTAGCATTCTAGATTGCTTTGTGGATGTGAATGGAAAATTATGAATTTACTGGAAACACATTTCACTTTAACAATATAATAGCCAAATAATAAACAGGAAAATATTTTTTTCCCATCAGAGCTCTCAATTTGCTTTGGCATCTGTTCTTTTGCCAATGAGGACAAAATTATTGTTGTGATATTCCCTTTACTGCCATCCTGTCGAAGAATGTTTCCTTCATCTAAGATTCCTTTCTTCAGCCTGGAGAAGGGTCTCGACCCGAAACGTCACCCATTCCTTCTCTCCTGAGATGCTGCCTGACCCGCTGAGTTACTCCAGCATTTTGTGATATAAATTTCCTTCATCTAAGATCAGTCATCCCCATGTCTTCTAGTCAAATGTGTCAAAGTTTTAATTTAAACTTTTCCACTGACTTATCTTCCCAGCATTCCCTTTATGGTTGCAATATTTCACCACCTTGCATGTTTACACACCATGTAAGGTAAATATACAAACCTCCCAGAGGAAGTCAGTGAATCAAGCCACTGACCCTGAAGTCCATGTCATTTTTCTCTCATTTTCCCTTTCTAGTAATTCATTCTCAACTATGTTTTGACAAGTATCTGAAAGTCTATGATGAGTTATGTAAATGGTAATTGTTCTTGTAACAGCATGGTTGTAAAACATTGGTTCATATTATTTCCAAATTTGCCTCTGCCCACATGGGTAAATTTATTGCAAAAGTGGATTTGGCTTTGAGTTTGTTTTAAAACTTCACACCAGACCAAGTGGACCCGTTGGGCCCAAACATCTCCTGCATTGATGCAGCACCCTCTCCTCCCCCCCTCCTCCCACCCTCCCCCCTAGGAGATAGATTTAAACTTTAAAATGTGAATAACTTAAAAAAATATAACACCAATTTCAATGAAACTTCTTCCATTAGCACCAAAGGGACAACGATAAGGTGGGCCTAAATTGTCGCGCTATCATGTACCGTTTTGGCTGTAGTTCAGGAACAAACAAACAAACACGAGAGTTTTAGTATATAGATATTGCGCAGGAACTATAGTGAAATGTTGGAGTTATAGATTCAATTACCATCTTCTAGATGGCACTAAATAACCATTTTATCTACTCTTCAGGTCCAAAAGGAAAACAGCTTGAGGGAGCTGAGTGTCCTCTTCATGTTGTTCACCCATCCACCGGTGAGGAGTTTGCTCTGGGTTGTGGTGTATGCAGGAACGCTCATACATTCTAAGCATGCAATGGAGAGGTTCCTTCAGATCTCCTAGCCTTTTAATATCTTCGGTTTCTGAAGTCAGCAAATGGGGTTGGTCCACGGTCATTGGAATGAAAGAACAATGTGGTGCACAAAAATAACAAAGAAGAATTGTGTACATACTTATTGCTGTAAGTGACTCAAGTTTTCCAAAAGGCTTTAACTTGTGAAGTGTTTGCATGCTGAAGTTGTAATCCTCGGCTGTAAAGCATCACACACCTATCAGATACCTTGACAGGAGATGCTTTTACTCAAAGCAGTCGGGATTTCGGGCAAGGACAGCTTCCAAATTAACATTTGAAGAATTGCTACAAGTACACCGAGTACTACTTTTGGCTAACCCTGTACAGTATTCTTGGAAATTGCAACACGTCACAGATTGAGAGTATATTCTGGTTCATTTGATAGATTGTTGAGGATGTGTTAGGGCTTGTTGTGTATGAATATCATAATGTATATATGGTATCAGTGTTAGGTGTATTACAAAGTTGCTATGTTACACTGCAATTTTCATTTAAACTTCTAGGGTTATGTTTGAGCCTGAAATTTTAATGAAGTGCAATACTGGGTGTGCCTCCTATCTTGCAGCTGTAAACATATGGAATGTATATGTCAATAAAACCGCTGTACATTTTTATACAGTGAAAATCTGTTGTGTGAATGGGAAATCATTCAGTCACTGTGTGTGTGTGTATATGTACATGTACATAGAATACTGACCGAGTTTTCGTTGGAAATGGGAGTTGAATCATTAATTCAGAAGAGTGCATTGTGCTAATGTATTCACTTCATGAAGCAGGTGCAGATAAATTTTAAAATTGCCTTCATGTTTCAGGGGCTTTATAACTTTTCACTTCAAAAACATATCAGAACATCAGTTTTGCACAGTTGTCTCAAAGCAACATCCTCCCTGCTAAGGGTTAAAAATAATAGGCTTAGTCTATTTGTCACACAAGTTTAAAGATTTTTTTTATTGCATCGGTTGGACTTGCCATTATGCTGTAAACTTACCATATATAAGTAAGACTTTTGCTTCAACTAAACATGTTCATTAAAGTACTAAATAGTGCATCAGAATGTCCTTTTGTTATTTTTGTGTGTATCTGATTGTATAAAAACGAATGCTGTTCCAAGCAAGTTTTTATCTTGGGTTGTAAAAGAGCCTAAATGCTTTGTGCCATTTTTAAATAACCACCGGTTATAAAATTCAAAATCTTCCAGAATGCAAATCTATGTTTAAGAGACAAGTTTCAAGCATGAGGATTTCCAAATGTAAAAAAAAAACAGAATTGCATCAATTCAGATTTACGAAAGGAATCTTCACGCTACATCTTTCCAAGAGAAAACCTCACCGAATATTGGTTAACAAATTCAATATTATAAAATATAAGTCCTGATGTATGCCATGATGGAGATCAACATCATGAGCAGAATGCATCCTATTTGTCATTGCTAGAATATTGGTTCCTTTTCCATCTCATTGTTGCTCTGCAATCTCTGTGCTGCAAACGTTAAGATTATGTAAAGTTAAAGGAGAAATTATCTTTTCATTCTTACAATGTTTTATTGTGACAAGACACTGGTCAATCCAGCCACAGGCTAACAGGTCTGGATACAAAGCAAAAATGATTGTATCTGAAAATTTTGCGAAACTTGAGAATTGCTCCTAACTTTGGAGTTTAAATCTATGGACTGAAATAGCCACAATGTATTTATCCTAAACAGATAAATAAAACATAACAAGGTTCTCAAATTTATGTTGAATTAATTGTATTATATTTGTGCATAATAGAAAGAATAATTTATCACACTTTTTGCTAATATTGCATGCAGTTGATCGAAAAGGTTTTTTTTTAACGTGTGATGTCTAAGTTTGATTTAGTCATAGAGTTAGAGAGCGTGGAAACAGGCACAACTTGCCATACCGACCAACATGTCCCATCTACACTAGTCCCACCTGCCTGCCTTTGGCCCATATCCCTCAATACCTCTCCTATCCATGTACCTGTCTAAATGTTTCTTAAACGCTGCGATGGAACCTGCCTCCATTACCTCCTCAGGCAGCTTGTTCCATGCACCCACAACCCTTTGTGTGAAAAGGTTACCCCTCAAGTTCCTATTAAATCTCCCCCCCTCACCTTAAACCTGTCCTCTAGTTCTCGATTCCTCCACTAGGAAAGAGACTGTGCTTCTACCCAATCTATTCCTCTCATGATATTGTACACCTCCATAAGATTACCCCCTCATCCTCCTGCGATCTGAGGAATGAATACACGATTAATTTGCAATACACGATTAATTTGCAGAACCTTCAGTGGTTACATACCCCTCCACCTCAGTGCAAGACAATAATAAAACATTTAAATTAATATTAAAACAGCCTGAAGGTTCATACATTAAGGTTTATTTCTCATAATTGGACTGGAAAAGCTGATGCCGCAGTCACAGATGAACAACAGCTAGCTGTTGAGAATATCAAATTGAGCTTTCTCCAGGGCCTGATGGTCTGCATCCCAGGGTACTTAAGGAGGTGGCTCTAGAAATAGTGGAAGCATTGGAGATCATTTTTCAATGTTCTATAGATTCAGGATCAGTTCCTGTGGATTGGAGGATAGCAAATGTTATCCCACTTTTTAAGAAAGGAGGGAGAGAAAACGGGTAATTATAGACCAGTTAGTCTGACATCAGTGGTGGGGAAGATGCTGGAGTCAATTATAAAAGACGAAATTGCTGAGCATTTGGATAGCGGTAACAGGATCATTCCGAGTCAGCATGGATTTACAAATCTACTGGAATTTTTTGAGGATGTAATTAGGAAAATTGACAGGGGAGAGTCAGTGGATGTGGTGTACCTCGACTTTCAGAAAGCCTTCGACAAGGTCCCACATAGGAGATTAGTGGGCAAAATTAGAGCACATGGTATTGGGGGTAGGGTACTGACATGGATAGAAAATTGGTTGACAGACAGAAAGCAAAGAGTGGGGATAAATGGGTCCCTTTCGGAATGGCAGGCAGTGACCAGTGGGGTACCGCAAGGTTCGGTGCTGGGACCCCAGCTATTTACGATATACATTAATGACTTAGATGAAGGGATTAAAAGTACCATTAGCAAATTTGCAGATGATACTAAGCTGGGGGGTAGTGTGAATTGTGAGGAAGATGCAATAAGGCTGCAGGGTGACTTGGACAGGTTGTGTGAGTGGGCGGATACATGGCAGATGCAGTTTAATGTAGATAAGTGTGAGGTTATTCACTTTGGAAGTAAGAATAGAAAGGCAGATTATTATCTGAATGGTGTCAAGTTAGGAAGAGGGGATGTTCAACGAGATCTGGGTGTCCTAGTGCATCAGTCACTGAAAGGAAGCATGCAGGTACAGCAGGCAGTGAAGAAAGCCAATGGAATGTTGGCCTACGTAACAAGAGGAGTTGAGTATAGGAGCAAAGAGGTCCTTCTACAGTTGTACCGGGCCCTGGTGAGACCGCACCAGGAGTACTGTGTGCAGTTTTGGTCTCCAAATTTGAGGAAGGATATTCTTGCTATTGAGGGCGTGCAGCGTAGGTTCACTAGGTTGATTCCCGGAATGGTGGGACTGTCGTATGTTGAAAGGCTGGAGCAATTAGGCTTGTATACACTGGAATTTAGAAGGATGAGGGGGGATCTTATTGAAACACAAGATAATTAGGGAATTGGACACATTGGAGGCAGGTAACATGTTCCCAATGTTGGGGGAGTCCAGAACAAGGGGCCACAGTTTAAGAATAAGGTGTAGGCCATTTAGAACGGAGATGAGGAAGAACTTTTTCAGTCAGAGAGTGGTGAAGGTGTGGAATTCTCTGCCTCAGAAGGCAGTGGAGGCCAGTTCGTTGGATGCTTTCAAGAGAGAGCTGGATAGAGCTCTTAAGGATAGCGGAGTGAGGGGGTATGGGGAGAAGGCAGGAACGGGGTACTGATTGAGAGTGATCAGCCATGATCGCATTGAATGGCGGTGCTGGCTCGAAGGGCTGAATGGCCTACTCCTGCACCTATTGTCTATTGTCTATTCCACGCGTATTCCAAATAAGCAAAATTAAAATATGAAGTTATACTGATACTATTTTGCTATGGTTAACACTGGTGTGATTCAATTCCATTCTAAACATGTGCTGCCTAATAACATGTACTGCCACAAGGCTTCACTTGCAGTCAGCAGGAAGGCAGATGATGTTAGCCTCCTGCAATTGATGCTCTTTTCCAAGCTCTATGGTGGTAAGAGATCACCAGGTTTTTTTTCAAGCAGGGTTTGTGCCAGGATATGCTGAAGCCCTGCTTGAAAGAAAATGCTGCACCCAGAGTAGTTCCAAAGAATCGCTGTCCCATAATAAAAATTGCATTCATTAAAATCTGACTCTGCTCTTTAATCACATTCTACAAAAGAAGTATCAAACTCTTGTCAAATTGAATTAATTACACCAAAGCTATGGTACTCTAATAACTGTAATGTAGTTCCATTATTTTTTTTAAATCCCTATACAACTAGATTAAAAGTGTACTAATATAAAACTGAAAAGACTCATTTGCAAAAAAAACAAATTTTCCTCAAAATGATGGAATCAAGAAGCATACTAAAACAATGATTGACAATAATGTTCCATGCAATCTCAGTGATTTTGAACTATTGAAGTAATTGCTGCAGCTGTGATAAGTCAATTGCTGGTGTCAACAGACTGGTCGTTGTAGCTCTTGTGTCCAGGGATGGATCAATGACTTTGCTTTAACACATTCTAAACAAATTAAAAGTGGTTGCAGATCAAATAAGGTTTCAGTTTAGGTCATTGGAATTGCAGTGAATCAATGTGATCCGAGCTCTTTGTACACTCCAAATTGTCCTCAATTTGTGAAAACTGCCTCACCAGCACAATTGGCAGCAACTCATCCAGCTAATCAAGGCCAGGGGACTCACCTGTTTTGGAGGTGGGCATTCTGCTTTGTGTTAGTTGACATCAGAACAAATATAAAAAGGACTGAAAAAACTCGAGCATAACTAATTTTGGGCATAATTTGCATTTTATATTTATTTCCATTAATTGTGTGAAGAGAGGAAGAGGAACACTTTATTGTCAATGTGACTAAGCACAGTGAGATTCTTTGCTTGCATGCACAATGCATACAAATAGCAACCACCTACGGCGCTGACAAAGCACACGAGCTTATCCTTTTGTCCCCCTCCACACTGGGTCCCCATTGTCCCCCCCCACCTCCCTCACGGCGGTCTCCCCGCGCCGGGGTCCTCCATTGTTCTTCCCTTCCCCCTCATGGTGGTTCCCCCGGCGCCCTCGTCCACCGCCCCACTTCACGCCTCCGTGGTGCCAATCCGGGCCCCAGCCGTGGGCTCCGTCGGCCATCTCGCCCGACCCGGGCATCAACCCACGAGGCCCTAGCCGGGATTCTATGCGGCGATCCGGAAGGCATCGAGACCGTGGCGCCTCGATAAAGGACTCATTCCACAGCCGCATCCCAGTCCACAGCCGGATCTGGCCAAAAGATGAGAAAACTGAGGTCCTTGTGAAAAAGAATCCAAGTTGAACAATCAGCATGTCTTCTGTCTAGAGCATGCTTCCATTTCAGTTTGTCTTTTTGCTTAATTTCTGCTGTTGAAAGGCCATTTGTGGTCCAGGCGTGCCTAGACTGGATGTGAAGCCTTGCCTGTTCAATGAGCAACAGGACAAAACCTCATACCATGCCGCATAGCTCAATTATACAAATTCATTCTATCAAAGTGACCTCAATGACCAAAACAAAACACCTCACCAAGTATTAAATGAGATGTATTTATCTTGGCTGCTGAATGGTAGGTTGCAGGAGATAGCAGTGCAGAATTTCACCTGCAATTGGTGGAAAAAGAATGAGCAGCAAAATTCCAAGGGTATTGCAATTGTGAGACAATTGCAATTATGTGCCAAGAGGACAGAGCCAGTCTGCAAAACCATGATGTTGCAAAGAGCAGGTAGAATCTAATTACCTAAAAAGTTATGACTTGCAAATTCCAGGGGATCTGCAGTAATGAGTTTCACTGGTCTAGTGCCTTCATGTAGGAACAAAAGTAGGCCTTCAGCTCTTCGAGCTTGCTGCACTATTAGACCCTGTTAGATCTGAATCTTAACTCTTATCTATTTATTTTCTTGACCCTTAATACTTTGCTAAACAGTTAACAATATTTGCCATTACAGCATACAGGTCCTCCCTAGCTTACGAATGCCCAACTTGTGCACAGCCCATACATATGCACAAGGGTTTGGGAGACTGGCCGGATAGATTACCTTCTACAGTCGGGCTGCCGGCATCTTCTGCCATGTGGGATAAGAAAATAACTGCAGATGCTGGTACAAATCGAAGGTATTTATTCGCAAAATGCTGGAGTAACTCAGCAGGTCAGGTAGCATCTCGGGAGAGAAGGAATGGGTAACGTTTCGGGTCGAGACCCTTCCTCAGACTGATGTCAGGGGGGGCGGGACAAAGGACTGCCATGTGGGAACTCGGTTCACGGCTGCACTTCCTACTTGTGAACTGTTTGGGTTACGAACAGTTCTCAGGAACAGAATGCTGCCATAACCTGGGGAGGACCTGTATATTTTCCTTTTGCAAAGATTCTGATGTTTTTTTTTCCTGATGGGTGGAAGCTCCAATCTAATAAAGCATTTAAGTGCACAATTGGGAGACTGATTTATCAGAGCTGCACTGTGGAAGATCAGACAAAAGAATAAATGTTACTTCCAAAGTTGTAACAGAAAGGAGTTTTTAAAAGTCCTATCTTACTGGGATTTACATGGATTCAAACGAGTTATTGAAATTCCTTAAATAGTAAGTGAAGGAACCAATGAGGAAGAAAGAATTAGTAAAGCTGGTTCAATTAAAGAATTTGTGTTGGTGTCAAAGGAGTGAAATACCCTCAAGAAGGGAATAAAGTGATGAACACGGAGGATGCCATGAGTACCATAAGATAAGACATAATAGAGAAATGTAGAATACAAAATGTGAGCAATAATCCATAAAGAAAATGGATTAGGATAGCGCAGGGAGTAATCCATAAAACATTAGCATTTGCTGGAATAAATAAAGGCTGCTGTAAAACCCTTCCCATCATCTGGAGGCCAAAATTGGATGCAGTACGTTGGGTATGATGCCACTCATTGCATCAAAACATCTTTACAATTATATTCCACAAGCCAACATTCCTTCAGCATTCCTATACGCTTCACCTGCATGACAATTTTATTTAGCATTATACTGGAGGTCATGCCCCATGTCAAATCCCAGCAGAGTAATCCCACCTGTCTAATTCCCCCCTTATTACCCCTGTACCCTATTCTCTCTCATGTCCAACTTCCTTTTGATTCTTTTGCTATTTAACATACATCATGGTGTAATTTACAGCAACCAATCTACTAACAATAGTGGCGAGGAGAAAATGGATTAGGATAGCACAGGGAATAGATCAGGGCGGTACAGAGCTGCCACCTCACAGAGTTGATAGAGCTGCTACCTCACAGCACCAGAGACTTGGGTCTGATACTGACCTCAGGTGCTGTCTATGAGAGGTTTGCATGTTTTCGCTGTGTTGGCGTGAGTTTCCTGCAGTTGCTCCAGTTTCCTTCCACATCCCAAAGATGTGCGGGTTCGAGGGTTAATTGGCCTACATTGCCTACAATGTGTGGACAGTCGATGCGAAAGTGAGTACAACATAGAATACTGTGAAAGGATGATTAATGGTCAAGGTGGATTCGGTGGGCCAAGTTTCATGCTGTGTCACTAAACATAGGATTCATGTAACAATGGACCCCACACGTGGCTGGCTAAAGGGCCTGTTTCCAAGCTGTGCCTCTCAATCTCTCTCTGTCACCATCTTTGGGATGTGGGAGGAAACCAGAACACCTATCAAATGATTCACAGGGAGAGCATGCAAACTCCACACAGAGCTCAAGCTCAAGACTTGGTTGCTCCAGATCTCTCCTAACTTTACCATTTTGGTATTTCATTCCATTTAAATACTAACTTGCTTTTTCATCCTTCTTTCTGAAGTACAAAACCTCACATTTTCACACATTATTCTCCACCTGTCAACATTTTACCCATTCACTTAACCCTAGCTGCATCCGTTAGCAGGCGTTCTGCGTTTCCCTTGCAACTTGCAAAAACCGCAGTCCTCGAATCATCAGCAAGTTTGGCCACAGGACACTCAGTCCAGTCTACAACTGTGGAGAGAAAGGTGGTCACATCAGAATCAGCCGAAGACTGAAAACCAACAAACAGCAGACATGGTAAATGTGAAATAAAAGCAAGAAATGCTGGAAACACTCAGTGGGACAGGCAACTTCCGTGGAGAAAAAAAGTGGTGTTATGGCGAGTCCGAAACTTGCTAGTTGTAGACGAAGTTTATTGCAGCCGCAATACACGAATACAGAGTCAAAACAACAAGTTACAGGACAACCAATATAAACTTACTGTCTTCCTTGAAGACTTCGCCGAACTGGCTAAAACGGGCGCCAAACGCGCTCCTGACATCGCTGGCCAATCAGCGATGTCGTTTCCTGGACCAATCCCCATGGTCGCGTTCCCACGTGACCTCGCTGGCCAATCCGAGGGTTCGACTACCTGGACCATTCTCTATGGTCGCTACATGACCCCCCCCAGAACCCGAGGTGCGGAACCTAGCAGGGAGCCGGATTTCGCGACCATAACGAGTACGGAGAGGGACAGCCTGAACCACAGGAGCCGGAGGTTCCGGACTTGGTGGAACAGCCGGAACTGGAGGTTCTGGAGGAACTACCGGAACGGGGGGTCCTGGAGGAACTGCCGAAACGGGGGGTCCCAGGGGAACTGCCGAAACTGGGGGTCCCGGAGGAACTGTCGGAATGGGGGTTTGTGGACTGGGCGGAACTAACGGAGGTCGGCCTCTTCTAGGGGTTTGACCGACCAGGACTGGTTGATCCGGGTCCAAATGGGCAGGTTTGAGCCGGGACACCGAGACGAGTTCACTCTTGCCGCCCATGTCTAAGGTGAAAGTAGCCGTTCCCTTACGTAAAACCCGAAACGGCCCTTGATAGACCCTCTGCAACGGGGCGCGATGGGCATCTTTACGCAAAAAAACAAACTCACAGTCCTTCAGGGAAGACGGTTCATGTACCATGGAACACCCATGACGTGAAGTCGGCACTGGAGCCAGGGAACCCACCCGTTCCCGGAGAGCTGCTAACGCTGCTGGGACTGTAGGGAGCAGTGCTGAAGTGTCCGGAAACAGATCTCCAGGTACTCGAAGGGTCGAGCCATATACCAGCTCTGCGGACGACGCACCGAGATCTGGCTTAGGAGCCGTCCGGATGCCCAAAAGAACCCAAGGGAGTTGGTCTACCCAGTCCGGGCCTTCAAGCCTTGCACTGAGGGACGCCTTTAGTTGGCGGTGGAACCTCTCTACGAGTCCATTTGCCTGGGGGTGATATGCAGTTGTGGGTTGTAATTTGGACCCGTACAGTTCCGCCAGCACGGCCCAGAGGGACGAAGTGAACTGTGGTCCTCTGTCAGTTGTAATAACTGCCGGGACCCCGAAACGAGCTACCCAATGAAGGGCCAAAGTCCTAGCACAAGACGCTGACGAGATGTCAAACAATGGGAAAGCCTCTGGCCACCGGGTGAACCGATCCACCACCGTGAGGAGGTGGGTGTAGCCCCGGGAGGAAGGCAAAGGCCCGACCAAATCCACGTGGATGTGGAAAAAACGAAAAGCCGGGACTTCGAAATCCTGTACGGGGGGCTGGACGTGGCGCTGGACCTTAGCGGTCTGACAGGGCACGCAGGAACGTGCCCACCCCGCTACCTGTTTCCGCAGGCCATGCCAGACAAACCTCGCTGCCACCAAGGCAGAGGTGGAGCGGATGGACGGGTGCGCCAGCCCATGAATGGCATCGAAAACCCGGCGCTGAAGGGAGGGCGGTACTACCGGCCTGGGGCGAGGAAGAGAAACATCGCACCAGACTTTCGTGCCCTCCGACCCACAAGCTACCTGGGCCAACTTCAATCCCGAAGTGGTGGACTGGTACGTCGAAACGGTATCCGCCAGGAGCTGTGCCTCCGCAAGCTCCTGGGGATCCACTTCGCAGTCCACCGCCGAAATAGGGGGAAAAGCAGGTCTAGACAGGGCGTCAGCAACGGCATTCAGCTTACCCGCGATATGACGGACATCTGTGGTAAATTCTGAGATAGCAGTCAGGTGCCGCTGCTGGCGGGCCGACCATGGGTCAGACAATTTCAAAAAAGCAAATGTTAATGGCTTGTGGTCCGTAAATGCCACAAATGGGCGGCCCTCGAGGAAATACCTGAAATGACGGACAGCTAAATGGAGAGCTAGAAGCTCTCGGTCAAATGCGCTATATTTCAGCTCGGCCGAATTTAGTTGCCGGCTGAAAAACGCTAAAGGCTGCCAACGGCCACCAACCTGCTGCTCCAGAACTCCACCCACCGCCACGTCAGAGGCGTCACCCGTCAGGGCCGTGGGGGCGGAGGGGCTCGGATGGACCAACATGGTGGCGTCTGCCAAGGCTGCCTTAGCTGCCGTAAAAGCCGACTCTGCGGCCGGGGACCACAACAACTCTACCGGATTACCTGCAAGGCATTGGAAAAGCGGGCGCAGGACTCGCGCCGCTGCCGGAACGAATCTATGGTAGAAATTAACCATGCCAACGAACTCCTGCAGCCCTTTTACTGTGGTAGGCCTGGGGAAAGCCCGGATAGCCTCCACCTTCTCTGGCAAAGGGACAGCGCCGGCAGGGGTAATTCTATGTCCTAGAAAATCGAGAGCAGGCTGGCCGAATTGACATTTGGAGGGTTGAATAATGAGCCCGTGGTCTTGGAGCCGCTGGAACACGGTCCGCAAATGGGCCTGGTGCTCTTGCACTGAGGGGCTGGCTACCAGGATGTCGTCTAAATAAATAAACACAAAGGGTAAACCCCTGCCCACGCGGTCCATCAGTCGCTGGAAAGCCTGTGCCGCGTTCTTTAAACCGAAAGGCATACGCAACCATTCAAACAACCCGAACGGAGTAATAGTTGCAGTTTTTTGTATGTCCTCCGGTCGCACCGGAATCTGATGGTATCCTCGCACCAAATCGATTTTGGAAAACACTACCGCTCCTTCCAGTCCAGATGAAAAGTCCTGTAGGTGCGGTATGGGGTAGCGATCAGCCGTGGTGACAGCATTGAGACGCCGATAATCGCCACATGACCTCCACCCCCCAGATGCCTTGGAGACCATGTGTAACGGCGAGGCCCACGGGCTGTCAGACTGACGAACAATTCCCATTTCCTCCATCTTCCTGAACTCCGCCCGTGCCACCACCAGTTTGTCTGGCGGTAGTCTCCTGGCCCGAGCGAAAACGGGAGGGCCTTCGGTGCGGATGTGATGGACCACACCGTGCTTAGCTGAAGGTGTGTCAAAACGTTGGACGAGCAGCTCTGGGAACTCTGCCAGAATCGCAGCATACGAGTCGGGGGCCGCGACGACGGCCTGGACAGTAGGGCTGGGCGAGGAGGCGATTGCCGGAGCGACGTGCTCGTCTTCAGCAGCGGGTCGGAGGTCGTTACCGCGGACATCAGGAACCAGTGAAAAAGCCCAGAGAAAATCTGCGCCCAGGATCGCTTGTTTGACGTCGGCTATGATGAATGGCCATTCGTACGTGCGGAGGCCTAACGCAAGGGACATCTTCCGTGTGCCGAAAGTGCGAATAGGGCTGCCATTAACCGCGATGAGGGTGGGACCTGTCTTACCCGATCTGGTTTCGAGGTCGGTCGGCGGCACTATGCTGACGATGGCTCCGGTGTCTACCAAAAATTCTGTGTCCGTGAATCGATCATGGACATAGAGGCGCCGGTTCTGGCCAATCGTAACTGCCCCTATGTACGATCGGCCGAGGCATTTCCCGCGAAGGTACAAGGCAAACGACAGTTGCGGGATTCGTTACCCCATCGTAGGTGATAGTAGCACCAGCCGCGCTTGTGCGGATCTTTTTGGCGGGCTTTCGGAGAATTGGCGGGAGACGTGGCGCCATCTTGCCGTCGCTGTGGCGTGGTCACCGATGTCGAGACTTTGTTGATGGAATCCCCTGCCTTGTTTTTTCCCGCTATGAGCGCGTCCGCTTTCGCTGCATATGCTTCGGGGTCCTTAAAAGAACAATCCGTAAGCAGCAGTCGGACATCCTCGGGAAGTTTCTCGCGGAATGCCTGTTCAAACATCGGGCAATCCGTGTGCTCACCGGCTAGCACCATCATTTCGGCCATGCGGACGGAAGGCAGTTGGTCTCCAAGCTCCGGTAGGTGCAGAAGTTTTGCCGCACCACCATGCTTATTTAACCCGAAGGTTCGCAGTAATGCCTTCTTCATGGTTTCATATTTGTCTTCCGCAGGTGAAGTTATGATAAACCGCATCATGCGCTTGGTTGTGTCCGGCGATAGAGCGCTGACGAGGTAGAAGTACTTCGTTGCATCGTCCGACACCTTCTTTATGTGGAATTGAGCCTCGGCGTGGATAAACCAAGCTTGCGGTGCGTACGTCCAAAATAACGGAAGATGCACGCCTCCCGCGCTTGACTCCGGTGCGCCCTGCTCGGTCATCGTCAACGAGGCGTTGATTCCTGTTCAGTTGGTGATCGTCCAGATCACGTTCGGGGTCACCAATATGGCGAGTCCGAAACTTGCTAGTTGTAGACGAAGTTTATTGCAGCCGCAATACACGAATACAGAGTCAAAACAACAAGTTACAGGACAACCAATATAAACTTACTGTCTTCCTTGAAGACTTCGCCGAACTGGCTAAAACGGGCGCCAAACGCGCTCCTGACATCGCTGGCCAATCAGCGATGTCGTTTCCTGGACCAATCCCCATGGTCGCGTTCCCACGTGACCTCGCTGGCCAATCCGAGGGTTCGACTACCTGGACCATTCTCTATGGTCGCTACAGTGTCACTCCCTAGGCAGGCCTTTGCCAGGTTATGAACGTCCACTTGCATACAGCCCATACATACGATCAAGTATTTGGAAGACTGGCGGGATGAATTTGTTGGCTGCTGTGCGGCTGCGGGCATCTTCTGCGTGTGGGAATTCAGTTTGTTGCATTTTCTGAGTGGTTGTTAAATACCTTTGTTCAATCACACGTTGGCCTATATTTTTATTTAAATACTAGACCAAGTAGACCCATAGGGCCCAAACCACTCCTGCATTGGTGCAGCACCCTCTCCTCCCCCCACCTCGCCCCCCACTTTCCCCCTCCCCCCTAGGGTTGCCTCTCCTGCATTGGTGCATCACCCTCTCCTCTCCCCCTCCTTCCTCTCCCCCTCCTTCCTCTCCCCCTCCTTCCTCTCCCCCTCCTTCCTCTCCCCCTCCTTCCTCTCCCCCTCCTTCCTCTCCCCCTCCTTCCTCTCCCCCTCCTTCCTCTCCCCCTCCTTCCTCTCCTCCCCCACCTCTCTCTGCTCCCCCACCTCTCTCTGCTCCCCCACCTCTCTCCCTCCCCCACATCGCTCCCGTTACCCGGTCACGTCCACGCCCAGGCCCAACCTCCGGCTGCTTACCCCGGCACCAGGTCTGGCTCTCCCGCCCCCAAGAGACAGGCGGCCGGAGGAAGCAGCCGGAGCCTGGGCCCCAACTGCACAGGCACGGAAGCGCGTGGATGCGGCGGCCATCTTACGTAAGTACCAGATAAACGGAGCCCCAACTGCGCATGCGCGGTTTTTTAAACTTAAAATGTGAATAACTTAAAAAATATAACACCGATTTCAATGAAACTTCTTCCACAGGACCACGGGACGACGGTGAGTAAGGTGGGCCTAAAACTGTCGGACTATCATGTACCGTTTTGGCTGTAGTTCAGGAACAAGCGAACAAATGAGAGTTTTAGTATACAGATAGATAGATGAGAGCATTTCCGACTTGCGAACTGGATTACAAACAGTTCTCAGGAACAGGCCTCTGTTGTAACCAGGAGAGGACAGGATTGATTACCCCTTCCTTCATCAAGGTCATCAACCTGAAATGTCAACCCTTCCTTCCCTCTGCCCCACAGACACTGCCTGACCCACTGGTTCATTTAGTGTTCTGTTCTCTTACCATAGAACCGGTCAGTTGTGATACAAACCTTCCCTGCACAAGCTCTCTGCCTTTGGCCTTTACAAAATCCAATGTAAACTTGTGGAACAACATCACATCTTCTGCCAGGGCACACTTAAGACCTCAACTCTTTCAGGTGAGCAGTCTTTTCAGTTTGTGTTAGAACTGGTCAGTTAAGCTGTGAGTGCCAGTGCAGTGGAGATGTCTGGTGAGTCATGCCATGCCTGTAACAAAATGCTGTTGAGTCACACACATAGAAATACATTAATCAAATACAACTTTTAATTTGTGTAAGAAGGAACTGCAGATGCTGGTTTAAACCGAAGATAGGCACAAAAAGTTGGAGTAACTCAGCAGGACAGGCAGCATCTCTGCAGAGAAGGGTGACGTTTCAGGTCAGCTTGGAAGCATTACGTCTGTTCACCTTGGAAACAAATAGGTAAGCAGATGGAGCTTTAAGAAAATAAATGATTCCCTCTGGTGGACAGGAATAGTCAGATCATATTTAAAAAGCCACACGTTGACTGGAGAGAAAATGAGTGTTAGCTTGCCGAGAAATGTTTCGATCTTAAGTTCTCGGTTGATGACCTTCCATGATGGGAAAGGAGTTATCGACATGGAGAGTTGACTCTTGCTCTTTATCCATTGACACTGCCAGGTCTGCTGAATGCTTGCAGCTTTTCCCAGTTTTCTTTCACATTTATTTAATCTGCAGCTTGTTTGCTTTTCAATCTCTGTCCTGATATGGAACTCAGTTTTTCCTCTCTCCACAGCTGCTTTCTGACCAGTGCTTTGCCTCATTCTCCTTTAGTTCATGTTATCAGTGCACATTTTTATCTCACTTGCCATTATTCAGATGCCATTATCAACGTTCATTCCCCCCTCCCCAACCAATCAACCCACATTATCACTTTCTCTTTCACATATATCAGATATTCCCTTTGTTTTCACTACTTTCCCCCTTCTCTGCAACTTAAAACATGGCTGTTTTTAAAATGATCCCTGCTCTCTACAGATGCTACCTGGCCTGAATATTTCCAGCATTTTTGGTGTTATATTAGCAACTTGCTAACAGTCAGCTCATTGTTTCTTTTTTTTCTCTCTCTCTCTCTCCTTACTACAGGAGGAATAACCAGGCCACGATACCAGGGATAAATTATCTCCCAAAAATAGTGCCAGGGTGATTTTTCTTTTGAAAAATACATTCACAACCAAGGCCACACAGAACTTGTTTCATTCCCATCTAAAAGCTGTCACCCCTGGCAGTGCAGCACTCATGAGGCACTGCACCTGAATACTTGCTGAGGTCATGTCTGCAACAGGAAAAAAAAGCCTCTCACTCTTCTCACTCAAGAGCCACACGATCACGACAGTCATCATTTGAAGACACTGAACATGGTGGTGGTAATAGGAAGCTGGGCAGGGGTAAGAATGATTTCTCAGAATAGACAACTGCAACCTCGCCTCTCCCCCCAATGATATACATCAACACGGGTCACCAATCAGTTAACTTTGTTCCTCCCCCCCAACTGCAGCCTGTCTTGCAGCATCTCACAGAATTTAGTTTTTATTTCAGATATCTAGCATCTGCATTTTTTTGATTTTTGATTCTAATACCAATGGTGCAAAATCAGGGAGAGTAAAAAGACTACATTTGGTAAACATTAATGTACAGAGCTGATTTTATTCAAATATGTTTTTAGGTAACAAAATATTTCATCCTCATTGAACAGTCTGTTAAATTAAGATTCTATCTGTTGTTGAACAATACAAAGAACAAACGTATGTCAAATGAAGTGCTTTCGAAGCACTGCATGGTGCAGAGAAATGCATAAGGCAATGAGCTTGCTTGCACGGTTCCGTATGATCTGCTGGACCTTTCAATGCAAAGGTGTTTCCAGGTAATCTCTGGTTTTCTCACAATAAGCAAAGGCACAGCAATACTCTCAACACTATTTCTTCACCTAATGAGATTGAATGGCCACATTCCCATAGGGTTGGGGTATTCTCAGGCAGTAAAAGAGAAATTCCTGCTGTTGCGGTTTGCAATTTAGTGAATGAAGATTACAGCAGATAACAAAGTTTAATTTTGCAATTAGATCTCCATATCTTATTGTTGGGTATCTCACTTGAATGTTTACATCGCTCTCCCCATCTCTCCAGTTTAGCTTAGTTTAGAGAACTGCATGGAAACAGGCCCTTCGGCCCACTGAGTTCATGCCGACCAGTGATCCCCATACATTAATTCCATTTCTACAGACTAGGGACAATTTTACAGAAGCCAATCAATCTACAACGCTGGACATCTTTGGAATGTGGGAGGAAACCGGAGCACCCGGAGCAAACCCATGCAGTGTCAGGAGGAACGTACAAACTCCATACAGACAAACATCCATAGTGAGGATTGGACCCGTGTCTCTGGCACTATATGGCAGCAACTCTACATCTGTGCCAACCTCCCACCGAGTTAATAAGTAGAATTCTATATAAAATGACTTTGCAAAACATTGTTTCTTTACATATTTACACTGATCAGAAGACTGGTATTTGGTTCTGAATTAACTGCTGTTGCAGCAGTTGAACAGAAGGATGTATGCGACACCACCTATGTGATGGAAGCTCATTACGCGGCTTCATATAAATCAGTATGGGGCTGGCAGAGTGCCATCAATCTGCCAGATGGAGACGTTTTCATAATGCCAGTTCTCATTTAGTTAGAAAGGTTGGTGAGGATAAATTCATCAAATACTACTAGCTAATTCACTGTTGGGAGCTCTTTTAAAACATTTATGCAGAACATAGAAATTATGATTATTCAAGATATCCCAGTGAGACAGTTTGCATTAAGTAAAAAGTCCTGACTTAGAGAGAATATCCATTATTTATTGAACAGCACAATAAACTGAATCAACTGAATTCATATCGCCACGTGATATTAACAGTAGAGAAGTGAATTCAGTTTAATAACATTAGCATTGGAGTGATGTAAAGGATCTGTTGCACGATTCATCCTTGACAATTTTGAGAGTTTTCACCACAAACTCAAACAAGGGATAATACAAATGTAAATTTGAAGCATTCAACATATGGCAAGGGATAAAAAAACAAATGTGGTAGCAAAACAGTCAAGTTGACCAAAATGGTTAAGACTATAATTATCCAGATGCCCAAATTATTGATCAGGAGGTAAATTTGAATCTCACCACAGGATTAGCCAAGTGATTTAAGTCGGTTTGTAATGAAAATAGGAGCCAGTAATAGTGATTCATAGAAACTAATGGCTGATAAATCTGGCTCATGTCATTCAAGGAAGAAAACCTGCTATACATTGTCTAGATCACACATCGGCCAAGATCAGTCATTTTGGTAGATTCTAACCTGCTCTCTAAAATGGTTTAACAGACAGTTCACAATAGGAATGGACACTAAACGTGACGCTAAACTGCACTGGTCAAGAAAGCACGGCTGTTTTTCCTGAGTATGCTGAAAAAAGCTGGTCTACCCCAACAGATGCTGGTGACTTTCTACCACTGCACCACAGAGAGCGTCCTAACATACTGCATCTCTGTGTGATATCTCAGCTGCACAGCGGCGGATAGGAGAGCTCTTCAGTGAGTCGTCTCTAGAGCACAGATCACTGGAATACAGCTCCCAGCCCTGGAGGGCATCTACAACACATGCTGCCTCAGAAAAGCCACCAGCATCTGTAAAGGCTCCACACACCCATGCCACCGTCTGTTTGAACTCTTTCCATCTGGCAGACGTTATAAGGCCTTCTACGCCCGCACCTCCAGACTGAGAAATAGCTTTTTCCCTAGAGCTATAACTGCACTGAATCAGTCTGCTAAGTGCCCCCATAACACCTATTTGTACTTTTACCTTATTTTAATTTTTTTTACCTCATTTATTTATTTTTATAGCATTGATACGGAGGTTGCAATCTTAATCTCGTTGTACTTGTACAATGACAAAAGATATTTCATTCATTCATTTCATAGAATTTATTTCCCTCCTCTTCAAGCTCCATTCCAGCTCCAGTTGTCATTCTTGTGAACTCTTCATTTCAAGGAACTAACTAGATATCTGGTTAATCAGTCAACAACCTTAGTTGGGCATTTGAAAGTCAACATTGGGGAAGTTTGGAATAATATCATTGAGTATAAAATAATGGGCACTTTATCTCAATTAATATTTTTAGCAGAGTTAGTAAAGTTAAATTTCCTACTACCTGAATGTCTACTAACAAAAACTGTGCATGTTAAGTACTTGATTTATTTTGTTTAGAAGGTAAAGGAATTTCTTCATATGTTATTTCAATGTAGGGTTGCTTCATTGGTAAGTACCAATATTCATAATTAAAATAAAGGTAAAAAGTGTTCTGTGCTATAACCTTATCAACTATTTCCAAAAGGCTTATTATAAATTCTTTTGCTGAATGTGGAGGTCTAAACGGAAGATAAAAGGAATTAATTTGTTTTGCTAATGTCTTGTTGCCATGTAACCCAAATATGGAGCTGTCATTACCTAGATAGATAGGTTCACCACTATACAGAAATATTCTGGTATAATTGGTCTGTATTGGGCTCTTAAAGGCAGCACCCAATTTTGACAGTACCTGATAAGTTCTCAACACAAATGCAGAACAGTCATAAGATTCAAACCATATTTTGGAGCCAGGATTAGGATCAGACTGAACAGTCCATGTCTCGTAATATATACCAGTTCTGTTGTCTTCCTTTACCCATTTGGCCATTTTGTTAAATATTTCACCTGGGTAAATAAGAGTAACATAACATATTAAAATAAATCTCTAACATTTATTCTTAACAGTTATTCACCTATTTCTTTTAATTTTTTTAAATTTAGTTTTATTCACAGCAGCCTAAAATCTCCCCAAGCAACCCTTGGAGATGACCTAGATGTTTGAGATCCTTGCTTCCTGAGAAAGGCTGTCAGGGTGTTTCCAGGCCAGAGTCTCAGCAACACACAACCTGAGGCGACACAGTCACTGAAGCCTCACGTCTTTCATGGATGGATTGGTGGGGAGAGAGACAGCTCGCTTGGTGCTCCACATCCATCACGGGAGAGTGTGGAGGGGCAAGAGCACAGACTGCCAGCTGAATGCGGACAGGCAAAAAAATAATGGGTCAAGCTGCTTCATGGTGTTTCTAGTAAAATGTAAATCTTGTTGCAATGCTGAACAAAACACAAAATAATGTACTAGTCTTTCTTAGACTCAATCACAGAAAAAGGCTGTGCAGCCCATTGATTCTGCACTGATCATCAATTCCCATTTACACTGACCCATTGCCAATCCCATTTTAATCCCCCCACATTCCTATTAATTTCCCCCAGCTTCTATCACTCACCTACTCCCTAGCAGCATTTTATACTGTCCAATTAATCTACCAACTTTGGCTTTGGGTCATGGGAGCAAAGTGGAGCACCCAGAGGTTCACGCGATTACAAGAACATACAAACTCCACACAGAGGTCAGGATTACACTGGAGCTTTGAGGCAGCAGCTCTACTGGCTGTGTCATTGTGCCACCTGGACGGGCATACAAGACAGGAAGATGTACCTACTTCATTGAAAGTTACTTAACTAAATGTATTCAGTGTTAATCTATTCATTGTGTCGTATATCACATGGAGGTTATTTCACGCTCCATGTCTCACATTAATTTATCATTAATTCTGCAATTTTCACAAATTCAATAGAGTACATTTGGACACATTTCCACCCCCGCCCTCCTTAAAGGCACCATAAATTCATCTTCTTTTTACAGCAGTCATTTGAAACCGAATGACCTCCCATTGCTTCTAGTTCTTGTGTCCTTATGTTTTGTAAGGTGAAGGCAGTGAGAAGGTTTAGGGATATCTACACAAATATATAGGAGTGCGTTTGCTGATGTTCTATCTTGGGAGTAAACTTGATATCCAGCACAATCTTCGAGTTGTTCCCAAGCCTTGATCATACCATAGCAGCAAACACAGGGATGGTGAGAGAGTAAGCGGGGCTGTGATAGGGGGAATTTCAAGGGACATGGAACAAGCTATTTAAACCTTAAACAACTGTTTTGAGCCCAATCTGTAACAGGGCTGTTTTACTGGCTCTGGTCTCGTCCCTCTGACAATAAGTTCATAAGTTATAGGAGCAGAATTGGGCCATTTGCCTCATCAAGTCTACTCTGCCATTCAATCATGACTGATCTATCTTCCCCTCTCAACCCCATTCTCCTGCCTTCTCCCCATAACCCCTGACACAATTACTAATTAAGAATCTGTCAATCTCTGCCTTAAAAACATCCATTGACTTGGCCTCCAAAGCCTTCTGTGGTAATACCTACTTGTTTTGGGGGGTAGGGACCACTTTTGTTAAGCCGTTTAAGAAAGCTTCCATAAATATCCAGATAGAAGATAAACAAATTGAGGATTTCCTTCTCTGAATGTGGAGGAATCGCTACAACAATGAATTAAACAATTGTAATACACAGGTTAAACTGACTGATGATAAATGAAGAGAGCCCGAGAAGTTTTAACACCCTTGCATAAATGAATGCATATTATGATGATATCAGAGGTTGACAAACTATTCACAATCAGTGACTGAAGATTCACTGAGGCAGACTGAAATAGAACTGCTTTCAATTATTGGTTTATGATTGAGTGAACAGAGAGCAAGGTTATTTTCCACACTCGAAGGAGCCAGCAGAGAGGAATTCATCATTTAAAAATTAAGTAGCATAGGCAGCCATTACACAAGGGTCCCTACACACACAATCTCTCATAAGGAAGAATTGGTGCAGGGAATAGTGAAAACAGAGGAAGATCAATGAACATTTGATAAGACAGAACTAAGGAAGGAACCAGTTTTTGCTTATTCCAGTATCCAGACAATGGGTGGAGCGAGTCTATAGCATCTTTAATTCAAAAAATTTAAACCAGAGGGTTGTATTCTTACAAGAATGCAAGAAATATAGGAGGAAGAGATGCCACCTGTCCCCTCAAGCACACCTCCCTCTTCACTAAGATCTTTGCTGATCTACCCAGGGCCAGACTTCCCCATAGCCCTCATTGCTCCAATCTTGAAATAATGTATCTGCCTTCACTTTAAAAACAATAACTTCTTATGATCTAGTTTCCACAACTCTCTGGGGAAAAAGGAATTCCAGACATTGATTGCACTCTCCAATAAAAATGTTTCTGCGTACCTCAAGGTTAAATGATGTTGAATATGTATCCCTCATGCAGGATTCTCCAATTGATGAAAACTTCGGCATCTAGCTCGTCATGCCCCCTTACGATCTTAAAATGTTTCAATAGGATCACCACTCATTCTACTCCAAGAAATGTAGTCCCAACTGGTTTGCCATTTTTCAATAATTCAGAGCCACATAACACAGCCCGGTTATATCAGAGTGCCCATATAATAGAAATCAGGATAGTTTTTGCATCACATTCCCCATTAAAGCAACGATAATGTTTAAGGGGAACAAACATGGCCGCTTATTATTCCTAATCCCTTATTTGTTTTCCAAAATAAATCTGCTCCAAACTAATCCGCACACATCTACTCCCAAAATTAATCTCAAATTTGCAGAATAAATCCATTCAATCCCACATTGGACCATGTTTACACTGCATCGGCACCGCTTTGATTAAAGTGGTATCAATCACAATAAACAATTTGGCTAAGAGTTGAGATTTTGCACAAGACTCCAGACTCAACTGCACAGTCATCCATTCTCTTGCTATACTTTATGCTTTAGCTATTTTTTAAGCATACAGTGTACAAGGTAACTAACCTGAGTTTCTGTCCTTGGTAATACAGAGAAGGGCAGGAAAAATGCAATGGCTGATTGCCGTGTTTCAGCTACCACTGATCCCATCGGCAAGTCTACTTTAAAATGCCAGTGTTTTGTGGTCTGCACCATTTGTATGCTCAAAATTGGAAAGCCACCCGTCAGATAAACTATTTCTGCACAAACAATCCCATTGCAAGCAGATCAATGCACACAGTACATTTCTAATTTAGCACATGATGAGCTCAACTGCAAATCTTTACTCATTAAGTTCCTATGCAAGGCTGGTTTCATAATAAAAGGCTAATTATGACAAAATTGCATTTCACCATTATTGTTCTGTACTATCAAAAATTCAAAAGAATAATAAAAGATTCAAGATTTCCCTCATAGCAAGTGAGCTTAAATTCTCTCTGGAACAAATTTGTCATCAGCAGCAGAGATATGTGGAGGAACGAGGATGTTTGATGGACATGTGAAGGGGAATAGGTTACAGGGAAACAAGTGAGAAAATGGAACTGATGAGTTTTCACAGACTCACAAGCCTCCTGTGTTTTGAGAAAATATAAGAAACAACTTGAACATTGTGACTGATGCCATAATTCTAAATAACTTTATTGGATATTAAACATTTTCAAGAAGCATAACTTCTCATTTTATTGGATTTTAAACATTTTCAAGAAACATAACTTAACATACTCTCATATTTCATCCGTTCCCATTTAATGCAGTGGAAGTTCCTTCCTGGACAACCAATTGATCCTTGTACACTTACCAGATATTTCAGAAACTTTCACCAAGGACCCATTTTCTTTCCAATGTAGATCATCTATCCCCTCAAAGAAACAGGCGGCTCCTTGATTGCACCAGAAAGGAGCAGTAATGCCGAGTCGAAGATGTGGAAAAGTGCAGTTTCCAAGTTGAAAGAGTTCATACCACTCCATGGTGTAGTTTTTACCTGTCAAGGTGCTCCTGAAGCCAATTGCATCATGCATAATATGCTGTGAAGAGTGCAAAAACTGATAAGGTGCAAGAAATAACCAATGTTTTAAGGTTAACCCTAAATATAATCTACCTATACTTTACCTTTTGACAAGGTTTTCCTTATCCACTTCATTAAAGGTGAATAATTTGCACAAAAATGGATTTTTTTGATGGCACTTTTATAATTCAAAAAAATAAAAAGGCAATGAGTGTCACTATCTTCCTCATCCAACCTCCCGGTAATAAGTTAAAAACTCAAACATTACTTTAGACTTTAGAGATATAGCACGGAAGCAGGCCTTTCGGCCTACCGAGTCCATGCCAATCAGCGATCACCGCTTACACACATAATATCCTACACACTAGGGACAATTTACAAATTTACCAAAGCCATTTAACCTACAAACCTGTACGTCTTTGGTGTGTGGGAGGAAACCGGAGCACCATTAGCCATTATCCTACCAAATATTTCTTATCCATGTAACTGTTCAAATGTAACTAAATGTTATGATTGTCCCTGCCTCGACCAGATCCTCTGGCACCTCATTCAATCTATCTACTACCAACTAGTGTGGAAAGCTTGTCCCTATGATCCTCTCTAAATCTCCTCTCACCTTGAACCTATGCCCTCAAGGTTTAAACTTCCCCTACCCTGGGAGAAAGGCAATCTACCCTTCTTGTGCCCATTAACTTTGTAAACCTCTCTAATATCTTTTGATCGCTCCAAGAAGAAACAATTCCCGTCTATTCAATCTCTCTTCAATTCAAGCCCTCCCACCTAGGTAACACTCCTGCAAATCTTCTCTGCACCCTCTCCAGCTCAATGACACATTTCCTATAACATGGTGACCAGAACTGCCACAATATTCCAAGTGGCGACTAACCAACAATTCGTACAACTATAATATGACATCTGAACTCCTATACTCTGCCTCAACCGATGAAGGTAAGCAAACTATGTGCCATCTTTACCACTCTGTCTACCCGTGCAGCCTCTTTGAGGGAACTATATATGTACCCCAAGGTCTCACTGTTGAATAACTCTCCATAGGGCCCTGCCATTCACCGTGTATATCCTGGCCTGGTTTAACTTCCCAAAATGCAATAACTCACGCTCGTTAAATTGCATCAACCATTTCGTTGCCCGTTTCTCCAGATGATCTAGATTCTGCTGCATCCTTACATAACCTTCTTCACCGTCCACAATAACAAATCAACTTTGACGTCATGTGCGAATTTACATCCTCTTCCAAATCATTAATATATGATGCCAAAAATCTCTGTGGCACAAAACTGTTTATAGGTCTCCAATCTGAAAAGCAACCTCCCACTACCACCCTCTGATCCTACCACCAAGCCAATTCAGTCTGCAAATTGCAATCTCAGCCTGGATGCCATGTAATCTAAGCTTCTGAATTAGCCTATCATGCAAGACCTTGTCAAAGCCCATTCTAAGGTCTACATTGACTGTCTGAAGAAGGGTCTCGACCAGAAATGTCACCTATTCCTTTTCTCCAGAGATGCTGTCTGAACCGCTGAGTTTCTCCAGCTTTTTGATTCTATCCATTAAGACATTGTCCTCTGTCCTATCGTTACTCGTTTTGGTCATCTCATCAAGAAATCCAAATGTTAAATAAAACATACTTTTCCTGACAGAAACAATTGTATTTTAGGCCTCTCGGAAACAAGAGATGGGACACGTCATAGTAGCAACAAAGAGAAAATAAAATAGTAGGAAAGCCTTGTTACAATACTACAGGAAACAGATGAGATCACACCTGCAGAAAAAGAAAAATGACAGATTTCTTATCCTAAAGGAGAGGTAATAATTCAAAACACTCACAAAATGTCCCAGAAGATCTCCATATTTGAACTCCCAGACTGGAGTCTGAAGCCGATAAACTTCAATGTGATCCTGGTCTTTCAGTTGAGGTATCTCCCCATTAGGAGAGCCTGTAGGGCAGAAGGGATATTTGGGCTGACAGAATGGATCAGGAGTGGGCCGATGATCGAACCGTCTGAAAAGAACAGCATGCCATCAAATGCAAAGGTGAAATTAGCAGAGAAGAGAAACCATTCCACAAATTTTTACAAGAACACTTAACCTGTTCACTGCCAATTTTTTTTAACACTATTTGCCATGGCCTTTTTATACTCAGGGGCGGCACTGAACAGGTTAAAATACAATACCCACCTTCTAAAGCAGCAGACATTCATCAGCCATGTGATAAATTTAAAATCTAACAAGCACCAACCAGATTATGACCCTCTCAGTGCTACTCCTGCTTCCCGTGAGTTTAATCTTCTGATTGGTATAGAAAGCAAAAGAATAACCACAGAGCATTTTAAAAAAAATTATAATTCCCATTCCTTTTAATATCTCTTTTGTTAGTTATTAAGATAAATGAATTCGGGTTGGGGCAAAGTTTGCCTGAAAATAGATAGTACTGTGTTTAGTGCACCTTGTGGTTAATTTTCAAATAACTAACACTAACTTCGACTAACTTTGGGGCGGTACAGTGGAGCAGCAGTATCGTTACTGCCTTACAGCACCAAAGACCCGGGTTCAATCCCGACTACTGTCTGTAGGGTGTTTGCATGTTCTCCCTGCAACCATGTATGTTTTCTCTGTGTGCTCCCACACTCCAAAGACATACAGGTTTTTAGGTTAATTGGCTTTGGTAAAATTGTAAATTGTCTCTATTTTGTAGGAAAGAACTAGTGTACAGGCTAGTCAGCACGGACTCGATGGGCCAAAGGCCTGTTTCCACACTGCATCTGTAAAGTCTACGGAATTGAGGCATAGAAGTTGTAATGTCTTCGATTAAATACAAATTGCCATAGAGGTGGCTGTTTTAAAGTTCATTAATGTGGATATATTCCCAGGGCCTGACCAAGTGGGAAGCTGGGGAGGAAATTGTGGAGGCCATTGCAGAGGCCATTGGCATCATCTTTTACCACTTCTAGAATTAAAGTCGGGTAGCTCATGCAGAAACAATACTTCACAACATTCAGTAGGCTGGCTTCAATTTTACTTAAGAGATTTGCATGAGCAGGTCCCAACCTGGGGTCCATCACGGATAGACTCCTCTTCATGTCATGTTTCCAGAAGCAAGGAACATAAGTAATGTCACAATGAGAAGTCAGCCATTTAGGACCGAGATTAGGATAAATATCTCTGTGCCGAAGAACTGGAAGTGTCTAAAATTCTCCATCTCTGAAACGCATGAATACTCAACCATTGAACAGAAAATTCCTTGAAAATTTGGTGGAAGATAGGCTTAAGACACAGGATGAGGCAAGATCTTAGTAAACAACAGAGACCTTTGTCCATCTCTTGTTTCCATTTCCAACATCTTTATACTCAAACTCAACATACACAAATCCATTGAAGTCGAAGGTAGACACAAAATGCTGGAGTAACTCAGCGGGTCAGGCAGCATCTCGGGAGAGAAGGAATAGGTGGCGTTTCGAGTCATTTCAAACTAACATAGATTCTAAGTAAAATACAGCACTGATGCAATTTATATTTTAGTATATCAGGAAAAGGCCCATGTCTAGCTTAACTCTGCCCGAATTAGTTACCAAATTCATATAGAAGTAGAAACAAAAAAAAATGCTGGAGACACTCAGCTGGTCAGAGAGTGTCTGTGGAAAGAGAAAGGGTCAATGTTTCAAGTCCAGAACCCTTCACTCAGATAAAGAATCCAGAAAATGAAACATCAATCGTTTCTCCTTGTACTAAATGCTGCCAAACTCACTGAGTGTGCTCTAGTCCTAAGGGTCTCGACCCGAAATGTCACCCATTCCTTCTCTCCAGAGACGCTGCTTGTCTCGCTGAGTTACACCAGCATTTTGTGTCTATCTTCATCATTGTTGTCGTCATTTTCTTTTTATTTTAATTTTGCATTTGTAGTATATGCAGTTTTTTTTTTTAAATCACATATTAAAAAAACAAATGGAAAATTATCGCTCACAACTCAAGCACCCAATAATTCCCTTGATCCGAGCCAAGAGTTAAAGGCCCAATGCAAATGAAAAGTTGTTTGCATGTTGCTATAGTGCAGAGGATAAAGGCTTTCCGAGTCAAATAAAATGTAAAGGTGCCATCTTTCCTACCTTGTGACCATTAACTACATGTAGTAGAGAAAATGTGACATCAATTATGATTATTTGATCATGTGCGCATCATTGTTGTCTAAAAACCAGGATCAAATCTAGTTCGCCTCGTTTCCCCCTCTGCAAGTTGCTACATTAACAAGTGTGCACCAGCAATATTGAATGCATCGACATTAAGAACGTATTAAATGTTTGTATGGATTTTTGCATGACTTTTTTTAATCACAAATAACGTATATTTTTGAAATATGTAAAAGTGTACACCTCTTACAATGTATAATCGAGCAGCATGTTAGTTGTTGATGTTAGGCTTGTATACTTTTACTTGTATACACTAGGCTTGTATACACTGGAATTTAGAAGGATGAGGGGGGATCTTATTGAAACATATAAGATAATTAGGGGATTGGACACATTAGAGGCAGGAAACATGTTCGCAATGTTGGGGGAGTCCAGAACAAGGGGCCACAGTTTAAGAATAAGGGGTAGGCCATTTAGAACGGAGATGAGGAAGAACTTTTTCAGTCAGAGAGTGGTGAAGGTGTGGAATTCTCTGCCTCAGAAGGCAGTGGAGGCCAGTTCGTTGGATGCTTTCAAGAGAGAGCTGGATAGAGCTCTTAAGGATAGCGGAGTGAGGGGGTATGGGGAGAAGGCAGGAACGGGGTACTGATTGAGAGTGATCAGCCATGATCGCATTGAATGGCGGTGCTGGCTCGAAGGGCTGAATGGCCTACTCCTGCACCCTATTGTCTATTGTTATCTGAGACTGAGTAACATGCGCGGCTACGTCTTGGCTCCAGTTTCCGCTATTTGGAAACTGAATTTGAAACCCAAAAATTCGGCACATGCATTTTGTTGAACGCATGAGACGGAAGATTAAAAAAATAAATAAACCTCTCCACCCAAGAAAGCATTTGCATCTTAAACCACTGCACAGCGTTGGGCCCACACCAAAGATGGATTGTTGTTATTAACGTTTCAGTCCTGTTGCCACGGCCAAGTCTTATCCTTCAGTCAATTAAAATACTTTCTGGACTTTGGTGGGAGTTTTCCGCGAGAGTGTAAACACAAGCTCATGCAAAACAAGTCGGGGGTTTATTTTAAATGCATTGCTGCAGGCTTGAGGAAACACTTCCGCGTGGTTCAACACACCAATGCTGTGGGACACACTCTGTGCAAAGCAGCTCACCTGTACGGGACCGGCCACGTCTGCTGCTTGTCTGCCCGAGAGACACTCTGCTGTAGTAGCAGCAGCCAGAGGCAGACGAAGCCCCGCAGCTCGCAGCCCATCCTGCAGCCCCGACACCGGGCTCGCCGCTGCTTCCTCCTTCCCAGCCAGAGAGTCACATGAATCGCTTCCTGAGCCGCGGCCGCGGCCGCGACCGCCCCTCTGCAGCTCTGTTAACCAGCTCCCCTCTGAACTTGTCAGCGCCTCTGACCCAGCCTCGGCTCACATACAGGCAGCGAGCCTGCAGCTAGATTGAAACAAGAGGAATCTCCAAACGGAAATAGTGTATGCAATTCTAAATCCCCCCCCCCCCCCCCACACAGTACAAATGCAATCATGATATTTAATTGTATCACCGTGCATTCAGTCGGACATTTGTTTCCCTGGTTGGGACACTATGCTGTTTCATGGGCGAGGGGCTCATGTTCATCAGAAGTTAAATACGAATAGATAGCGTGTGAGTGGAGAGAAAAAACATACGTGACAATACACATGCAATGGACAATAGACAATAGGTGCAGGAGTAGGAGGAGGCCATTCGGCCCTTCGAGCCAGCACCACCATTCAATGTGATCTTGGCTGATCATTCTCAACCAGTACCCCGTTCCTGCCTTCTTCCCATACCCCCTGCTCTAGCTCCCTCTCTCATGACCTACTGAGACTCTTTAAATAAAACAATTATGAGCGAAAATGTACTTTAGCCTGTTAGATAAGTCATTTGAAATCATAGATTGCCTGGAGGGTGAATAGGCCTTAGTCAGCATGGTTTTGTTAAGGGGAGATATTGCCTGACAAATCTGTTGGGAGGTTTTATTTTTGCTTAAGGAAGCATGGATGATGAGGGGAAATTGGGGCTCTAGTCTAGAGTAAGAAGGACAGGTATAAGCAGCTGGGGTCAAGTGTATCAATGGAGGACTTTAGTGAACGAAGGAGCAGGCAGAAAAAGGAGATCAGGAGAGCAAGGAGGACAGGAGATAGCAGCCTCTGGCAAATAGCATCAAGGATAATCCCAAGAGATTTTATCAGTTCATAAAGAGAAAATGGGTAACCAGCAGGGGTGCAGTGCTGCCGGAGTTCACTGGAGCGCCGCTCCGGCACCTCTGTAAAACAAAAGCCAAAATAAACAGCAGGGAATTTTAACTAGCGGGGAATTTAACAGCAGCCGCTCCAGCACCAGTGACAGCTCCGGCACCTACAAAATTAGCACTGCAACACTGGTACCAGTGAAAGAGTGGGACCCCTCGGGAATCAAAGCGGTCAACTCTGCGTGGAGCCACAGGAGATGAGCAAGGTCCTCAATGAGTATTTCTCCTCTGTTTTTACTGTGGAGAAAGACAGGACTGAGGAACTTGAGGCAGTCAATGGAAGTGTGTTGAGGGCAGGCAGGATTATGGTTAAAGAGGTGCTGAAGGTCCTGATGCATATGAAGGTAGACAAATCTCCCGGGCCTGATCTTTTATATCTGAGTACACTGGGAAATTGGAGGGAAAATTGCAGGTGCCCTGGCTGAGATTTACGAGGTGTCATTAAATACAGGTGAGGTGCCGGAAGACTAGAGGATGGCAAATGTTGTGCCTCTATGCAAGAAGGCCTGCGGGGGAAAGCCTAGGAACTACAGGCCAGTGAGCTTAACATCTGTGGTCAGAAAGTTATTAGAGAGTATTCCGTGGGATAAGAAAAACAGGCATTTAGATGGACAAGAGCTGATTAGGGATAGTCAGCGTGGTTTTGTATATGGGAGGTCGTGTCTTATGAATCTGATTGAGTTTTTTGAAGATGTGACCAAAAAGGTAGATGGTGTACGTATGGATTTCAGCAAGGTATTTGACATGGTTCCACGTGGTAAGCTGATCTAGAGGGTTAGAGCACATGGGATCCAAGGAGAGATAGCTGAATGGATAGAAAATTGGCATCATGGAAGGAAGCAGAGGGTGGAAGGTTACTTTTTGGACTGGAGGCCTGTGACTAATGGTGTGTCTCAGGGTTCGGTGGTCTGCCCATTGTTGTTTGTCATCTATATCAATGGTTTGGATGAGAATGTAGATGGCATGATTTGCAAATTTAGCACATGACACAAAAGTGGGTGGTTTTGAAGATGGTTGTCAAAAATTGCAACAGGATCTTGATCAGTTGGGCTGGTTGGGTGAACCTTTGAAACTTTGTCAGTGCCAGAAACGTGGCAACTCGTTGGGCCCAAACCTCTCCTGCATTGGTGCGGCACCCTCTCCTTCCCCCCTCCCCTCTCCCCCCCCACCACCTCCCCCCTCCCCCTCTCCCTCTCCCCTTCTCCCCCTTCCCCCTCTCCTCCCCTCCCCCACTCCCCCTCCCTCCCTCCTCCCCATCCCCCCTCCCTCCTCCCCTCCCCATTCCCCCCTTCCCCTCCCCCTCACTCCATCCCCCTCAACCCCCCTTACCCTCCCACCTCACCCCTCCCTCCCTCCTCCCTCCACCCCTCCCTCCTCCCTCCACCCCCCTCCCTCCCTCCCTCCCTAGGAGATAGATTTAAACTTTAAAATGTGAATAACTTTTAAAATATAACACCGATTTCAATTAAACTCCTTCCATTAGCACCAAAGGGACGACGGTGGGCCTAAAATTGTTGCGTTAACGTGTACCGGTTTGGCTGTAGTTCAGGAACAAACAAACAAATAAACGAGAGTTTTAGTATATAGATGTTGTCAAGCTGTAAAGGATGCAGAGAAAATTTACGAGAATGTTGCCATGAGTCAAGGGACTGAGCTATAGGGAGAGGTTGAGCAGGCTAGGAGGACGTTATTCCTTGGAGCACATGAGGGCGAAGGGTGATCTAAAAGAGGGTATACAAAATCATGAGAGTGGTAAATTGGGTAAACACACAGAGTCTCTTGCCCAGAGTTGGGGAATTGAGAACCAGAGGACACAGGTTTAAGGTGATGGAGGAAAGATTGAATAGGAACTTGAGGGATAACTTTTTTGCACACAGGATGGTGGATGTATGGAACGAGCTGCTATCCTAATGTTTGAGAAATATTTAGACAGGTACATGGATAAGATAGATTTAGAGGGATATGGGCCAAACGCAGACATGTGGGACTAGTGTAGACAATAGGCAATAGACAATAGGTGCAGGAGTAGGCCATTCGGCCCTTCGAGCCTGCACCGCCATTCAATGTGATCATGGCTGATCATTCTCAATCAGTACCCCGTTCCTGCCTTCACTACATATCCCCTGACCACGCTATCCTTAAGAGCTCTATCTAGCTCTCTCTTGAATGCATTCAGAGAATTGGCCTCCACTGCCTTCTGAGGCAGAGAATTCCACAGATTCACAACTCTCTGACTGAAAAGGTTTTTCCTCATCTCCATTCTAAATGGCCTACCCCTTATTCTTAAACTGTGGCCCCTTGTTCTGGACTCCCCCAACATTGGGAACATGTTTCCTGCCTCTAACGTGTCCAACCCCTTAATAATCTTATACGTTTCGATAAGATCCCCTCTCATCCTTCTAAATTCCAGTGTATACAAGCCTAGTCGCTCCAGTCTTTCAACATATGACAGTCCCGCCATTCCGGGAATTAACCTAGTAAACTTACGCTGCACGCCCTCAATAGCAAGAATATCCTTCCTCAAATTTGGAGACCAAAACTGCACACAATACTCCAGGTGCGGTCGTAGATGGGATATGTTGGTCGGTGTGGGCAAGTTGCGCCGAAGGGCCACTGTATGACTCTATGAATCCATCAGTGGAAAGAAATAGACAATGTTCGGGCCAGGACTGACTGTCTGTTCCGTTTCCTCCACAGATATTGCCTGGCCTGCTGAGTTTCTCCAGCACTTTGTTTTTCTTTTAGTTAATTGAAGACATAATCATTTACACAATTTGCATGGTATTTTCACTGTAAAATCTTAGTAATTCACTGCACAAAGCACGTGTAGACATTTTGTCATTGAGTATGCTCAATGCAAAGATTTGCAGATATTAAAGTAATCAAAGCATAAGGGAAAGTAGTGCTGAGGTACATGATCAGCCATGATCTTACTGAATGATCAAATGGTCGACTTCTGCTTCTATAAAAGGTGAACTAGTTTAGTTCAGTTCAGTTTAGTTTAGTGATACATAATGGAAACATCCCCTTTGGCCCATGAACTTCACGCCGAAAATATAATTTGGATATGTGTGTTTCTATAAATCAGCCTTTTCACATGTACAATATAAACAGAAGATGATCAGTTCTGTAAACCTGTGAAGTTTGTAAAGTGTAGCACATGCAATTCCTATTCAGCAACAAGAATATTTAGAAAACTCGTGATTGTCTAATTCTCCCTTTTTAAGTGCAAGGCAAGCAAATATAAAATACACTTTTTCAATAATCACTTTTGAAAATGAGGATGAAAATCCATGGGAATGCATCAGTTTTTAAAAGAAGTGGGTCCAATAGAAGTCTGTAAATATACAGTATTGTTACGAACAATTCTCTCCTCTGAATAGTTACTTTTTCCTGGATGTCCTTCCATAAAGCAGTTTGGAACATTTTGTCACATTTTACTGTCCAGATACAAATTCTAGCAACAGAGTCATCTGTAACTATGACTAGATTTGTTTTATATTGTAGGTAGTAAATCCTTCCTGTATTTTAACTGACTTGAAACAAATTGCTTCTTGAATGCTTCTGCGGGGATTAAGACAGGCAGTGTACCAATACCAGCACCTGAAAAAGCATTATTTTAGATTAACAATTCTGAACGATATCATGTTAAACTTCTTGTGATAGGAACAAAATAATGAGATGATATAATAATATGTCATTAATGATGAAATCATCATGGGATGCATTTTGTGAAGATAAAAAAAACCCTGCAAATATTGGAAATATGAAATAAAAATAGGGATGACTGTCGCAAGCTGAAGAATGGTTGCCTGGAGAATCAGATGAAACTGCAAAGATCACAGAACAAGCTTTCAAGAAGTAATTTGCATCACTTCAGTTAAAATGCAGAGAGAAAATACTACCTGAATCAGCAAATTAAAACAATACTAGTCATAATTACAACTGGCTCTCTGCCGGAACTTAAATCCGTTCTGTAAAATGTGGCAGGATATTCAGAACTGTTTTGCAGAAGGACACACAGGTGGAGGTAGTTAGTCAGCTGAGAGAGCTAATAGTAACTACACTATATTTACTGTTTGGCCACATAACTTTTACATAACTTGCTGGCTTCTTGTTTTTCTTTTGCATTTTACGATTCAAAATCGTTGAAGCCAATCTTGAACCAGTTTCATTTCAAAGTGACTCCGCCTGGTGGTGGATGCAAGTACTACCAACTTTTGCCTTCCACTATTGTGCTTTGAACATTGCTTTTTGTCAAAGGTTAAAGAGCAAGAACAAACCTTAAAAAATACTTTTGTTTTCCACGTTGCACGTTTTCCTTGTACTTCTAGCTGATATATACCAATAATAAAGAACACCAAATTAAACAAGAAAGTCATTAAGGATTTTAATTTTGATTGCAAGCTGACAATGTACCTTCACAATACAAATGCAATTTATAGATCCAGTATTTCCATTTTATTTATCATGGATAAAAGCCACAAATGGGGTCTCAGAACTGCTCACTGCCTATTTTAAACATGATCACTTTTTCGCTATTTACTTGTTCATCGACAATGATTCTCAGCATTGTAACAGGAAGTTATACACAAAATGCTGGAGTAACTCAGCGGGTCAGGCAGCATCTCGGGAGAGAAAGAATGGGCGACATTTCGGGTCGAGACCCTTCTTCAGACTAATCATGAATGCTAATTATATTGTAGCAACACCAGGCACTGTCTGTCAGTATCTGTGGTGAAAATAGAGTTGCGGAATATTTTGAGACAGGCCCATCATCTGAACTCAGTTGTTTTTTAACAGCCATACTTAAAAAGAAACAGAAAACCGGAAACCTTGGAGAAAGAGTTCAAGTGTGTGACATTTATAAAAGGTATGAAAAGAAAATCCAAAAGTCCAATGGTAGAAGTGAAATTAACAATAAGGAATGCAAAGAAGCATATTTAAAGCACGTAAGGATGAAAAATGAATAGTTAATAATGAACAATCATATTGCTGAAGAACCTTGTGATAGTGTTTTCATACAGTTTTGTGTCAGACCTCATTGCTCAATGTGAATAAGGTTGATATTTGGTCAAGGTTCAGACTTCCATTTCATCAAAGGGTTAACTTTGATTGCAGTAAGTATATTATGCCATTGGAGCACAGGCAACTGATATCACTCTGTTCTCTTGTGCATGTGCCCTTTTCCCTTGTGGACTCTGCCTGATCACTACCATGTGACAGCGTGTATTGTGCTCTGACACAAATCCTCTTTGTTTCCTGCACTTCACTTGAACTTTATTACCTCAAGAGGAAGTGCTGGTGTGTTGCAATTGACATCAGTTATCTAAACAGCCAAATCATCTCCACTTCTGGATACTTTTCACCTTTGGTAATTTCCTCACACCCAGGTCTACTCTTGATCCAACACCAGTCAATTTCAACCTGGGCCTCACCATTGTATTCATCCCAAATTAATCTCATTTCATTCTTCCCCTTGAGATCCCATTTATTGAGCCCTGGACAATTCTGCCGAGGAACAAAGGTGACTGTGGAAGGTGGTGGGCATTGCCCCATCCATCAAGGATATTGGCCTCCTCACCACTGAACTGGTCTACAGGAAGCACTGTCTCAAAAAATTGAGTCGATCTCACCAAAGATCCACACCGCCCTGACCAGGCTCACTGACTGCTGCCATCGATAGTTTGTGCAGAAGCCTGAGAACTGACTTTCAGGTTCATGAACAGCTTCTTCCAGGTTCTTGAACCCCATTGCACAACTCTAACCACAACTTCTATAACCTTAGTGCCTTCCATAGATTTCTATGGATTTTGTATAGGTTGCACTATGAAATTTGGTTTTCACTATTATCATCTGGTTACCTAATATTACTGATAATTGATTGTACTATTGATTATTGTATACTTATTTGTTGCATTGCATTAATGTTTCTGTAAAGCTGCAGCAAGTAAGAGTTACATCGTTTCATTCTTTGTGCATGTGACAATTAAACACTCTTGACTCTTGACCTGGGACGTGCTAGTCAACGGCATTCACTTTGGGCATCTCTTTACACTGGAAGACCAACCAGTTCCATCCAGAACAAAGTGCGTCTTTAGTCACTCTTGACTCTTGACCTTCTGGCAGGAGTTGATGTTTGTCCCAGCAGGCATCCCTGGGACCATCCTGAAGATCAGAGAGTCACCTGTCATGCCGCTGCTCAGGGTGATCCTCAGCAAGATAGCTTGCATCCCTTTCCAAACTCTTTTAGCAAATGCACAGTCTCCAAGGAGATGAGCAGTTGTTTTAGTTGCACAGAAGCCATCTTGAGAGCAGTACGTTGTCAAAGTAAAACTCTGGCTGTGTGGAACAGATCTGACAGGGAGGGTCCCTCTCCACTGGCTGCAAAGCGAGGTCTTGGTGCTTGTTTATGAGTTCTGGCAAAGAGGCATTCTGCCAAAGAGAGCAATAGAACCACACGGCATGGAAACATGCCCTTTGACCTCACTTGTCCATGCCAACCAAGGTGGTATTCTGCGATATCCTAATTGACCCATAGCCCTTGAAACCCTTCCTGTCCATATACTCTGATGTCTTTTTGAAGTTGTAATTGCATCCACTTCGATAGCTTCCTCTGGCAGCTCATTCCAGATACAGATCACCCCCTGAGTAATAAACGTGTCCCTTAAGTCCCTCTTAAACCTCTCCCCTCTCATCTTAAGACAACGCCCTCTAATTTAAGAACCCTTTACCCTGGGTAAAAGACTGTGAGTGTTCACTTTATCCATGCCCCTCATAATTTAGTATACTTCAATAAGATCATCCCTCAGCCTCCTACTCTCCAAAGTTAAAAACTCCAGCCTATACAGCCTTTCTCTATAACGCAGGTCCACAATCCAGGTAACATCCCGATGAATCTCTTCTGCACTCTTCCCAACTTCATGACATCCTCGCTGTCAGAGCTCGGTGCCCAGAGCTGCTAAACACAGTGCTCCAAGTGTGGTCTCACCCATGATTTGTACAGCTATATCGTAATGTCCCATTTTGTTGTATTCAATACCCTTCTCAAAGAAGGTAAGCATGCTAAATGCCTTCTTCACCACACTGTCCACCTGAACCGCCACTTTCAGGGAACCACGCACCGGTAAGCCTAGATCTCTCTATTACACAATGTTCTCTATGGCTCTACCTTTATTTGTATTAGTGTGCCTTGGTTTGCAACACCTCACACTTTTCAGAGTTAAATTTCATTTGCCACTCCTTGGCCAATCTTCTCAGCTAATTCCTGTTGTAAACTTAGATATCTTTCCTCACAATTCACCATATCACCAATTTTGGTGTCCTCTACAAATGTACTGTGTTCATTATATCGTCATCCAGATCGTTAATGTAGATAACAAACAGCAGTGGAGCAGACACTGATGCCTTTAGAACAGGCCTCCGATCAGGAAAAAACAATCCTCCACAACACTTTGCCTCCTTCCTCCAAGCCAATTTTGAATCCAAAAGGCTAGCTCACCTTGAATTCCACGTGATCTAACCTTCCAGACAAGCCGATTATGTCCGACCTTGTCAAAAGTCTTGCTAAAGTCCATATATACAATGCCCACTGCCCTGCCCTCATCAGCCCGCTTGGTGACTTCTTCAAGGAATTCTCAGATTTGTGAGACATTTCCCATGCACAACATTATGGTGACTATGTCTAATCAGACAGACCGCACCTATCCAACAACTTTGATGGTCTGCTGGGAAGGCAATGCCACAGCATGTCCTTCTCCTGCAGGATGAACCATGATGACCACTGCCTGGTTTGTGATTAGAGGTGTATTTGGCAACTCTCTTTGTTAAATCAACCCATCATCTTCAATAAAGCGAATCTACACAATAAAATGACCCTATTTAGTTTGGTTTAGAGATGCAGCTTAGAAACCTGCCCCTCACCCCATTGATGTTATCCCACTTTCTCACCACTCCCCCTACACATGGGGCTTTCATTTTACAGAGTCCAAATTAACCTATCAATCCACCCGACCTCGGGATATGGGAGAAAACTGCAGCACCAGCGGGAAACATATGAAGTCACAGTGAGAACTTGCAAACTCCACGCTAACAGCATCCTAGGTCGGGATCGAACCTGGGTCTGCAGTTATGTGAGGCAGCTGTTCTACCAGCTGCGTTACTGTGTTGCCACTGTTTGCCTCCCTCCTGGATTATTTTGCCTCTTTGTGTTGCCCCCTCCCAAAGCATATTTTACACATGCCACTATAGATTCGTCTTAGTCAGGGTGCTCCCTAAATTCCCTTAGATGCAGTGTCTCTTGCCCAGAGTAGGTGAATTGAGGACCAGAGGATATGGGTTTAAGGGGAAGGAGAAAAGATTAAATAGGAATATGAGGGGTAACTTTTTCACACTAAGGGTTGTGGGTGTATGGAACAAGCTGCCAGAGGAGGTCGTTGAGGCAGGGAGTATTCCAACATTGAAGAAACATTTAGACAAGTACATGGATAGGACAAGTTTGGAAGGATATGGACCAAACCTAGGCAGGTGGGACTAGTATAGCTGGGATGAAGTGTTAGTAAGTTGGGCCAAAGGGCCTGTTTCCACACTGTATCACTCTGTGACTATACCTTGTTCATATTCACTGAATTGCCATCCAAGTTAGTTCCATTTGTTTGCATTTGGACAATTTCCCTCAAAACATTTCCTATTTATTTATATGTCCAAGTGCCTTTTAAACATAAAATGTACACAGAATGCTGGAGTAACTCAGTGCATCAGGCAGCATCTCTGGAGGAAAGGAATAGGTGATGTTTCTGGTCGGAAACCTTCATCAGACTAAAAGATAGAGAAGGTCAGAACAAAACAGGGCCGGCAACAGATGACCTCGGGAAGGGTGGAGTCCATAATGGCCCATTGTTGGCTGGGGATGTGCTAACCACAGGAATACAAGGATGAGACCAGTGGAAATAATAGGACGACTAGGATGGGGGAGAGAGAGGAGGGGGAGGGGGGGATTGTTGGAGGTACTTGTCCTGAGAAATCAACGTTCATACCACTGGGTTGTAAGCTGCCCAAGGGAAATATGAAGTGCTGTTCCTCTGATTTGCGTGTGGCTTCACTTTGACAGTGGAGAGGGCCCAGGGCAGAAAGGTCAGTATGGAAATGGGAAAGGGGCATGAAATTTAGTTAAGTTTAGAGATACAGCACAAAAAAAGGCCCTTCGATCCACCGAGTCTGCGCCGACCAGCAGTCATCCCGTACACTAGTAGTATCCTACACACACTGGGAACATTTATTTTACCAAAGCAAATTAACCTAAAAACCTGTACATTTTTGGAGTGTGGGAGGTAACCGAAGCACCCGAAGAAAACCCACGCAGTCACGGGGAGAATGTATAAACTCCATACAGACTGCACCCGTAGTCAGGATCAAACCCACATTTCTGGTGCTGTAAGGCAGCAACTCTACCGCTGCGCCAAAATGTTTGGCAACCGGGACATACGCCAGCACTTTGTGTCTATCCTCAGTATAAACCAGCATATGCAGGTCATTCCTATAAATGTTTGGCAATCGGGAGATCAGTTAGGCCAAGGCAGATTGAATGTGAGTCTTCAGCGAAACGATAAAGACCTGTCTTTTAAACATTGTAGTTGTACCTTTGTCTACCACTTCCACTAGAAACTTGTTCCACATGCCTACCAAAATCTGTGTGAAAATGGTGTCCCTGAATTCCCCTCTCACCTCAGATCGACAGTATGTCTCCAAGGGATCCATATTGCCTTTTTAAAGCTTGGTTAAACAGAATGCATGTACTCCCTCATGTATGATGGTGAAAGTGCTAGATGATGGAGACGAGTCGGAAGCCTTTCCAGTGACAAACAGCGTGAAGCAAGGTTGTGTTCTTGCCCCTACACTCTTCAGCATGGTCTTCTCTGCCATGCTGACTGATGCCTTCCGTGACTGCCAGGATGGAATACACATCAGGTACAGGACTGACAGCAGGCTGTTCAACCTCAGGAGCCTGCAAGCTGTTACAAAGGTGAAGAAGACCATCATCAGAGATTTCTTGTTTGCTGATGACTGCGCCCTCAACGCCAGCACAGAGTAGAAGATGCAGCATGAAATGGACTGCTTCTCACAGGCCTGTGACAACTTTGGTCTCTCCATTAGCACCAAAAAGTCTGAAGTTATGTACCAGCCCGCGCCTGGAAAGCCCTACCAGGAACCATAGATCACGGTGAAGGGGCAGAATCTACAGGCAGTCACCAGCTTTACCTATCTGGGTAGTACACTCTCGCGAGTGGTGAACATTGACGCTGAGGTCCACAACAGGATTGCCAAGGCCAGCGTTGCCTTTGGGCGACTCCGTGGGAATGTTTGGGAGCGGAGAGGACTCAGCTGTACCACCAAGCTGAAGGTCTACCGTGCAGTGGTACTCACCACTCTTCTCTATGCCAGTGAGACCTGGACTGTCTACAGCAGACATGCCAAACAGCTCAACCAGTTCCACTTGAGCTGCCTACGCAGACTCCTTCACATCAGGTGACAGGACAAAATTCCCGACACAGAGGTCTTGGAACAGGCCAGAATCCCCAGCGTCCACACCCTCCTACAGAAAGCCCAAGCCAGATGGGCAGGCCATGTCGTCAGAATGCCCGAGAGTCGACTGCCAAAACAGCTTCTGTATGGAGAACTGTGTCAGGGCAAGCGCTCAGTTGGAGGGCAGAAGAAACGGTTTAAGGACTGCCTCAAAGTGTCCCTCAAAGACTTGGACATCAACCTCAGCACTTGGGAGTCTTTTGCTCTGGACCGTCCAACCTGGCATAGCAAACTCACCACAGGAGCCCGTGCAGCAGAGAACAGACTCACTGCAGAGGTTCAGAGGAAACGCACCACACGCAAGGCCCGGGCTACCTCCACTTTCACTGCAGCACCCATCCACTTGTGTCCTACGTGTGGGCGTGCCTTCCGGGCCCAGATTGGCCTCACCAGTCACTTCCGGACCCACAGTCACCAATCCTCCAACTGAAAGTGAAGTCATGGTCATCTTCGAACCCGATGGACGAACAACAACAACAAATCCCTCATGTATTGGCATGCAGATACATTGGTCCTATTTATGTCTGACAACTCAATGACACAAAACTATCAGTTCCCTAGACTGTTTGCAGAGGCATACATCAAGGTATTTGTCACCTGCCACTGGAAGGGGTGTAGTTATTGACCCAAACCTGGTCTTTCAATGGAGACAATGATCCGTGGCCTGGTGCTGCAGCAGCCTGCACTCAATGACGGTGCTATTAATGGATAGAATCTATGGATTAGTTACTGTTTAACAACACTCCCCACCAAATTTCCTTTGCATACATTGCACAATGAGGCAAGACTAATGTGCTTTGTCACTTAAAAAAACAGCCTGTTCTCTGTTTTGTGCCTGTGTTTTTAAGGACTTTCTATGCAAATATTTTTTCTATATTTTCTACAAATTAGGGAGTGTATGGATTATGCAATCAGGACATCAGGATATAGTTGGGCAAGTCGTTGGTGAAGCCAGTATTGTGAGCAGCTCTGGCAATCTAGCTATATGAAGGATGCATTATGTTGGAAAGGGTACAGAAGAGATTAACCAGGAAGTTACTGGGTCTTGTGGGTTTGTGTTATAGGAAGAAGCTGTAGAAGCTGGGATTTTTTCTTTGGGGTGTAGCAGACTGAGGGGTGAATTTAGTGAAGTATACAAAATCATGAGGGGCATGGATAAAACGAAAGATTAAAATCTTTCTTCTGGTACTGGATTCTAAAACTAGAGGATATTGGCTTAACGTTAGAGGGGAGAGATTTAAGACTTAAGATTTAAGACATTTTCACTAGAGGGTAGCCCACATCTGGAATGAGCTGCCAGAGAAAGCTAGAGAAGTGGAAACAATTATGACTTTCCAAAGACATTTGGACATAAATGTTTAGGAAGGATTTGAAGGGATATGGGCCAAATGCACGTTGATGGAACAAATCCAGAATTGTTCAGCACAGGCAAGTTGGGCTAAGGTTCCTATTTCTATGCTGCATAACTCCATGGCGCTATAACATTTTTTTATGACAATGGCAAAACAGGAAAGACCCGAAATCATCAAAAGTTAGCATCAAAACCATCCAGCAAAGAAAGCTGTTTTTCATAGTCATTTATACATCCAGCAGAGGGCCCACGCTCTCTATCTTTGTGCTTTTTGAAACCGAGGTGAAAGGTTTAAAATATAAGAAAATAACTGCAGATGCTGGTACAAATCGATTTATTCACAAAATGCTGGAGTAACTCAGCATGTCAGGCAGCATCTCAGGAGAGAAGGAATGGGTGACGTTTCCCATTCCTTCTCTCCCGAGATGCTGCCTGACCTGCTGAGTTACTCCAGCGTTTTGTGAATAAATTGAAAGGTTTAAAACGTGTGTTCATTCTTTGAAATTCAAATGTATCGACGTTCAGACATCTCTGGAAGATTTGATTTCATTGCGATTAACTAAAATAAAACACCCTTTTTGCCCACGTTGGGTTTGGCAACAAAAAATAGGTGGCAGCCACAGAACTTCTCAAATTCGAGTGGTTCGCGTTGGCGGGGAAGGAATGCGCAGCCGGATGAACTTGCGCAACGACCACATGTAGTTTAACGTTGCAATCTGCACTGGGGTTGTGATGGCCAACGGCAATTGTTTCCTCTCACTTGAGAATAATGCATTCCTCCGAAGACCAAAAATATATCGAAGGATGTTTGTTATAGTATTTAAAACGCGCAATGCTTGTGAAAATAAAGTAAAACTTTAAATCTTGGCGTTTTGCAGCAAAGAAAATCAACAGCCGTGACCTTTATTCACTCCGAGTATCACATCATATCGGTTCTTATTTTGCAATTTTTAAAAAAAATGCTGGCAAGATTCAGCAGGTCAGACAGCGTAAGTGGAAAGAAACCCTCCTAGTTAACGATACTGGATTAAAATCCTTCGTCAGAACTTGTTTTGAACCAGTGTATTCCAGCGACGTGTCAGAAATTGGCCGACCTCGTCGCATATTTCTGGGGATTGGTAACCACTTTTTGTTGGTCTCGGTTTATGGAGATATTAAATCATAAATGACCAAGCAAAAGCAAAACAGGAACGAAGGGACGCGGCTTGTAACTGCAAAGTGCGTTAGGAAATGACTTGGGAGGTTTTGCAATATCGACCTCATGCACCGAGGATAACACAGCAGCGAAAAGTAACTTCTACCGGTTCCAACGTGTCCCGTGCGATTCTGGGGAGAGAGGACATGTCAGTCTTTGCTTCCAACTTGTTGATTTGTTGAAAGTCAACGTCATCGGCGTGTATTTAAACCTCTTCCTCCCATGTCTGATATTTACATACGGCTGCCCGCATTTGCACTGGAGTCTGGTTTTTGGTTTTATCCGGGGGGGTTGGGGGTGGGAGGAGGGTCACTTCCAAGAGCCGAGATGGCTCTGCCGGACAGCCCTTGCGATCTCCCCAACGGAGAGACAGCTTTCCCTGCCGTGGTGGAGCTGAATGTGGGTGGGCAGGTGTACGTGACCAGGCACCGCACTCTGGTCGCGGTGCCAGACTCCTTGCTGTGGGACATGTTCAGTCGCACTAAGCCCAAAGACTTGCCCAAGGACAGCAAGGGTCGCTTCTTCCTGGACAGGGACGGCTTCCTATTCCGTTACATCCTGGACTACATGAGGGACCTGAAGTTGGTTCTGCCCGACCACTTCCCCGAGAGGCGCAGGCTGCAGAGGGAAGCCGAGCACTTCCAACTCCGGGAGCTGGTGGACCAGCTGAGCGCTCTGGAGGGCAAGGCGGGCGACCACCAGGAGGAGGATGGTGACAAGCCCAGCCCGGCCACACCGTCGCTCCCTCTGGCCTCCAGCGCATCTCCGTCCTCGGACAGCGCCCAAGGCAGGAGCAAGAGGTCGGGCTACATCACCGTGGGCTACCGGGGCTCGTACACCATCGGCCGTGACTGCCAAGCAGACGCCAAGTTCAGGAGGGTGGCGAGGATCACCGTGTGCGGCAAGACCTCTCTGGCCAAGGAAGTGTTCGGGGAGAACCTGAACGAGAGCCGGGACCCCGACCGCCCACCCGAGAGGTACACGTCCCGCTACTACCTCAAGTTCAACTTCCTGGAGCAGGCGTTTGACTTGTTGGCCGAGGTTGGATTCCACATGCTGGCGTGTAGCTCCACCGGGACCTGCGCCTATGCCAGCGACCAGGGGGAGGACAAGATCTGGACCAGTTACACCGAGTACGTCTTCAGCAGAGAGTGAAGGCACCCGGGATTGTGCCGGGACTGCCTGGCCGAAGGACCAAACAAAAACTGCCCCAATGCCATGTTGCCTACCTATACTGTTCGAATGATCTGCCCGACAAGGATGGATCGCCCATTCACCTTTCGTGCGGGTGTGTGTGTGTGTGTGTGTGTGTGTGTGTCTGTGCCAGAGAGACTGAGAGTACTGTGTTCGAACAGTTTAGCAAGGCGCGGGCAAGCCCTCAACACCATAGACACATCCAAACGCAGCTTCCACGACCGCCGCCGCGACAAAGCGTTGCTACTGGGAACTATGTTATTTTAATGACCCCGATAAGAAGCTGTCGACCTCATCGAGCATCGCCTTTTCGATCATTTCCCTCCCACCGGCACTCAAGGATCAACACATGAATAACACTGGCGTTCAGCTCTCTCTCTCTTCTGGTTCACCAGTCTCACCAACTTCCCCACGTAGTCTCTGCCTGCAGAGCACTTTCATTGTGTGCAGAAGAAAGCTGTATTATTGGTGTTCAAGGGAGAGGGGCTGCAGATTTTATGGGCTTGCAGCGTAGTCCTCGGCTTAAATCCCAAACCCGGAGTCAAATATAATCACACGGATCGCAGAAAGTATTCTACTGTTTATTCCTTGAGACCAAATGGTTGACATTTGATTTGATAGTTTGCTGTGTGTATTATCATCTGAGTCCGAATGGCTCACCTTTTGCTTGCCATTTTGAAGACAGTGAAGAGCTTAAACATATGCATCCAGGACAATAACTCTCAAAAATTGTACGGTTTTTTAATAATCTGATCTTGTGATAGTGGCCATTCGCTTCACTGCAGTTACTTCTAATTATATGATGTGGAATTTAAGTCAATTTTAGTAATAATGAAAATGGTTTCCATATGTCAAACAGGAAGTTTATCTTCCTCATTTATTGTTCACCGCACATGAACCATGTTAGACAAGGACTCGGCATTTCTCATTGAGAATGAGATAATCTCACCAGTCAGTGGCGGGACAGGCAGCTGGGTGTCGATTCCTTCTCTTCGGAGATGCTGCCTGTCCCGCTAAATTACTCCAGCATTTTGTGTCTACCTTCCATTTAAACCAGCATGTGCAGTTCTTTCCTACTCGTCAGACAGTGGGATCTATGGCAGAATCACCCGATTGCGTTCTTGTTTTGAATAATCAGAATTGTTATCTTGATATCCGAGACCAATTTGCATTGGAATGATATTTGGGACCTGCTGGGTTTTTTTTTTGGTGGGGGGGGGGGGGGGGGAGCCCCCAAAGTCAGAGAAATAGCAAAGGAGAAAGGTGGGAGCGTCCAGTATTTAGCAGGGGGGAAGCAAGGGAATCTTAAAGTTAAACAGCACTAACAGAAAAAGGAGAGAAAGATGAAAAGATAAAAACTCACGGGGTTCAGAATTTAGCAAAGGGATGTCTGAAATTTTATTATGTAATTACTGTTCCTAGATTAGATACTTGATAAATTATAGTAGACGACTTGAATTACATTTAGGTTCTAGATCAATGTCAGGTTCCTTCTTTCCTGAACAGATTTTCTCTGGCAGTTTTCTTTCTCCTCTCCTCCACTGATGGTGTTGACTCCCGTTGGGTTACAGTTCAGTGTTTAAACCCATGTAAAGTATGTGTGACTTGGCAGTCACTGTCAGCAGTCAAATCAGTCAGTGGTGTTACCAAGAGGTCTAGCAGATACATAACTGCACAATATATTGTCCTGAAAGCTGCACTCATTTTTAAGTTCATCGTCATGTTGGATAATTTCTTTATGGAAATTCTAGTGCCCCTAGTTAACATAACAAAGAAATCAAATGTCTCATTACAAAGGACATTATGGTCTATGATTTTAAGATCGGGTGAAACAATGTGGATTGAATCATGCACCACCTTTACCCACACTGAGAGATCCATATGTTAACTACTTTACATTAGAGGCTACCAAGCAAAGGTCCACAGAGAAATGTGGACAAAGGTATGCGCAGGCAACATGGCATTGATCAAGGATGAGGAGCTAGCTGTCAGTTCTTCACAGAACTATATGCAAAAACGGTGAGACTAAGTAAAAGGCTTAAAATATTTTCTTTCTGGAAATATAAGGACACAAACAAAGTCATTATGAAGAAATGAGTTCAGCATTGGAAAATGTCTAACTTGATGCTGGTATCAATTCTGATAGTTTCAAAAGTTTAACATGTTTTCATCCAATTTGGACAATTACACTTTAAAACTTGTGCAAATAACTTAAAACACTTGAATACATTTACCATTCTGCGGTCACCTTTGACTCTTGATTAACCTCTCTGTCTTTTAGGTGAGAATACCAGTAGTAAAGCATCTTTAAGACAGCTGTTGGACATTTCCTATCCTATACTCACAGCTGCTGTACAAGTGGACAGAGGGAGCTTTTCACTTACAAAGTAGCTAGGGAATGAGTTGGGTCAGATAAATTGTATATTCAGCTGTTGTGAGGTTATTTGTAAGCAGATTTGTTTGTAAGGATGTATGTTCACAAACTGACAAAACATAAAGTAATTGCTGAAGTCCAGTCAGGCAGATGGAACACATTGATCAAACAATGTGGTGAATCGGTAGCATCATGGTTTTATTTCAAGCTGTGTTTGTGAACTGTTTAAAATGGTGTGCTCCACATCTGGGTGTAATTGAGAACTTTGTTGTAAAGCAGAGGGCTCCATGTCACCAGAGAAAAATGATAACAGTTGATTAAACAGCAGTCCTATTATTTTGGACGATACAAAGAAGAACACATTTTGTAATTTCTCAGTGATATAATAAGGAACAAGGACCATATAATGGAGCATTAATCAACAATGCACTGGATCTTTACAATTGGATAATTAAACAATGTTGCTTAAATTAAATTTCTCTTCCTGGACTCGGTTTTCATCTTCATTTTAACTAATTTCACCATTTTAAGTGTTGGTCGTGGCTCAGTTGATGTTTGCATCAAGGAAGTTATGGGCTTATATTCCACTCCAGTGCTCAAAAATCCATCTTATTTCTTTAGTGCCACACTAAAGGAACACTACATCATTATGGGTGTCATCTCCTGGATGCAATTGTCAACCTGCTACTCTCTTAGGTGAATGTAAAGTATTCCACATACTATTTTGAAGAAAAGCAGGGGAATTGTTATCAGTTCTGGCCAATAGGTATTCCTCAATCAGCCTAGATAAAACTAGATTATCTGGTCATTAACATTTTGTTGTTGGGAAGATATAGCTACGCACAAATTAGTAGTGATACTCTTTCTTCATTACAATAGTAACTACAATTCACAAAAGTACGTCAATAACTGTAAAGCAATTTGGGGAATCCAGAAAATACAAAAGCAACTATATAAATGCAAGTCTCTTTTTTCATCGCCTTTGTGGTAGAAAATTAAACAGTTATGCTCTTGAGTAAAATCTTATGATCCTCACATGGCCATTTACTACATGGCAAATATGTTTCCAGCTAATTTAGTTCATTCATTGAATGACAACTGTCTTATGATGCACAAGATAATTTCTAAAAAACGATTTGTACTACCTAAAAGAAGGATGTTTTATTTAATAGAACATTTTATTTTAATTGGACGATTTAAATGATGGGAGGCAGATGAAGGGCACACAACATCGGAACCACAAATATTTCATAACAAAATATAGAATTTCACTATTATCTCAGAGTTTTGATGCATTATTGATAAGATGAAGTATATATGTATCTTTTGAAGTTACTGTTTAAATAATTTCATTAAACAAGAATGAAGAGTTAAATCCAGAAACCCACTTCAAAGATTAGGATTTGAAGCATAAATTAAAATTAATTACAAGACGTTTATGGGGGAAAATAAATGTCGGTATTCAAGGACTGAGGAACAGTTGAAAGAATCCAGCAAAATGGAAAATAGGCCATTTCTATAAGAAGTAGCATCTGCCATGCCAGTTTATTGCTTAAGAGATGAAAGTTAAAGTAATATTTTCACTCTTTATCAGAAGGCCTAAACCTTTCAAAATATAGGTATTTTGATGTACACATGATTGAACTGCATTTTTTGTTTTATTAAACAGTTTAAAAACAATGAGATATTGTAATGACAAGTTTCTGTACAAAAAAAATGTGTCTGCTTAGCCATTTCCTGGTGATTGCAAATTGTGTTTTTTGTCACACAACGACTTTCATTAAACACTGCATTTCAACATGGTCAATTTTGTATCAGTTGAATTAATGTAGCAAACCTACTTGCGACATATTTTTACATTAACAATAGGCAGGAGGGTGCCCCTCAAGTTTGTGGACACTTTAATATGTTGCATTTTATAAACATCAGGGCATAGAAGACACCATCTCCCTGGCCCTACCCAGTTGCTTGATGAGTTCAAAGCTGCAGGATATCATAGTTTTCTTTACAAAGTTGCCCTGCAGCAGCAGGCCTTGGAAAAAGAACATCTTTCCTCACAATGATCCTTGGATCTGGGTTTGTGGGGAGTTTTCTTTGTGGTCCATGCCAATTGGCATTGCTTTGGCACTAATCATTACTGTACTTCCATCATAATTAAATGTGCCTCGGCAAAAAAGGATCATGTATTTATTATGCTTGTCCTTGTTGAATAAACATTTTCTTAAAGTACCATTAATGTTGTTTTGATTTTTTTAAATTTGGAAGGTAGCACATAATTAGAAGCCTAGACTTAAAAAGTGTAGATTAGTGTAATGGTGTCACTCATGTTATGTGTCATGCTTTTGTAGTCACCGATTGTTATACATGACGTGCTTAGTTTATGGGTCTGTATCGTTGTTGATTCTTTAAGAGGGGGGATGTAGATTAGTGTAATGGTGTCACTCATGTTATGTGTCATGCTTTTGTAGTTACGCCCCTTTAGCTTTGGAGTGCACTGCCTGTGAGACTCGGGTCAGTGTAAGTGAAACATGCAGGCGTGAGGTCGTGCTTGCTATGTAGTTAATAAAGTCTTTGGATCATTATCCAGGTGTAAGGCTTCCGTTATTATACGGTCAGCACAACAAAAATGTAATGGCATCATCTACAAGAATAGAGTTGTACAAAAAAAGTAAACATCTGGGATTTTTCCTGCCATCTGTGGCATCGTAACAAATACAAACATTGAAAGTTATTTGTAGGTCAATAGTTAGAGTTTGTTTTGAACTTTGGTTTGCCGAGCAAAATATCATATGAAACTTGTAATTGATGTGTGAGTAATTAAGCTGAATTGATACAGATTGAAAAGGTAATCCAACCACTGGTGTAGAAAGTTCATTGTATAGTTGATGCATATCGTTGTGTAATGAATTGATATAATGTTGTGCTTTTGTACATAATTCATGAAAGAGCCCAAGCATGCAGCAGCAACATCAGTCGTCATGCAATGGATGCTTGATTTTGCTGGCACAACTTGGCAAAGAAGAAACAGTGCAGACCATCAACAGCTAATATTTCTCTTGAAGAAGAAAGCCGACTTGCTTGTGTGTGTCCAAGCTCCCCCTGCTTGTATCTTTGTCGAAAAATCCTTCAATTAATGTGTCAATGGACTTGGTTCCAGGTGAAAGAACGCGCATCTGTTTGTAATCATTATTAGGGTTCTCAGGCAATACCTACATTGGATGGCGGAAGAGTATTCTCTGCTCTCCCTGACTGTCTCTGATGCCACAATCTCCAACTCATTGGTGGAAATCTAGGTTGGTTGCATCCATATCCAGTTGGTAGCTTTTGCATATCTGGCTGGTCGAGCTGCTGCCTCACAGTTCCAGAATCCCAGGTTCAATTCTGACTTTGGGAGGTATCTTTGTGAAGTTTGCAAATTCTCCATGTGACCGCATAGGTTTCCTCTGGGTGCTTCGGTTTAACATAACATATAACATATAACAACTACAGCATGGAAACAGGCCTGTCTGGCCCTACCAGTCCACACCGACCATTCTCCCTGACCTAGTCTCATCTACCTGCACTCAGACCATAACCCTCCAATCCCCTCCTATCCATATACCTATCCAATTTACTCTTAAATAATAAAATCGAGCCAGCCTCCACCACTTCCACCGGAAGCCCATTCCATACAGCCACAAACCCTCTGAGTAAAGAAGTTCCCCCTCATGTTACCCCTAAACCTTTGTCCCTCAATTCTGAAGCTATGTCCCCTTGTTGGAATCTTCCCCACTCTCAAAGGGAAAAGCCTACCCACGTCAACTCTGTCCGTCCCTCTCAAAATTTTAAAAACCTCTATCAAGTCCCCCCTCAACCTTCTACGCTCCAAAGAATAAAGACCCAACCTGTTCAACCTCTCTCTGTAGCCTAAGTGCTGAAACCCAGGCAACATTCTAGTAAATCTCCTCTGTACCCTCTCCATTTTGTCGACATCCTTCCTATAATTTGGCGACCAGAACTGCACACCATACTCCAGATTTGGCCTCACCAATGCCCTGTACAATTTCAACATTACATCCCAACTTCTATACTCGATGCTCTGATTTATAAAGGCAAGCATACCAAACGCCTTCTTCACCACCCTATCCACATGAGATTCCACCTTCAGGGAACAATGCACAGTTATTCCCAGATCCCTCTGTTCCACTGCATTCCTCAATTCCCTACCATTTACCCTGTACGTCCTATTTTGATTTGTCCTACCAAAATGCAGCACCTCACACTTATCAGCATTAAACTCCATCTGCCATCTTTCAGCCCACCCTTCCAAAAGGCCCAAGTCTCTCTGTAGACTTTGAAAATCTACCTCACTATCAACTACTCCACCTATCTTAGTATCATCTGCATATTTACTAATCCAATTTGCCACACCATCATCCAGATCATTAATGTAAATGACAAACAACAGTGGACCCAACACAGATCCTTGGGGCACTCCACTAGACACTGGCCTCCAACCTGACATACAATTGTCAACCGTTACCCTCTGGTATCTCCCATTCAGCCATTGTTGAATCCATCTTGCAACCTCACTATTAATACCCAACGATTTAACCTTCTTAATCAACCTTCCATGTGGAACCTTGTCAAATGCCTTACTGAAGTCCATATAGACAACATCCACAGCCTTGCCCTTATCAATTTCCCTGGTAACCTCTTCAAAAAATTCAAGAAGATTAGTCAAACATGACCTTCCAGGCACAAATCCATGTTGACTGTTTCTAATCAGGCCTTGATTATCCAAATAATTATATATATTGTCCCTAAGTATCTTTTCCATTAATTTTCCCACCACAGACGTCAAACTAATAGGTCTATAATTGCTAGGTTTACTTTTAGAACCTTTTTTAAACAAAGGCACAACATGCGCAATGCGCCAATCTTCCGGCACCATCCCTGTTTCTAATGACGTTTGAAATATTTCCGTCATAGCCCCTGCTATTTCTGCACTAACTTCCCTCAATGTCCTAGGGAATATCCTATCAGGACCTGGAGACTTATCCACTTTTATATTCTTCAACATCCCAAAGACCTTTTGGGCTTTAGGAGGTGGCCTCTATAAATTGCTCCTGGTGTACAGGGAGTGGTGGTGAATGTGGGATAACATAGAGCTAGTGTGAATGGGTGATTGATGGTTAGTTCTAGCTAATTACTGCCCAATTACTCTATTCCTATTAAAGCGCTGCCCTAGCAGCTGCGGCTTGCCTGCAGTCCATTTGTCTTTTGTGTTTTTTGTTGTTTTTTGTCTTAATTGTAGTGTTAGATATAATGTAGTGTTTTTTTGTGGTTGTGTGTTATGTGGGGGGGGGGGTGGGCGGGAGGAACTGTAAAATTGTCTCTTCCGAACGGAGACACAACCTTTTTTTCTGGGTGGTGTCTCCGTTCCCGCTGCGGCCTACCATAGGGCAAACACCTGGAGCTGGCGGCCTCCAGCTGGGACCACCTGGGCTCTGGTTTGCAGAGCCCGCGGACCGGACTCACCATCTGCGGAGCTGGCTGCCTTCGGAGGGTGTGGTGGCACTGCGGGAGCGCTGTGACTCGTCCCCGGAGGCTACTTCGGCCGCGGGCCGCGTGGACGTCGGAAGCTCATGGGCCCCTGGGTGGGGGCCGATATCGGGAGTTCCGGCAGCAGCAGCATCTTCGACCGCCCCGAATCACGGGGCTTGGGTCGTCCCACCGCGGACCTTTCACCGTCCGGCACGGCCTGGAATAGACCGCGGGATTTTCTCTGCCCGGCGGGGGCTTCAATGTCGGGAGCCATGACCGCCCCGACGTGGCAAGTTCAACAGTCTGACCGCGAGAGAAGACGGCAGGGGAAGAGAAAATACATTCTGGCCTTCCATCCCAGTGAGGAGGTGACTGGAGGAGACTCACTGTGATGGATGTTTCTTTTTGATTGGTGTTGGTTTATGATTGTGTGTGTTATTGCTTATTTTTATTGCTTATTTTTATTGGTCTTATTGTTGGACTGTGGGTAATCTTTCATTTCACTGCACATTTATGTGTATGTGACAAATAAATTGACTATTGAGATGCTGTCATTGTGACATCAGGACACTTTAGTAAAGTTGGCATCAATGGGCATCAAAGGAATATCTTTCCAGTGACTGGATTTAGACATCACACAAAGGAAGATGGGTGCGAGTATTGGTGATCCATCATCCCATCCCAGGGTATGACTGCGGGAATTCATCAGAAGTGTCCTAAACTCAACCATCTTCAGCTACTTCAACAATCTAATTATTATTATTCTAAGATCAGAGAGGGTTTTTTTGTTGATGATTGCACAATATTCACTTTCATTCATGAATCCTCATCAAAGAAGCATGGAAACAGGCCCTTTGGCCCATTGAGTTCACAGCGACCATCAATCCCCGTTCACACAAATTCTCTGTGATCCTACTTTCTAATAATCAGTGAATATCCTCACTTAGGATGGGGGGGTGGTCATTGAAAAAGCACCTAAAGATGGTTGGGTCGAGAACATTGTCCTGAGGAACTCCTGTCACGATGTCCTGCAGCTGGGATGATTGATGCTAATCAACCATAACCATCTATCTTTATGAGTGGTGAGTGTTGTCCACCTTGTTGTCCATTGGATTTAGTTTTATCACCCTCCTTGATGCCACATTGAGTAAAATGCTTCCTTGCTGCCAAAAGCAGTCACGCTCAATGTTACTTGATGGCATTTGATGTTATCTATCGTACTGCTGGTGCAAGAGTAGAATGATATAACAGTAATTAAATTAAGGCAAATACAAAGTGCTGGTGTAACTCAGCAGGCCAGGCAGAATCTGTGGAGAAAATGGATAGGTGATATTTCGGATCAGGACCCTTCTTCAGAAGAAGGCATTGACATCTTAAGAAGAGTCCTGCCACAAAACATTGCCTATCCATTTCCTCTACAACTGCTTCCTGACACGCTGAGTTACTCCAGCACTTTTGTATTTTGTGCAAGATCCCTTCATCTGTATGTCTTTGTGTGTTCAACTAAATTAAGGCATTTATTTATGAAAGCATGGATTTGCTTTTTGTGAATAGGATATATCTGGCAATTTTCCATATTGCTGGTGGATGCCAGTGTTGTAACTGTACTGGAACAGCTTGACTCGAGTACTGATTTCTAGAGATCAAGTCTTCAGTGCTGCTGCTGGGGCGCTGACTACTCCCTTTTTGTTGTTGTATTTTTGCTCTTGGCCCTTCATTGAAATCGCATGGAATGAATTAAATTGGCTGAAAAGTGACTTCTGTGCTGATAGGGACCTCAAGAGGACATCAAGATGGATCACCCACTCAATACTTCTGACTAACATGGCTGTGAATACTTTCGCCTTGCCATAAACTCTTAGGTGCTGGAGCCCATTAAAGATGGAGAGTTTCTTTTTCTGTTTCCTGTTTAATTGTCCACCACCATTCATAAAAGGATGTGGAAAGAGTTCAGAGCTTCGATCTGATCTGTTAGCAATGGGATTGCTTAGCCTTGTATGTCAAGTTTAATCCACCTTCCATCAACGTTGTACTGTTTCCCAACAAAGGTCCACACCATTGCCAGGATCACCCACTTCCACCAATATGACATTGGTCAGAAACATATAAAGTAGGTGCAGGAGTAGGCCATTTGCCCCTTCGAGCCAGCACTGCCATTCAATATGATCATGGCTGATCATCCAGATACAGTACCCTGGTCCTGCTTTTTCCCCATATCCCTTGATTCTGTTAGCCCTAAGAGCTATAATCTAACTCTCTCTTGAATGCATCCAGTGAATTGGCCTCCATTGCCTTCTATGGCAGAGAATTCCACAAATTCACAACTCTCTGCGTGAAAATACATTTTCTCTGCTACTGGTCAGCAGTGGCTGAAATCCTCCTTGTTTTTTTGTTGGCTATTCAATGGGACCGAGTTAGACATCTACTTTCCGTTTTCCTAAATGTAAACCCGTCTGAAATTGTGCTTCATTATTTTAACATGCATCAAGTCCTATTCATCTATGACCACTGGACCTCAGATGAATCTTTAAACTTGTTTCTCTCAGCATGGATGTTACCAGACTTTCCAAGTATTTTTGAACATTTCATTTTTGCTTCATATTTCCAGCATCCTTAGCTTTACAATGGTCTATATTGAGTACAGAAACAAGAAACTGCATTTACAGAGTGCTGGAGTAACTCAGTGGGCCAGGCAGCATCATTAGAGAACATGGATAGGTGATGTTTCAGGTCGAGACCCTTCTTCAGACCTATATTGATTCCTGGCTAAGCATTGCCTCTTTTTAAAAAAAAGCCTACCTTTGTTTTGAAAACAGGTAGTATAAGAAAATAACTGCAGATGCTGGTACAAACCGAAGGTGTTTATTCACAAAGTGCTGGAGTAACTCAGCAGGTCGGGCAGCATCTCGGGAGAGAAGGAATGGGTGAAGAAGTCTGAAGAAGGATCTCGACCCGAAACGTCTCCCGAGATGCTGCCCCTGCTGAGTTACCCCAGCACTTTGTGAATAAATACCTTCGATTTGTTTTGAAAACCCTCCATGACCTGGTTGTTTCTATTTCTGCAATTTTCTTCAGCCTTGGGATGCTGAGATATGCACACTCGTCCATACCAGAGGTTTAGTGCACCCCTAATCTTAATCACTACATTACTTGTGGCTGCGAATTGAACTGTCAAAGCCCGAAGCTTAAAACCCCCTTCCTAAATTTCTCCACCTCGGCACTTTTGCTCTTTTAAAAACCTCACTTCAATCAAACTTGTTTAAGTATGAAGTTTTATCTGATAAAGGCTCCCGTGTTACTAAATTAGAGGAGCTCCATAATTGTAAATTGTTGCTGTACGGCAGTCCAGTTACTTTACCCAACCCTGGGGCTATGTAACACAGTCAGCAGCCCCAGCTGGGATGTGGGTTGATTCATTTGACACTCCCTCCCTTCCTTGTTCTATATGCTTATCTGAGACTGTACCTTGCAAACTAATTCCCTGGAAGGGAGTTGGCAACATGCTTGCTAGAGTCTATTGGATGAAAATTTCTGAATATCAGACAGCATAAAGTAGACGACCTTTCACCTTTATTTTGAAAGCACGGTGAACAAATAGGTCAGAGTTCAATTATTGACATACTGACTCCTGATTTACTCCTTTATTGACTCCTGATTTGAATTATTGACTCCCGATTTACTGATAAAGTTTCACAGGTTTAATGTATGCACATTTGTAGGGTTTCTGACTAATTAAACAAAAATGTAGAATGCAAAAACATTTACAGTAACCTTGCCTTTGAACATTCAGACTACCATTAATCTTACAAAATCGAGCAAACAGTTCATTCAAACATTTGATTTAACCAATTATTGAATTTTATCTAAAAAATAAATAAATAATATATTTTATTTGGTTAATTTTGCAAATGCAGACAAGAGCAACATTGTTTGCATAAATTGCTCCATTTCTGAATATATAAATTTTTGGCAATGCAGAGTCAGATCCACTGAATGTTTAAATTCTTTGATAAGTCACTCTATACATTTATTAGCTATTCTGAAAGACTGAAAGAAATTTAAAGTAAGGAACTGGCTGTTGTTGAGCACACATCCAATTGAACCCAAAACGTTTTAGGTTGTTGTGTGGTTCAGAGGGCCTGGTTGGATTGGAACAACCAGGAATAAAAGTGTGGGTCTGGGGCTGAGGCTCGGGTTCTGTTTTGCTTCAAGAGTTTATCAAAATGGAAATGATGACCATAAAATGGTTTGTGACAGAAATAGATGTTTGCTTCTATCACTTCCTGTTTGAGTTTGTTCTTAAATGGAAGTAAGACGACTTTCATAAGCATGTGGATATCTATCAGACTTGGCATATACAAAAGATTGACACAGAATATTGGAGTAACTCAGAGGGTCAGGCAGCATCTCTGGAGAAAATGGATAGGTGACGTTTCGGCTCAGGTCCTTCCTTCAGACTGATCTTCCATTCCGTGGCATCACCTCTGAATATCTGCAACCAACACCCAGCCCCATAACCCTCCAAATCCCTTGTGCAACTACCACTACTTCTGCTTAATCACTGGTGCTCATTCTGAATACCGCCTCTCTCCTCTGCTCTATTCAAACTTCTGCATGTGCACTATTCTCTTCTCCTTTAAGGCGCTGCTTAAAATCAACTTGTTTAATGCAGTCTTTGAAATCCAGAAGCGCATCTAGGTTCGAGTCACATCAGGAAGATGGACTTATGATGCATACTGATGATGAACTTCCAGGCAGATTGGCAAATAGCTAAATTATCCCTGCACTGTATCAAGGCATGAAATAAATTAGATCACTGATCTATCAGATTCCCTCAGGACCACAGAAGCCCTTATGAAGTATCTCATGCATAATGTTTATGAAGGAACAACTGATTCAAATTATAAGGTGGATGGAACGGTCCTCAGGAATCAGTAACTGGAGTGGAAAGGTTTGAATATTCCACCACACCTGGCACACTGGCACTCTGCACGTTTGTTGAGGGATGACATGCCAGATGGCTATATTCATGAGTCAGGCTTTACTTTAGACTTTAGCGATACAGCACAGAAACAGGCCCTTCGGCCCAACGAGACTGCACCGACTACACACCAGGGACAATCTACAATCAACCTACCAACATGTATGTCTTAGGTGTGTGGGAGGAATCTGGAGCACCCAGAGAAAATCCACGCGGACCTACGCGGTCACAGGGAGAACATAGAAACCCCGTACAGATACGATACGATACGATATGATAGAACTTTATTCATACCCAGAGGGAATAGCACCTGGAGTCAGGATTGAATCCGGATCTCTGGCGCTGTAAGGCAGCCACTGTGCCGAGCCTTTTTTAATATTCGTGCAGTAGGAGGCCTTGAAAGTCATGACCTTAATTCCTTTATCCGAATTCAGGTTTTGATGCACCAAGCTTAGAAGATTCTCTTGGTTTAAGTTCTACGATTCCTTCAATCAGAACATGGAGCCAATCTGCTTCACATACAGATTTGTTGCCATCACAATATTTAATAGGTTCAAATGTCCTCTTATTTAGACCAAAATAATCTTAATTAACCATAAAAGATCACAGTAAAATTCCACTTAATTTTAAAGCATCTCTTGTATTGTGCAGTTGTTTCTAAGTACTGAGAATGATGAACGTTTCAACCAAGAATAATTATCTTTGAATTAACTAATGTAGCAGCTGTTTTATGTATGGTGAAAGATTTGTTAAAGAAGTGCATCAACTGTGTGGTTCGTGTTGATACTCAAGAGATATCAGGGATATTTTGTCATTGCAGAATTATTTGTCTTTTGTTTACCACCATCTGCTCTGTAAATTGTGCTTAATGGATACATATAGGTTGCCTGGATACCTGTGACTTGCATTTGTAACATATTCGTAGTATGCGTGGGTAATGGTGATTGAAGCTTGACAGGGGTTAATTTTGATGGGAAATTAGCTTAGTTTAGTTTAGTTTAGTTTAGAGATGCAGCGCAGAAACAGGCCCTTTGGCCTGCTGAGTTTGCGCAGAACAGCGATCTCTGCTCACTTAGACTATCCATCACACACTGTGGACAATTTACAATGAATTATACCAGACCTATTAACCTACAAACTTGTACGTATTTCGGAGTGTGGAAGGAAACCGAAGATCTTGGAGAAAACCCACACGGTCACGGGGAGAACGTACAAACCCCATACAGACAGCACTTGTAGTCAGGATCGAACCCGGGTCTCCGGCGCTGTAAGACAGTGACTCTACTGTTCCACCACCATGCTATTGTCTATAATACATTTATCAGAAAGAATTAGCTAGAAATTATGCAATAAAGAACAACTTCATATTTCATATTTCAGATACAGCGGGAAACAGGCCTTTTCGGCCCACCAAGTCCGCGCCGCCCAGCGATCCCCGCACTTTAACACTATTCTACACACACTAGGGACAATTTTTACATTTACCCAGTCAATTAACCTACAAACCTGTACGTCTTTGGAGTGTGGGAGGAAACCGAAGATCTCGGAGAAAACCCACGCAGGTCACGGGGAGAACGTACAAACTCCTTACAGTACAGCACCCGTAGTCAGGATCGAACCTGAGTCTCCGGCGCTGCATTCGCTGTAAGGCAGCAACTCTACCGCTGCGCCACCGTGGCGCCGCCGTGCCGTTATTGACGTGTACTGAAAATAATAAAACAACTGGTTTGAACATGGTATAAACTCATGTATTCACGTATTCATCAAACAAAAAAAGTAAATGAAAAAAAGACGTAATGGTGGGGGGAATGAATAATGAAAGAGGGCTCAGGTGTATATTGCCTGAGGAGGGTGATATACAGTATACGGAGAAATAATTGTGGAGGAGGTGTGTCAATTGTTCATTAACATATAATGGATAAGGACTGCACTATGTAACGGTGGAGGGGTATAATGCATTATATAGGGTTCAGCCTCGCCAACAGTCTGTCTCATTCTTTTCTTTCTTTGTTGTTTTTAGTATGTTTTTAGCATGTTGTTAAACGTGTGTTTTAGTGCATTTAGCTTTGTATTATGTGGGGGGGGGGGTTGGGGGAAACTTTAAAAAGTCTCTTTCCTCGACGGAGATGCGATTTTTTTCCATATCGTATCTCCAACCACTCTGGTGGGCTAACATTGAGGAGCTGGCAGCCTCTTGCTGGGGATCGACTTTGGGAGCTCCAACGGTGGCAGCGTGCACACTTAACATTGTGGAGCTGGCGGTCCCTTGGTTAGGGACAGACTTCGGGAGCTCCAAGCTGCAGGAGCTTCGGCCGCCCCGACTGCAGATGGTTCAGCTGCCCCGTCCGCGGGAGAATAAGGAGGAAAGAAGATAAGACTTTATCGCCTTCCATCACAGTGAGGAATGTGGGGGAACTGCTGTGGTGGATGTTTATGTTAGCTTTTATGTAGTTGTGTGTCTTGTTGCTTGATTCTGGTATGACTGTATGGTAAATCAAAATTCACTGTACCGTAAATGGTACACATGACAATAAAGGACCATTGAACCATTGAACATTGTAAAGGAAGCATGATGTGGCACATTATGGAAAAAGTGTACGCTGTATAATGCAGGAATATGTGATAGAAAATGGTATGTGCATTATATAATGGAAGTGATTTATTATGCAAGAGTGGTGCAGCATTAAATGCAGAACTTTAATCTATAATGGGGGAGGATGCATATATATTGGTACAATGTACAGTGTTTGATGCATATATTAAGGAGCATGCAAAGTATGAAGGAAGAGAAGTTTGAGGTGTAAAGGAAGAGGGCTTAATATATAATGAACGTGTGGACTAGAATGGAGGAGGACTGAGAACATATTGAAGGAGAGTGTGATGTATATTGGAAGTGGGTGTGATGTATATTGGAGGATGGATACGTGGTTTATGGAAATGGAATGCAATGTACATTGGACCTGGGTGTGATTCATAATGGAGGAGGAAGGAATGTGGAATGGGACAGTGTAGATTGTGGAAGGAAAAAGAAATGCAATATATTTTAAAAGGGCATGGTCTGCAATGAAAAATGAGAGCAATGTATAATAAAAGAGCAGTGCAATGTGTAACCTTGGAAAAGTGTGATTCAATTTGGAAGAGGAGTGTGGTGCATTATGGAGGAGGCTTTGATGTACAGAATCGAAAGGGTGTGATGTATAATAGAGAAAGAGTGCAATATATAATGAAGTTTGGGTTTGATGTGCATGTGGGAGGATTATGTGATAAGTATTAAAGGAGAATGCAATGTATAATGAAAAGGGATGCAATGTGTAATGAAGGAATGTATAATATATATTAGGGACGATCAGATAATCTTCATTAGAATTTAGCTCTGAATCTATGGCGGATGTTTTATTCACAATGCATGCTGTGCAGTGCAACATTTAAATGGGACATCTTAAGACGACCTATACAAGAGACCAAAGAAGTTTCAGATTTTTTAATGCAATAGATTAAGGAGAAGCAAGAGCTCTACATATAACTTGTTCATTGAGGTTTGGTAGCCACTTGAAAACTGCTCAATTGATTCACCCAGATCCTCCATGATGGCCAAGCTCTGAAGAAAGATATTGAAGGCTTAGTTGAGTTAAACATAAAGAACCAACCCCCCCTGGAAAGTTGAATCAAAGAGCTCCCTATCTTGGTTTTTGCCAGAATCTAATCAATTCATTATTTTCCTGAAAACTTCATTTTTGACCTATTATCATTATCTACCTCATTTCCACTTCGCTGCTAAATATTTTAAACAGGCCCTCCCTATTACTTGCCTGTTCACCCACCCTGCCATTTATCTAACCATCTGCCTCGTGTTCCCTGTAAACATTTGGCTCATCTCATCCAAGTCATCTGTTCTCCCAGTCAGCTGCTTATTAACCCATTAGCAGTGTATTAACCAGCATCTGAAGTTCTTTATGTTTTCACATTTACTCTGTTCACTTCATCTGTCCTCACCTCAGTACCCCAGCACTCCACTCTCTCATGGACCTCTCCTCTAAGTACTTCCTGAAAGATCTGAGTGGTCCTTACTGTTACCCAACTGTAGCTGAAGACTTATTCTCAGCCGAGGCATTGGCATGTCTGAGATAATCAGAACCTTTCCATTAGTTGCCTTCTCCTATGGTGATTAATATTTGGGTGTTCCTTGTTTAAGGAATGCAGGTAATGACTTATGTTGTGCAGAATGGCATGTGGATGGAGCAAAGGAAAGGAGACCCAAAATGCCAGCTTGTCAGAAGTCTCTGTGAATTCTGCTGCAGAGAACTCAGATGCAAACTTCCATATGACACACTATAGATGACTCTGCCTGATGAAATGCTTGGCATATGGCAAGTCTTCCAACATCTGCAAGGATCTAGATGTCAACTTGACACAAGGTTTTGAAAAGAGTTCACAGGTTATTCTTCAGTGGATGGAAATAGTGGCCAAGTCTGTTTCACTCTCATGGACTCAACCATGATACAATAGCAGATGACAAACATGGCAGCTTCCATTGGAGCATAAGCAACAGCTAGCCAATACCTAAATGTTGCAATAGAAACTTGGACCGGCATGGTGGCATGGTGAGTTGCTTCTTTACAATGCCAGAGACCCGGGTTCAATCCTGACTACAAGTACTGTCTGTATGGTGTTTGTACGTTCTCCCCGTGACCTTGTGTGTTTTCCCTGGGTGCTCTGGTTTTCTCCCACACTCCAAAGGTGTACAGGTTTGTAGGATTCAGTAAAGATTGTAAATTATCCCTAGTGTGTAGGATTGCACAAGTGTATGGGGATTGCTGGTCGGCACCGACTTGGTGGGTCAAAGGGCCTGCTTCCATGTTGTATCTCTAAACTAAACTAAACTAAACTAAACTAAACTAAACTAAACTAAACTAAACTAAACTAAACTAAACTAAACCAAACCAGCTTGCAAACCTGTTGACTACAGATAACAAGAGATTTGCAGGTCTCAGAGTTGTCTTGATTTTTTTTACACACCTACAGTATATGTATACATATCCAACCTTGACACATTCATCCCCACAGGCACTTTGATTTCCACTGCCTGGGCAGTCACTTGTTTTTGCTCTGAGGTTACCGGTTAACTGCAGTGGACAGTGGGTGTTAGTGAGAACATTACTACACTGAAGTCTTTGATGTTCAGATGAAAGGAAAACTCATTGAACAGCCTGCTGCTGAGAGATCTTCTTGCCCTCTTCCTTCTCTGAGTCCTCTTCCTCTGCTGAACCCTTTTTATCTCCTTTTACTCCCCCTGATCCTCCTTTTTCTCTCTTTCCCTGTCATGTTCGAACTGCCTCGTCTTATGATCCCGGTCATGCCATGCCAAAGTAAGTTCAATAACCTTCAGCATTTTCTACACCATTCCCTGCAACTGGAAACAGCTACAGACATCCCTAACTGTTTTACCCAGAGTAGGATTATTAAGAACCAGAGGACATAAGTTTAAAATGAGAGGGGAAGGATTTAAGATTAAACAACTTTTTCACACAGAGGTGGCGAGTATATGGAATGAGCTATCAGTGAAGGTAGTTGAAGCAGGTACTATACCAATATTTAAAAGACATTTGGACAGGTGCATGGATAGGAAAGGTTTAGAGGGATATAGGCCAAACGTGGGCAGGTGGGACTTGTGTAAATGACGCACCTTGGTTGGGAGAAGGGCCTGTTTCCATGCTCAGTGACTTTATGAAATACCCTGATAACTAGCAAGGAGAATCAAAGGTCTAGATGGAGCAACAGTACCTTTCCAAACAAAGTCTTCATCACTGACTCTATAGATCAAAATATTTTATATTTATATGAACGATGCAAATTGGGCATATGGTGGCGTCTATGCTGATGGAAACTTAAGTGTAGTGTAGCAATGAAAATCGAGCAAGTGAATATATAGTCAAAGATTGACCCCTTTGACCTTTTCCAGGTCATACAGTCAACATTCACACGTCAAAACCAGACATCATAACTTAGGCTCTCTAACCCTGATATCAATGTATGGGTTGCCACCAATACAATAACATGAAAAAGTAACGAATCAGCACATCGTTAATGATCTCATCAAACGGCAGAGTTGGGTTGGTAGAGGGAAATGGGTTTCATTCCTGAATGCACATTCTGCCCTGCAAATGTAAGAGAAGGTGTTAGCTGGAACTCTACAATGGGATTCAAATGGCAATCAGCATAGACGTACTACTTCCATTGACACCTTGAGATTTAAGATGTCAAGAGCAATTCACACTATGAACGTGCACATGTTCAGGAACATCATTCTCCAACTATAAAAGCATCCTCAAAAATATGATGATACGTCAATGTCTCTCTGACTGTTTAAATATAATTTAGTTGACGGATGGAATGCAAGACCATAAAATGCAGGAAACATGTTCCCGATGTTGGGGGAGTCCAGAACCAGGGGCCACAGTTTAAGAATAAGGGGTAGGCCATTTAGAACGGAGATGAGGAAAAACTTTCTCACCCAGAGAGTTGTGAATCTGTGGTATTCTCTGCCTCAGAAGACAGTGGAGGCCAATTCTCTGGATGCTTTCAAGAGAGAATTAGATAGATACTCTTAAAGATAGCGGAGTCAAAGGATATGGGGAGAAGGCAAGAACGGGATACTGATTGTGGATGATCAGCCATGATCACAGTGAATGGCGGTGCTGGCTCAAAGAGCCGAATGGCCTACTCCTGCACTTATTGTCTATTGTCTATTGTCCATTGAGTGTAAAATAATTATGCAAAAACTGGAAGATTAAGCAAAGGGGAAATGAAGCTCAGTACAAGCAAAAGAGCTGCTAAATCTCAAAAGCGTGAATTATCCATGTAAGTAAAATTAATTATACAAACCCACCAGGCTATCTTGCTTTACAATCAGTCACTAGCAATCATCTGGAATAAATGATTGCAATCAGTGATGGGTTTTTTAGAAACCTAAAAATACCTTCTATTATGAAACTGAATAATATTTTCCACCATAAATGTTTTGGAAGTTTATTTCTTTTTGGAAGGAATAATTTTGTCGAGTGAAATGTTAAAGCATGCTGTTTAGATGGCGAGGCACTCTGATGGGTAAATTCTCCATACAGAGAGTTACACATTGCAATACAGGAGATTTGCGTAGAGGACCTCTTAGAAATTAAGGTAAGTAATGAAGCAAAATAAATAACCAAAAGTCAGGAATATTTTTATATTGCATTAGTTACACTATGCATCCAACAAAGGTATGTAATTCATGATGGAAACATAGAAAATAGGTGCAGGAGGAGGCCATTTGGCCCTTCGAGCCAGCACCGCCATTCATTGTGATCATGGCTGATCATCTACAATCAGTAACCTGCGCCTGCCTTCTCCCCATATCCCTTGATTCCACTAGCCCCTGGAGCTCTATCTAACTCTCTTTTAAATTCATCCAGTGAATTGGCCTCCACTGCCTTCTATGGCAGAGAATTCCACAAATTCATAACTCTCCGGGTGAAACATTTTCTTCCCACCTCAGTTTTAAATGGCATCCCCTTTATTCTTAAACTGTGTCCCCTGGTTCTGGACACCCCCAACATTGCGAACATTTTTCCTGCATCTAGCTTGTCTAGCCCTTTTATATTTTATATGTTTCTATAAGATCCCCTCTCGTCCTTCTAAACTCCAGTGAATACAAGCCTAGTCTTTCCAATCTTTCCTTATATGACAGTCCCTCCATCCCAGGGATTAACCTCGTGCACCTATGCTGCACTGCCTCAATAGCAAGGATGTCCTTCCTCAAATTAGGAGACCAAAACTGCACACAATTGTGTGAGTTGTGGTCTCACCGGGGCCCTATACAACTGCAGAAGGACTTCTTTGCTCCTGTACTCAAATCCTATCGTTATGAAGGTCAACACGCCATTAGCTTTCTTCACTGCCTGTTGTACCTGCACGCTTACTTTCAGTGACTGGTGTACAAGGACACCCAGGTGTCGTTGCACTTCCCCTTTACCTAATCCGACACCATTGAGATAATAATCTGCCTCCTTATTTTTGCCCCCAAAGTGGATAACCTCACATTTATCTACATTATATTGTATCTGTCATGCATCAGCCCACTCAAGCAACCTGTCCAAATCACCCTGCAACCTCCTAACATCCTCTTCGCAGTTCACACTGCCACCCAGCTTTGTGCCATTCGCAAACTTGCTAGTGTTACTTCTAATTCCATCATCTAAATCATTAATATATATTGTAAATAGTTGCGGCCCCAACACCTTGCGGCTCTCCACTCTCCACTGCCTATCATTCTGAAAAGGACCCGTTTATTCCAACTCTTTGCTTCCTGTCTGCCAACCAATTCTCTATCCATGTCAATACCCTACCCCCACTACCATGTGCTCTAATTTTGCTCACCAACCTCCCGTGTGGGACCTTATCAAAGGCTTTCTGAAAGTCTAGATACACCACATCCACTGCCTCTCCTTCATCCATTTTACTTGTCACATCCTCAAAGAATTCCAGGAGATTAGTCAAGCAGGATTTCCCCTTCATAAATCCATGCTGACTTGGACTAATCCTTTTACCGTTCTCCAAATGCGCCGTTATTACCACTTTTATAATTGACTCCCCACGATCAATGTCAGGCTAACTGATCTATAATTCCCCGTTTTTTCTCTCATTCCTTTCTTGAAAAGTGGGATAATATTAGCTACCCTCCAATCCGCAGGAACTGATCCTGAATCTATTGAACATTGGAAAATGATCACCAATGCGTCCACGATTTCTTGAGCCACCTCATTGAGTACCCTGGGATGCAGACCGTCAGGCCCTGGGGATTTATCAGCCTTCAGTCCCATCAGTCTACCCAATACTATTTCTCACCTAATGCAAATTTATTTTAGTTCCTCTGCCACCCTTGATCCTCTGTCCACTAGTACATCTGGAAGATTGTTTGTGTCTTCCTTAGTGAAGACAGATCCGAAGTGCCTGTTCAACTCTTCCGCCATTTCCTTGTTACCCATAATAATTTCACCCATTTCTGCCTTCAAAGGACCTACATTTGTCTTTACTAATCTTTTTCTATTAACACGCCTAAAGAAGCTTTCATTGTCCTTTATGTTCTTGGCCGGCTTCGCTTCGTACCTCATCTTTTCAGCCCGTATTGCCCTTTTCGCTATCTTCTGTTGTCCTTTGAAAGTTGCCCAATCCTCTGGCTTCCCGCTACTCTTTGCTATGTTATACATCTTTTCTTTTAGTTTTATTCCATCTCTAACTTCCCTTATCAGCCATGGTTGCCTCTTACTCTCCTTGGAATCTTTCCTTCTCTTTGGAATGAAATGATCCTGCATCTTCTGGATTATGCCCAGAAATTCCTGCCATTGCTGTTCCACCTTTATTCCTGCTACGATCCCTTTCTATTCAACCTTGGCCAGTTCCTCTTTCATGCCTTCATAGTCCCCTTTGTTCAACTGCAACACTGACATTCCTGGTTTAACCTTCTCCCTCTCAAATTGCAGATTTAAACTAATCATATTCTGGTCACTACTTCCAAGAGGTTCCTTTACCTTGAGTTCCCTTATTAAATCTGGTTAATTGAACATCATTAAATCCAGAATTTGCTTCTCCCTCGTAGGCTCCAGTACAAGCTGCTCTAAGAATCCATCTCGGAGGCACTCTACAAACTCCCTTTCTTGGGGTCCAGAACCAACCTGATTTTCCCAGTCTACCTGCATATAGAAATCCCCCATAACTACAATGGCATTACCTTTGTTACATGCCAATTTTAACTCCTGCTGCAACTTACACCCTATATCCAGGCTACTGTTTGGGGGTCTGTAGATAACTCCCATTAGTGTCTTCTTACCTTTACAATTCCTCAACTACAGTGACTCTACGTCGTCGTTCCCAATGTCAGCCCTCGCAAGAGACTGAATTCCATCCCTCACCAACAGAGCTACCCCACCTCCTCTGCCCACCTGCCTGTCCTTTCTATAGGATGTATAACGTATTCAATTCCCAGTCCCGATCCTTCTGCAGCCATGTCTCTGTAATCCCCACAATGTTATACCTACCAATCTCTAACTGAGCCTCAAGCTTATCCACTTTACTTCTTATACTTCGCGCATTCATATATAGTACTTTTAATCCTTTGCTTATCTCAGCTACCACTTTGATTCCTATTGCTTCGTGAGCTTTCTGTCCCGTTAATTGAGTGATTTGGCCGAGTTCAGCAAAGATGATAACTGGTAAGTGAGGCCATCTTGCCAGCTCATGGTCACACTAAATGCATGTATTGGGATGATACTGTATGAATGATATGAAGCTTTCCTGAAAATTCAAGGAAAATTATTTTATTATAATTATTTTCCTTTTTCACTAAGTGCCTTGATAGATGTCATCATTTGGACGCTGGTCTCATAAACTGCTAGATTCATGAATGACTTTATAAATACCCCACAATGCTTCCTTTTCTAGCTCCATAACTGCACTGCGGCTCCAAAAGAACCCCACCTTACCACCACACACACATTTTCCCAATCCGTTCATTCCTTATTTCTGTTTATAGTGATTGTTGGAACCAGATGAATATTCAGAACCCACCATGGAATAGACTAGATCAGTATAACATTTTAAATAATATTTCATAGGTTAAATGTCAATATTATCTCAATGATCTGGCTAAGGTTTCCTGAGAAAGCATTGTAAAATGCAACAGAAGATAAGTTTATGATCTGACAGAATTCAATAGGCAATAGACAATAGACAATAGGTGCAGGAGGAGGCCACTTGGCCTGTAAAGGCAGTTTCTTTACCATCTCAAAGTCCCACTTCGATAGCCATTACTGCTCGGGGATGAAATGTAGGTATAGCTTACGCACACGTCACACCCTGATATGACAAAACGAATCTTCCAAACTTCTTTTCTTTATTAATTGTTTTTTATTAAAATAGCACAAATCAAAGAGTAATTCATCACTTTCAGTACTTTATCAACTGTTTCTTCTAAAAATATCTCAGAATTCTTATAGTTATTACCGTGTGGTTCTTACAAATAAATTATAACTGGTGCGAACGCATGGTAAAGAACTGTATGTTCACCATCCTCCGAGTATAAACTGGACTGAAGTGTGTGGGGAAATAACTGCGGATGCGGTACAGACCGAAGGTGACACAAAATGCCGGAGTAACTCAGCGGGTCAGGCAGCATCTCTGGAGAGAAGGAACGGGTGACAAGTGTAGTGCGTAAAGGCGCCGCTTTAGTAAGGACAACCCGCCGCTCGTTACGCCCTCACGGTTGTTTTTGTTATTTTTAAATGTTTTCCCCTGCTTAACTTGTGTGTATATATATATATATATGAATGTGTGTGTTTTGTGGCCTGTGGCCACATGCTCCCGTTCTACCAATGGGGACCGCCCAGGCCGGGAGGCAGGTTGTCACGTAACCTCCTTTAAGCGAACACATTCAGCCCCGTTCTCCAAACACACTCCGTGAGCCTTCACTGTCCGGGCCGAGAGTGCCCCCAGGGTCTACGTAGTCCGGGCCTACAGTGCCCCTCTCCCTCTCCCACCTGACCCTCAAAACCGGAGTGCGTCACGGCGCCATTTTAGTAAGCAGAACCCTGCAGAAACATTTAAAAAGAAAAATGACAAAAAACTCTTAAGTTGATAGATGATATTCTGCATTTTAATGGTACCATCACACATACTCAAAGATATTAGAGCTACTCTCTGAAATATCTGACATATTTTTTTGATTTTCTGTGCACCAGCCTCCTTTACCTGGAAAGACATTTTTACCCTAGTTTGCGGAATATGATGAGAAATCGTCCGTCACATAGCACGGAAACAGGCTCTTCAGTCCAACTTACTACACTAGGGCGGCACGGTAGCGCAGCAGTAGAGTTGCTGCTTTACAGTGAATGCAGCGCCGGAGACTCAGGTTCGATCCTGACTACGGGTGCTGTACTGTAAGGAGTTTGTACGTTCTCCCCGTGACCCGCGTGGGTTTTCTCCGAGATCTTTGGTTTCCTCCCACACTCCAAAGACGTACAGGTATGTAGGTTAATTGACTGGGTAAATGTAAAAATTGTCCCTAGTGTGTGTAGGATAGTGTTAGTGTGCGGGGATCGCTGGGCGGCACAGACTTGGTGGGCCGAAAAGGCCTGTTTCCGCGCTGTATGTGAAATATGAAAAATATGAAAATATGAAATATGACCCACAACCTCTGTCTCGCCTCCTCCCACCTAGACACCCCCCATTTCGTATTAAGTCACACCCACAAGCATGCAAAAAAGACATAGACTAGAAATATTAAAACATAGCCATAACACAATGACAATAACTGAATTAAGCATAAGCTCCTACCTAAATGGCTCCTACACGGCTCTTCGAGCCAGCACCACCATTCAATGTGATCATGGCTGATCATTCACAATCAGTACCCCGTTCCTGCCCTCCGCTATCATTAACTCTACCTAACTCTCTCATGAAAGCATCCAGAGAATCGGCCTCCACTGCCTTCTGAGGCAGAGAATTCCACAGATTTACAATTCAAGTAAGATGATGCACACTAAACCTTTATAATGTGATATTTGAACTCAAGCCAAATTCCAAGTTATAACAATAGGATGTATAATAAACCAGATGTGATTCTCGTCTCTCTTGAGACTTTCTTCTTGGCATGCCCATTGAGTTGTGACTTCTGCTTGTCCATTATCTAGTTTCTTTTAGTCAGTTCCTTAAATCTTTTTTTATAATCTTTCCCTTTGTCTGTAATTGCTCAATTTAGATCCGGTTTTGCAAGACAAACTGATACTCATCGCCTGCAGTGCAGGTAGAAATGCACCTTCAAAATGTTGTTTAAAATGCTGTGCTTAGCCAAAAATAATCCAACTTTTAACCTTATGTGTTAAAGCTAAAAGGGAACTAATTCTGTGGTTAGCAAAAGCTTGCACCTGTTACCGAATTGTTTGCACATCTAAACCCGAAGTCATGCTTTCAGACTCTTCCTCTTGCCATCACGAACACTGCTGATTTCTGTCATGAAAACATCACCCATACCTGAATACTGCTTCAACCCAACTCCAGGCTTGAATATTCCAATGCTTTTCTAGTCAACAAAGATGTTACAGCATCAGGACTTTCATTTACAATTCTCTTTGTCAGGTTTAACCCCCTTCATGGATTTATTCTCCCCTATCCCCCTGAATAATTTTAGTCTTAGAAACCTTCCATTTCTAAGCTCTCTTTTCTGTTTATTCTGATCTCCCTATTCTTTCTGTCCTACCCACAGCAGCTTTTCTTTTAGTTGCCGAAACTTTTCATTTCCTTAAACTTTTTTTCAGTCCTTTATATCTTTCGTTGGATCCACATCTTTTGTTGATATAATCAAACATCTGCAATGTATCTTGGGATGGTTCTTAACTTTGAAATCATAAGATTCAGAAATGTTGTTGTCTACAGATGGTTCTTCTGGGATCGGTTTATATTTGATTCCTCAGTATTCAGGCAATCAATGGTTTAGAATGGCACCTACACCTGTTGAAAGAGCATTACTCGACAGATAGTGAGCACTTATGAAATACATGGAATTGCAAGGAAATATCTTCAGACACAGATATAAATCTGGTGGTGAAATATAAGCGGGTGATTTAAGACTGTCAACAGCTGGATGTTTTGGATTCCCCAACTCTGGGTGGGTTAATTTAAGGTTTTTTGCAAGATTATAAGTGGTGTTTTCTAAGGATTCTTTCTAAATTGCCAACGTTGACAGGAGGCGGCGAGGCAAGTGCTGAACAAACATCTGCTGACTATCCCAGCAGCTGGTGAAAGGCTGTTGAAGTTCAGTGGAGGAGACCACTGAGGAATGTTGTGCGGAGAGCTTGAACACAGGCCAGCTGCAGATGCACCAGTGCTACCAAGGTGATAAGGTCACCAGGAATAGGAGTGGAATTAGGCCATTTGGCCCATCAAGTCTACTCTGCCATTCAACCATGGCTGATCTATCTCTCCCTCCTAATCCCATTCTCCTGCCTTCTCCCCATAACCTCTGACACCTGTACTAATCAAAAATCAATAATAATATCCACTGACAGCCTCAGTGGCAAAGTATTCCACAGATTCGCCACCCTTTGGCTAAGGAAATTTCTTCTCATCTTCCTAAAAGAAGGTCCTTTAATTCTGAGGCTATGACCTCTAGTCCTAGACTCCCCCACTCGTGGAAACATCCTCTCCACATCCACTCTATCCAAGCCTTTCACTATTCTGTATGTTTCAATGAGGTCCCTCCTCATTCTTCTAAACTCCAGCGAAAACAGGCCCAATGCCGATATACGGTCATCATAGATTAACCTACTCATTCCTGGGATCATTCTTGTAAACCTCCTCTGGACCCTCTCCGGAGCCAACACATCCTTCCCCAGATATGGTGCTCAAAATTGCTCACAATATTCCAAATGTGGCCTTACCAGCGCCTTATAGAGTCGCAAACAAGGTGATCAAACAATGGGATGTAGGAAAATGGGTTAAATGTGAGGTCGCTTTGCTTGACAGATAATCCATCAACTTTCCCCCAACCCCACCCATAACCCAAACCCAAAGCCCTGCATCTCCACCCTGGCTACAGGATTAGCAATTACCAATTCATTAATATCCAACACTGTTTGCTGGATTGCCAAATTTAGATCATAAACAAGGGCATAACGCTATTTGTTCCATTTAACATCTACTGCCTTGGTTGGATGAAACCTGGCCCACTGATATCCTACCTCACTCCAGGCAACCATCCCATCCTCTCTTCGTCATCATTTCAAGTATCATCTAGTTCTGTGAAAAACTTAATTAATGGCAATGTTAATTCTATTTCCCTCTTTCAGGATACCACGCCACAACCTGAATGTTTTCAGCAATGGTGATCTGAAAATTGATCTTTTCTTTTGGAGGAAGTGCATGAACCACATGTAACAATCCACAACTGCGCTGAGTCACATCTTTACCAACTTTCCCTGCACCATCACAAACTTGTTTATTTACAGCAAACTTGCCTCAGAATCCATCAACCTGCATAGATTGAGACGTCCAAGAGTTAGGAAAAGGTCACATTCCAACACACCAACACAGTTTGGAGCATTGTGTAGGAAGGAACTGCAGATGCTGGTTTACAACAAAGATAGACACAAAATGCTGGAGTAACTCATCGGGTCAGGCAGCATCTCTAGAGAAAAGGAATAGGTGACATTTCGGGTTGAAACAATTCTTCAGACTTCGACTCAAAACGTCACCTATCCTATTTCTCCAGAGATGTGAATGTGGAGAGGATGTTTCCGCTAGTGGGAGACTCTAGGACTAGAGGTCAGAATTAAAGGACGTTCTTTTAGGAAGGAGAAGAGGAGAAATTTCTTTAGACAGAGGGTGGTGAATCTGTGGAATTCTTTGCCACAAAAGGCTGTAGAGGTAGTCGGTGGATATTTTTAAGGCAAAGATAGATAGATTCTTGATTAGTACAGGTGTCAGAGGATATGGGGAGAAGGCAGGAGAATGGGGTTAGGAGGGAGAGGTAGATCAGCCACGATTGAATGGCAGAGTAGACTTGATGGGCCGAATGGCCTAATTCTACTGTTCCTTATGACCATATGACCTATCTATATATTTGACCACTGTCAGCTCCAGCTACCTGTTACTTGGAAAGAAATCCTCAGCAGATCTTGAGCAACAAACTCCTAACCCCCTTTGCATGACAAGGAGGAGATCTGCTCCCACATTTGGCAATTTTTCTACATTGTACCACATCTTGAACTCATTTAATCCAGTTACCACAACAGCCAATCCTGGTAATTTAGTCCACATGCCCATTCCTCTTAATGTTCAATGATCCTGTCTACATTTTAAGAATATTTCATTTACATTTTGAACCCTCCAGGGGTGTGCAGTTAGGTTTACACGAAGAAAAATATAGAATCAATTAAACTTTGGATTTGTTCATAAGAAATGAAAAATCCTGCAAGAATTCAGGTCAAACTTTATAGCATGCAGGGGAAAATAGCTTTTATTTAGTACCCATTTACGCATTTGGCTTTTCCAGCTCAGTTTTAACCCTCCCCTGGATCTTGGAGTTAGCTTGTCTTGTGCTTGTTCAGTGAAACAAATTGAAGCTCCATATAAATATATGGAGAATTGGTGATTCAGCATTTTTCAGGGTGTTTGTGGTATAGAAAGGTATGAAAAATCCCAAGGGACATAAATAAGGGTATTTTTGCTATGATAGGTGAGTCTAAAGCTGGAGGGCATAGGGTTAAGGTCAGTGGGGAAATGTTTAATAGGGACTTTCATGAGCCCCCACAGCTCGAGGCCCCAAGGCTGAGGTCAACAGATCCTTCTTGAGGGTGTAATCTCAGAAAGCATCAGATCCTGATGGTGTACCTGACAACATTCTCAAAACTCGCTGACCAACTGACTGGAGTGTTCATGAAGGTAGACACAAAATTCTGGAGTAACTCAGCAGGCCAGCCAGCATCTCGGGAGAAAAAGAATGGGTGATGAATGGGTGAAACCCTTCTTCAGACTGATGTCAGGGGAGGGGGCGGGACAAAGATAGGATGGAGTAGGAAACAGGAAGTCTAGTGGGAGAACTGGGAAGGGGAGGGGAAAGAGAGGGTCAGACGAACTATCTGAAGTTAGAGAAGTCAATGTTCATGCCACTGGGGTGTAAACTGCCCAAGCATCTTCAAACCCTTATTATCTGCTTTAAAAGGATATCAATAATACTGGTGCCCAAGAAGTACAAGATGACATGCTTCAACAGTCATATCCATTATGATAAAGTGCTTCGAATGGTTAGTTGGAATGCAGGTCAACTCCTGCCTCATTATTGGGCTGGATCCATTTCAACTCGCCTATTACCACAACAAATCGACAGCAGATGTGTTCCTGAAAGCTCTCCTCTTTACAATGGTCCACTTGTCCAACAAAAGTTCAGTTCTGGGTGCCATGTTATAGGAAAGATGTTATCAAGCAGAAAAGGGAGCAGAGAAGATTTATGAGGATGTTGCCAGGACTCAAGGGCCTGAGCTATAAGGAGAGGTTGAGCAGACTAGGATTCTAGGAGTGCAGGAGGATGTGGGGTGGTCTTATAGAGGTGTACAAAATCATGAGAGTAATATATCAGATAGACACACAGAGTGTCTTGGTCAGAATCGGGAACTAGAGTACATAGGTTTAAGGTGAAGAGGGGGAAGATTTAATAGGAACCTGAGGGGTAACTTTTTCACCCAAATGGGGGTGAGCGTATGGAACAAGCTGCTGGAGGAGGTAGTTGAGGCAGGTACTATCGCAACGTTTAAGAAACATCTAGATGGGCACATGGATGGCAAAGGTTAAGAGAGATATGGGCCAAAAGCATCAGGTGTGACTAGTGTAGATGGGGCATGTTGGTCGGTGTGGACAAGTAGGGCCGAAGGGTCTGTTTCCACACTGTTTGACTGTGTGACTATGACTCTAAGAAATAATAATTGACTATATATTTATCATTGTTGTTATTACACTTAATGTGTATGTTAAGTTGCAGAAAATGAGAATTTCATTGTTCCACTTCATATTCAGTTCATATGACAAATAAACACGACACGACACACAACTATTCTCATTAACCAAGGCTTTGTACATCCTGTTGTACTTATTTAACTTCTGTTTTAGATAAATTAGGAACCACTGTGGCCCAGGTGTTTGTTCAGGTTTGAATTATTGGTGATTGCTGAAGAAAGTGCAACCAACATGTCAAACAAATTGCTTTTACTTGTTGCATTGAGAAGCAATTCTCTGCTTAAATTGTGAGAGTTCTGTAAATGGGTTGTTGCAAATATAGCTTTATACGATATCCTGTGCGTGTGGTACCTGATATTTTCACTTTGAGTACTACCTTAAAAAGTTTGGTGGATAACAGGGAAGTAGCATATTAATTGATTAAGGTTGTGCAAATTATGAATGTTTTCCTTAAAACTAAAGAAGACGAGTCAAACCGCACAGCCTTTGTAAATCTCAGATATTTTTCATAGCTTTTTTCAGTTCACTTTAAAGTTTAGAGATACAATGTGGAAACAAGTCCTTTGGCCCACGCTGACCATCAATCACCTATTCATACTTGTTCTATGTGATCCCACTTTCACATCCAATACACCAGGGCAATTCACAGAAGCCAATTAACCTACAAACCTGCACATCTTTGGGATATGGAAGGAAACTGGTGCACCCGGAGAAAACCCATGCGGTCACAGGATGAACGTACAAACACTACACGGACAACTAATTAGAAAAAAGATTCAAAATCTTCCATAAAACACAATAGAGTGGGAATTGATTCTTTGTTGCTGCCCTGATGTACAAAAATTTGAATTTTGAACCTGGGCAATGGATAAACTAGGAGTCATAGTCAATAGTCAATAGTCAATAGTCGTTTATTTGTCACATACACATAAATGTGTAGTGAAATGAAACATTACCCGCAGTTGAAACACTAAGACCAATAAGAATAATCAATAAAAATGCAATAACATCATACAATCATACACTAACACCAAACAAAAGAAACATCCATCACAGTGAGCCTCCTCCAGTCCCTCCTCACTGTGATGGAAGGCCAGAATGTCTTTTCTCTTCCCTGCCGTCTTCTCCCGAGGTCAGGCTGTTGAACTTGCCACGTCGGGGCGGTCGGGGCTCCCGACATTGGAGCGCCGCACCGGGCGGTGAAAGGTCCGCGGCCTATTTCAGGCCGCGCCGGACGGTGAAAGGTCTGTGGCGGGCCGACCCAAGCCCCGCGATTCGGGGCGGGTGAACACACTGCCTCTGCCGCAGCTCCCGATGTCGGCCCCCACCCAGGGGGATGCGGGCTTCCGACGTCCACGCGGCCCGCGCCGGAGCCTCCGGAGACGAGTCGCAGCCGCTCCCGCAGCATCCGCAGGCAGCCAGCGCCGCAGGTGGTGAGTCCGGGCCGTGGGCTCTGCGAACCAGAGCCCCAGGTGGTCCCAGGTGCACGGCCGGTGGTAGGCCGCAACGGGAACGGAGACACGACACAGAAACAAAGGTCGCGTCTCCGTTCGGGAGAGAGAATTTTTTACAGTTCCCGTTCCCTCCCACCCCTCCCCCAAACATAACATACAAACATTAAAACTACAATTCATACAAAAACAACAAACAACACAAAAGACAGACGGACTGCAGGCAAGCCGCAGCTGCGACGGCAGCGCTGGCCCCTCCAATGGCCTTAAACACTCATTGTCCTCATGGCGGCATTTGGTCAGAGTTGCATTCTATCTCACCACTAGGTCCAAAAGAGGAAACATTTAAGACATTCTTTCTCTCTCGAGATGCTGCCTGACCTGTTGAGTTACTCCAGCATTCTGTGTCTACCTTTGATTTAAATCAGCATCTGCATTTTTTTTTTCCTAAACATTTAAGACAATTCTTTTGCAGGTATTTCACCAACAGTGAATATCCATACTGAAGACTGTCAAGATGGTGGAGGCAGCAGATGGAGGAGAGGAATGGAGTCAGTGAGTGGGCTGGAAGATCACCTCTCACATGCACTCTGGGTGTTCTGAGGTAGGCTATGGGAGGCCCCTGACACATGGCGCTGGAATGATCTCCATGGGAGGCGAGGGACAGCACGTTCGTGGGTCGACGTGTCCAAGTCGATGTGTTCATCGAGTAGGTCACTGGAGGCCCTACAGTGTCGGAGGGATCGATTGGATCAGGCGCCGCTGGAGGTTCCACAGAGGTTCGGCGAGTGCATGGACCGGACGTGGCCTGCAGCAGTATGGAGCAGCAAAGCAGCGGTGGAGGATACCCTCATCATCGCCAAGCCAGGACCACCCTTGCAACTCTGACCGAATGCCGCCATGAGGACAATGAGTGTTTAAGGCCAAGTTAAAACAACATTTTTAATAACTTTGAAACTTGAAAGAGTCAAGATGGCATGAAATGTGATAACACTTTTGAACTGTCTCAGTGCAATCCATTATTCTTACATTCTTGTACTTCGGTACAATTGTGCTTACGTGTAGTTAGATTATTTTGAATTGTTTGCAAAAAAGTGATTTCACTGTACCTAGCCACGTGTGACAATAAAGCACCATTGAATCATTAAAGACTTACACGTTAAAGATCAGTTAACTGTCTGTTAAACAAGACCTAAAGGGTTACTGTAGTAATTACTCTGTACCTGTAGCTGATTAGGTTGTGGTTACTGTGGAACCTAGAAAACTTTGTTTTAATGTTGGTTAATATCACCCAACCCATCTGTGGCAATGAGAGTTAAAATTATTATTTCTCAATAAGAAGTGTGTACCAGTATATTTCATTTCCTTGCATTTGCTGGGTATGAAAGGATATTATCCAACAGTTAAAACTAATGAATATAAGAACCATGTTATAAATTTTATATAAATTTTGATCAGCAATCCAATTATAGATTACTGATTAAAGTACTGACAAATAAAACAAGCAGGAACATGCCTTGGGATTACAGTGCAAAATAAAGGGCATATTACACTGTGAGGCATCCTACAATGAAGTTCCTCAACTAATACTCCACTTGCATACTTCCATTTGTAATCTTATACAATAATTCTTCATGAAGCAACATCACAAAATAGATTTAAACTAGTCATTCACCTTGTTAATGCTTCTGAATCCCATGTAATCTAAATGCCAAATGTATTTTCATGCATTACAGACAAATTAATTGGGGAAACAATCCTTGTTTTTTGGGCGTTTCGCTGAACACCGTCGCTCAGTCTACCTGGACCTACCTGATATCCTGGTTGCCAAACACTTTAATTTCCCTTCCCATTCCCACACTGACCTTTCAGTCCCAGGCCGCCTCCATTGTCAGAGTGAGGCTAATCGCAAATTGGAGGAACAGCATTTTATATTTTGTTTCGGCAGCTTACAACCCAGTGGTATGAATATTGATTTCACTTACTTCAAGTAACACGTCCACTCCCTCTCTCTCCGTCCCTCCCCCACCCAAGTCGCACCAGTTCCCGTTCCCACCTAGCAAACAGCTAACCATGTCCTGTTTACTTTATCATTGTTACTTTTTTGCACATCTTTCATTCATTTATTCTATATCTCTCTACATCACCGTCTATATCTCTCGTTTCCCTTTCCTCTGACTAGTCTGAAGAAGGGTCTCGACCCAAAACGTCTCCCATTCCTTCTCTCCAGAGATGCTGCCTGTCCCGCTGAGTTACTCCAGCATTTTGTGTCTATCTTCAGTTTAAACCAGCATCTGCAGTTCCTTCCGACACACTTGTTTTTTGAGCCATTGGTTGTGATGTCATAGCAGAAAGAGGAATTTTGGATGGGACTGCTTATGCCAAGTTTCTGCTGCTGAAGCAGTGGCCCACGCAAGCAGCATTCAACGTGGTATATGAGATGCACCTAGAATCATGGAAGGTTTTATTCATTCAGGCTGTATCGATTCAAACATTTTAAATATTGATCAAATAAGTTAACAAAGTAAAGGCACTTTGACTACTAAAACCTACATGGGTGGGAGAGCTAGTGTTTCAGTTTTAAAGGAACGTGCTTCACCTCTCCACTGAATAAACTGTGCTCCTAATTGTTGCTATCTTCAAGCAGTATGTTACATGAGGTGCAGAGTGCACTAAACTGGATAGTTTTTCAAATTACAGAACTAATACCTCATAGCAAATAGATATTCTCCTTCTTTCTTTCTTTCTTTCATAGCTTATACCCTTCAATCTAACCAATGAATCTGAAGTTTGCTGGCACCTGTTCATCGATGTTCCCTTCTAGCCTTAGAGGGAGTACAGAGAAGGTTCACCAGATTGATCCCTGGGATGGCAGGACTTTCATATGAAGAAAGACTGGATAGACTGGGCTTATACTCGCTGGAATTTAGAAGACTGAGGGGGGATCTTATTGAAACATATAAAATTCTTAAGGGGTTGGAGAGGCTAGATGCGGGAAGATTGTTCCCAATGTTGGGGAAGTCCAGAATCAGGGGTCACAGCTTAAGGATAAGGGGGAAGTCTTTTAGGCCCCGAGATGAGAAAACATTTCTTCACACAGAGAGTGGTGAGTCTGTGGAATTCTCTGCCACAGAAGGTAGTTGAGGCCAGTTCATTGGCTATATTTAAGAGTGAGTTAGATGTGGCCCTTGTGGCTAGGGGGTTCAGAGGGTATGGAGAGAAGGCAGGTACAGGTTACTGAGCTGGATGATCAGCCATGATCATATTGAATGGCGGTGCAGGCTCGAAGGGCCGAATGGCCTACTCCTGCACCTATTTTCTATGTTTCTATGTTCCTTTCTAAAGAAAATTTGGTTGTTGACCCAGAAATTTGAGATTTATTTGGGGCTCCGTTGAAGTTCAGATATTTTCTTTTTCAAAGTAAGGAATGTTTTAGCCTCATGATGCATGACTTTTGGAAAGAGTTCTATTTCAAAACCGTTACTGATCTAATCGAAGCGCAATGAGGTTCATGCTGGGAATTCCACGAACAGAATTTGTTTCCTGGAAGGCAGGGAGAATGAACATTAACAAAGGATTCTAATTGAAAGCAGCTTTGTCATGCACAATCAGAGGAGATTCTTACCGTATCAGCAATACTCATTCAGTGGGAGCTGTAGGTGCACACCACAAAGCCTTTCCCAGGAGAACTGGTTCCGGAGGTCTCAATTCAATCAGAAGCCTTGAAACAGTCTTATTTGTTTGTGACCAAAAATACAGAACTCCAACAGTGATGCAGAAATCAACATCAACCCTCAATTTTCACCCACAAAGACCTTTGTCAGAATTTTGCTGGATTCCCAAGGATGGTTGCACACACGCATCATTTGCCATCCCAATTATAACATGCAAAGGCTTTCATTTACAATGTCATGAGCTGTTCCATGACAAATTCACAACATGCAAGATACCATTACAATGCCTACTAATCTTACTTGACTCTGAAAATCTGCACAATATATTTTCCCATTATCATCAGAATGACAATATCAAGCAGTCATATTTTCTGGTAATTTGTTTCTGAAACTTGCCTGGATTGTTTTCTCTGGTACAGTGAAGAGCTTTTTGTTGCGTGCTAACCAGCCAGCGGAGGGACTATACATGATTACAAGTGAGCCATCCACAGTGTGCACATACATGATAAGAAATGCTGCTGTTGGAGTAAAGGTTTAAAAGAGTGGTCCACTCTGGGACCAGCACGTGGATAGTTGGGTTGGGCGCCATCATAGAAAGTGAATAAAATGGACATAAATGACTTATAACATGATCATTTCTTTTTTCAGTGGATAGACATTGATTTAGAGATAGTAATTAAAATTTGTCTGCTTTACAGTCGATCTGAATTGTAAGTCAAGTAGCTCATTAAACATACGAAAGCAAAGTTTATCCTTGCTTAAATGTCAAGACTTCTTGTGTTTGCAGGGCTTCCTTGTTATGCCTCTGAACTCATGAATAGAAGATCTTGCAAACTGAAATACACCAATGAAACATAAAAACAAATTTTTTTGTTGACATTTGCAAGGTAGAATCTAAAGGCTTTATTTAGAACTCACGATATGGGATTTGAGCTATGTTTTCAACTTCACATGTTAGAATTTGAACACTAACCTCTGGGTTTTTAATTCAGTTCTGTGGCCACCAGGATACCACACCCATCAAGTGTGGGTTGCTACAGAGAGAAAACTCTGCTTGAAACAGTCAGAGGTTGCATTCCTGAGCAAATAGATTTGTGCATTTGGTTATTTTAGTACTCAGCTGACATTTGGCCATTGGTTGCAGTATTATTAACTACAGCTAGATCAGGAAACTGGATTTTAAAAGTCAGACCTTGTGTTGGCTGCTCTGTTAAAACCAATAACTAACATCTGGTTTCTGTTAGAAGAAATCCCATGTTCAGCCCAAATAAATTGGCACTCGTTTAGGGGATCATTTCCTGCAGATTTCAGATCACCTGCAGATGATGTGAATGAAAGTTATGGAAACTTTTACAGAATAAGTAGGACACCAGGAGACCATTCAGCCCATCACTCAACTCTGTACCTTCAATGAAGCATTCCAATTAGCCCCACTCTCCCATGCTTTCCTTACAGCCCTGCCAGCATTTCCATTTCAAGAATGTATTTGATTCTCCATGAAAGTTGCAACTATGTTTCCATCCTTCATTAGGCAGCGCATTTCAAATCACAATACACCACATCAATCCTACTCTTCCCTTATGTTTAGTTTAGTTTAGTTAGTTTAGTTTAGTTTACTTTAGTTTAGTTTAGGAATGTTTAGGACTCCTCCACATTCCTCACTGTGATGGAAGGTGAAAAAAAAGTTCAATCTCTTCCCTTCTTTGTCCTCCCGCGGTCGGGGGCGTCGAGCCTTCCGTTGACGGGACGATCTCGACTCCCATAGCCAGCGGCCGGGCCCTCCGCGTCGGGGCAATCAAGCTCCCACATCAGGGGAATCTCAGCTCCCCGCGCCGGGCGATTGGACTCCCAGTCGAACCTTCTGCGACTTTGGAGCTTCCCGACATCAGTCTCTACCCGAGACTGCGAGCTCCTCGATGTTAAAATCCACAGGCAAGGGATCGTTGTGACATTGATCCCAGGCAAGGGATCGCAGGCTCCGATGGTAAGTCTACGGCCCCGCGGTGGGGCTCAAAGTCAGTCTCGAGCAAGGACTCCAGCTCCGTGATGTTAGGCCGCAAACAATCGCATCTCCGGAAAGTATGAGATTGAGAAAAGGTTTCCCCCGACCCCCTCCCCCAACCCCCAAAATAAAACAAACCAGAGAACATTAACACAAACTTTTAAAACACACTAAAAATAACAAAAAAGATGAAAAGGCAGACAGACCGTTGGCGAGGCTGCCATCGCTGACGGTGCCATCCATGCGTGACCTAGTCAGGTCAGAGCTTGAGGGACTCAGTTGCCCAGACTGTTCATTGGTCCTAGAGCAGGCTGCGGTGCAAAATTAATCAACACCATCTATTCTCAGCCAATGACTTTTGCAAAGCCCTCTATCTTACTTTAAGATCATATGATCATAAGTCATAGGAGTAAAATTAGGCCATTCAGCCCATTCAGTCTACTCCACCATTCAATCATGGCTGATCTATCTCTCCCTCCTAACCCCATTCTCTTGCCTTCTCCTGCCTTCTCACCATAACCTCTGACTTTCTACATCTTCATCTCCAACAAGCTGTGAGGGGGTCATTCAGACACAAGGAACTGCAGATGCTGGTTCACAAAAAAAGACACAAAGTGCTGGAGTAATTTGGTGGGTCAGGCAGCATCTCTGGGGAACATGGATAACTAATGTTACAGGTCGGGGCCCTGATCGTGGTGGGAGGGAAAAAATCTGGAAGAGTGCTGATGGCAAGACAAAGTCTGGCAAGTGATAGGTGGATACAGGTGAGGTTTTTTTTGATTGGCAGATGGTTGGACAAAGGCCAGAGATTAAAAGAAAAAAGTGTGAGAGAAGGAGCTAAGAATAGAAGAGGTGAGAATTGTGATGCCAGGGTAAGGAATATAGGGGGGAGGAGATGAAGGAGGGGGGAGGAGGAGAGGTGGATGTGTGTCCAGGTGGGGCACAGCGAATAATAGAAAAGGGAGGGGCGGGTGAAGGGGATGGGGAGGGGGTGAGGGGGTGAGGGGGGGGGTGAGTTGTCGGTTAGTTGGAAAATTGGAGAATTCAATGTTCATATCGTTAGGTTGTAACCTAACAAGCAGATTTACTCATGTCATTGCCTGGCGAAAGCAGCCAACATAATCAAAGACCACTCACACAGCAGTCATTCCCTTTTCTCCCCTCTCTCATCTGGCAGAAAATACAAAAGCTTGAAAGAACGTACCATCAGATTCAGGAAGAGCATCTTCTCCGCAGTTATCAGACTATTGAACGGACTTCTCATAAGCTAAGGGTGTATTACCGATCTTACAACCTACTTTGCTGCTGTTCTTGCACTTTTTCTTTGCCCACACTTTTTCTGTAGCTGTAACACTATATTCTGCACTCAGTTTATTTTACCCTTTGCACTAACTGTTGTATTTGTGCATGGTTTGATTGTATGATATAGTATGGTATTGTATGGTTGACAGGATACATGCAAAGTGTCTCAGTGTATCTGACAATAATAAACCAATATCACTCAGTGACTTAGATCTGCCACTTCCTCCCATCCCCACCCTATCTGCTGTAATGTCTAAGTCATCCTCTTGTTCCTGTTCTGAATTTTACATCTTTTTCTAACTCCTGTTCATACTTTTCTAATTTCATCTGGTCCATAAAACACACTTACTGTTTGTTCCCTTTGCACTATTTCAGTAAACGTTCAGTCAGCCTCCATTCATGGCTCCCGTATTAAACATAGAAACATAGAAAATAGGTGAGGAGGAGGCCATTCGGCCCTTCAAGCCAACACCGCCATTCATTGTGATCATGGTTGATCGTCCACAATCAATAACCCGTGCCTGGCTTCTCCCCATATCCCTTGATTCCACTAGCCCCGAGAGCTCTATCTAACTCTCTCTTAAATCCATCCAGTGATTTGGCTTCCACTGCCCACTGTGGCAGAGAATTCCACAAATTCACAACTCTCGGGGGAACAAGTTCCTTCTCACCTCAGTTTTAAATGGCCTCCCCTTTATTCTAAGACTGTGGCCCCTGGTTCTGGACTCCCCCAACATTAGGAACATTTTTCCTGCATCTAGCTTGTCCAGTCCTTTTATAATTTTATATGTTTCTATAAGATCCCTTCTCATCCTTCTAAACTGCAGTGAATACAAGCCTAGTCTTTTCAATCTTTCATCATATGACAGTCTCGCCATCCCAGGGATCAATCTCGTGAACCTATGCTGCACTGCCTCAATTACAAGGATGTTCTTCCTCAAATTAGGAGACCAAAACTGTACACAATACCCCAGATGTGGTCTTTCCAGGGCCCTATACAACTGCAGAAGAACCTCTTTACACCTATACTGAAATCCTCTCGTTACGAAGGCCAACATGCCGTTAGTTTTCTTCACTGCCTGCTGTACCTGCATGCCAACTTTCAGTGAGTGGTGTACAAGGACTGGTGTTAGTGGACATTGTTAATAATTCTCAGTGCTCTGCTACAAATCTTTTCCCTTCAAATCTGGTGAGATTTTCCAGTATGTTTAAATCACAATGCAGCTGTTTAGGTGTTTCATTTAAAACATGTTTCTCATACATCCTTCAGCAGACCCTGTAGAGTCATAGTCATAATCACAGAGAGGTACAGTGTGGAAACAAACCCTTTGGCTCAATGAGTTCATGTTTACCATCAGGTACCCATTATCCTAGATGTCCATTTTATTTTCCCTACATCCCAATTGATTCCCTTAACTTCTATCACTGTTCTTCCAATTTACAGTGGCCAATTAACGTTCCGACCCTCATGTCTTCGGGATGTGGGAAGAAGCAAGCTCCACACAGACAGTGTTCAAGGTAAGAATTAAACGTAGACTGCCAGAACTGTGAGGCAGCGAGCTATTAACTGCAAGACTGTGCCACTCTGTGCACATCCATACTGGACCCCTTCCTTCCTGAACTCCTTTATAATTGTACCATCTAGTGTTTTTTTAAACTGAATTGCTTTTATACTTTTTGTGTTTTATTTCATTGTTTGCGAGCCTGCTTATTTTGGCAGTCTACTTCCTCCGAAAATCATTTTCTGCTTTCCTTGCAGTTCATTGTATTACTTATTGTGCCATCTGCAAAGTTTAAAATGTTTATATGTGCACAGTTCCTCAATGTTCATCAAAGTGAATTGGGGTCCCAGCACTGTCCTCTGTGAACAACTCCATACTCTTCCCTGCAGCCTTATAAACACCAGTTTGTTTGTCTGCCTTTTCTGTCACAAAGCCAATTTTGCAATCGTTCAGCCTCTGCTATTAATCTCTTGGGGATTTGATTGTCCAAACATGTCGACTCTGTAATGCTTTATCAAACACCTTCTGAAAGTCCATGTACACAAAATAAGCCATTGGCAGTAACAGGCACACCTACATCTCCACTTGGGCCAAAGGCTGCAGTTCTAGAAATGGCAGAACTAAGGCTTATGTTCTGCAAGTCTGAACCTAGCTTACTACAGTGCAAGATTTTCCAAGATGGGTTACACTTTCATCCCCAAAAGAATATTATTCCACACGAGTGAGTTGGCAGATAGTGTTACTGTCTATTAAACACACAGGATATTCCATGGATGGGATAACTTGGTGAGGAACAGTTTGACTTGTCAAGCTTCCAAAGGACTACATCATTGAAAATTAAGGAAATTGCAAAGGCTGGAAATCTGAAGTAAAATACAGAAAATGCTGGAAAGCTCAGGCAGCATCAGTGGAAAGCAAATCAGTTACTATTTCAGGTCTGGGACCTTGTGAGGTAACTGAGAAGAAGAGAGAAAAGAAGTTAGTTTTCATTGCATCATTAATGCCCCTCCTTCTGACTCTCAAACTCCCCTTGCAAATTAATATTCTCCCTACTGATCTCACTGTCCTCTATGTCCTTCGCCTTGATGAAAACAGTTGCAAATTACTTATTTAGTACTGCGCTTACATCCACAGACTCCAAGCACAAATTCCTTTCTTGATCCTTGAGTGATTCTACCTGTTTCCCTGATTACTTCCTTGCTTTTAAGATAGGTTGGGGATTTTCTTTCATCCGACTCACCAAAGCCTTTTTATGGCTTCTTTTGGCCCTTCTAATCACCTGCTTGAGTTCTTTCCTCCTTTTTTTATACTCCTCAAAGCCCCTGTCTGATTCCATCCTCTTAAACCTTGCATGTGCTTCCTTCTCTTTTTGTCCAAATTTACAACCTCTTTGATCATCCAAGCTTACTTTACTTTGCCATCCTTACCCCTCCTCCTCACAGGAACATTGTGATTCTGAAATTTGATCAATTGGTCTTTAAATGAATTCCACATTTCAAATGGAGACTTACCCAATAACAATTGGTCCCAGTGTACCCTCCCAATCTCCTGCCTAGCAGTAGTACAACTACTCCCTGAGAAGCAGTACAACTCCTCCATCTCTTTTACCTCCCTCTCAATCACGTCTGAAACATGAAAACCCCAGAGCTGCCAGTCGTGTCCCTCTTGCATCCACATTTCCGCAATGGCCACATCATCATGGTCCCAAGTTGTAGTTTGCCTTCCTCCAATTTAGTGCTTTCCCAAAAGGTCCACCCTTCTCCCTATCCAAAAACAATCTGAAAACTTATAGATTTGTGGTCACTATCCTCACAACGCTCTTCAACTGTCGCACCAGTCACCTGGCCAGGCATCCCAACACAAGGTCCAATATGCTCCCTTCTTGGGTTGGACTATCAACATAATATATTAAGAAGCCCTTTTGGATACACCTCACAAATGCTGCCATGACTAAGCCTTTGGCAAGTCCCAATCAATATTTGGAAAGTTAAACTCACCCACTAAGACAACCCTGATGCTTTGGAAACTTTCGATAATCTGTCTGCATATCTGTTCCTCTCTCTTGTTCTCTACTGGGGAGGGGGACTTTAGTACAATCCCATTAGAGAGCTTGTGCCTTTCTTCTTTCTCACTTCAGTGGACAAACCACTCTGGGTGCCGTGAGATAGTAGAACAACTCCCTGAATAGTAGAACAACTCCTTCACCTCTTTTGCCTCCCTCTTGATCACGTTTGAAACTTTGAAACTGTTGAAACATTGAGCTGCCAGTCGTGTTCCTCTCGCATCCACGTTTCTGCAGTGGCCGTAACATCATGGTCTCAAACACTGATCCAGGCTTTGGGTTCATCTGCTTCCTCCACAATACTCCTTGCATTGAAATAAACACACTTCAGCCCATCAGCGTCACCATGTTCCTTCACCTCTCCCTGTCTGCCCTTCCTTTGAGTCCAACCTCTACCTTCCCATCACCCCCTCCAATTTTTGACCCACTACCCTGGTTGCCCCCAGAGAATGTAGATGGATAAAGATTTACACAAACAAAGTCAGCTCTCAATGTACAGAAGGGCTTTCGATCAGGAATCAATTAATTGTTCCAGGAGAGTGACCTGAATGTCAAAGACCTTTGAAATGAGTTGCCTACTTGGCACAGCCCAGTCATTGCTGTTGTACTATTCAGAATCCTTTGGCTCATTTAGGTGATTGATAAGTGCGTGGTGTATTTTTTCATCAGTTCAGGGTTTGATACTGGCTTCTCTCTTCCGTTAGTTTAGTTTTTCATTTGGTTTTTGCTTTGACAAAAAGAGCTGTACATATAAATTACAGGTGGAATAATCCACTTCTACTAAAATCAATACACATTGGACTTGAGCACTATTGAAGAATTGCAGAAGGAAGCATAAAGGTTAAGTCATAACAGATGTGAGGGCCTAACTTAATTTAATTAGGTCCATCTCTATCAAGCTAAATGCACACTGGATATTGTAATAATAATAGTGTCCCTGTTTTCAATGATGTGAACTACTCACATTTTCTGATTACCACTATATATGAGCCATTGTAAGAAAAGACTATTAGTTTCAATATATCTAAGATGCATTTTATTGATACTGACTGAAAAGAACATTTTGATTATCAGAATTCTGAATCCATAATTTCACATTACCAGACTTCACTTAGTTCCATTGTAAGCTACCTTGAACTGTAATTCTTTGCTGTAACATGTTTCAAACCTATGAAAATACTTCCCCCACCCCCCTACCATCCGATCACCACATAATGAATGTATTGCAAAAAAAAGCTGTTTCATGTTTTTACTGTAGTTTGGGAGAATATTATACAGATGTTGCATTAAAAAACATTCACAGCTCTGCAAAAGACCATCTGTTTCTTGTGTAACAGAAAGCTCTTTGTATTATAATGAACAACAGAGCTTAGAAGTGTTTTCCTCTATGAACAGAACGTTTGATACCTCCATGCTCTCTCTAAACATGAACAAAATGTAGTCAATCAGGAAGAAGGGTATGAAGCTTTGAGCAAACATACTCTGTCCTTTTTGAATTGTTGCTACTGTATGAGATTTTTGAGACAAGGAAATTTTACAAGCAAAGGACTCTTGAAAGCAAGTGAAATTTGAGACAGAGGAAAGTAACATTATTCATAGTATTGGAATCCTGCAAGTGTTTCCATGCAAGAAAACATGCTATCTAATGAAATTGGACATTCCTGGTTCTTGCAGAGTGTGCTGGAAACATTTTCTGAAGTTTTGAGAAATAACTATCACTGCTGAGTGACTTAGCTGTTGTCATGGTTTAATAATAGAAAGTAATGTGTTGAGTTGGTTAATGACACAAAATGTGTAACATCCAAAGAATCATCCGGTTCTTTTTTTTTTAGAATTGACAGCCCTGTGGTTAGTGAGCTGTGTAAATTTAAGAAAAATACGATAGAGGAAGTATGGAGATCTGATCATTTATCACTGTGTAATGGCTGCCCTTTGATGTACACTGAGTTAATGGTGTGTAAAGATGTTCGAAGGCTTAATAAACAGTTGCAAAACAGCAAGCAAGCAAATTAAGAAACAAGCAAATAACAGCAGAATCACACTATTTCATGATTATCTGCTGCGTTTCATCTTCAAGGGAGTGAATTACAGAGGCTTCATTTCCTGTTTCTAGTATTACAGGAACTACCTACATAATTCAAGGTTGAGGACAAATGGGCACAGCCTTAAGATAAATACTGCCTGACTGAGGCCAAAGTTAGAAATCACTTCTTCACAAAAAGGGCAGAGCAAATCTGGAAATTTTCCCCCAAAAAAGCTGCTGAGCCCATACCAATTGGAAATTTCTAAACCATGATTGCTGAATTTGTGTTAGGTAAAGGGATTAATTATCATGGACTCAAAACAAGGACTTGGAGTCAGAATCAGATAAGACAAGTTGTAGCTGAGTGAGATATTCTTCTTAGGATCAGGGATAATCTGCTTCCACTCCGGTTCTGAAGCCAAAGTGGAATTTCCTCTTCCCAACTCCCCACAAAATCTGCACAATATCTTTCAGTGACTCATCTAAAGAAACATCGACTTCCTTTGAAGAATACACAAAGGGTTGGAAGAACTCAGCAGGTCAGGCAGCATCTGAGGAGGGAATGGGTGGGTGATGTTTTAGGTGGGAGCCCGAAAGGCCCTTTGAACTTTCTCAATTTCTCACTATTGAAAAATCTTCCTTTGTAACCAAAAAGGATAACAACGTTTGACCATCAGCCGAGCTATTGGCCATTCATTCCCCCTGTCTATTCTGATTGAAGCCAATATCCATATTCCCACTTATTGTAGGTGTTACCTTTGAGTCCTTCAACCGAATAATGAATAGTTGGTGTCCAAGCACACATCATGCCAAGCACATGTCATGTGACATAATTTCCCATCAATCTTTTCCAGTATGTAAGACACTTAAGTTTACAACATTACAAACCTTCCCTATTTTCTTCTTCCTTCTTCAGTACATTTATGGAAGGACAAATTATCTCTTTACCCATAGGCTGTGCTGATTCAGTTATTTCTCCTAAACTGTCTTTGCTGTTCATTAATATAAGGCACAGTTCCAGATATCCCATATTATCAAGAGCCTAACTAGCACTGAGGTGGAAAGCAAATTAATTTTGATGATATTAGTTGAGAGAGTAATCTTGCTCTGTGCATATCCGGTTCCATGAGAGTTTTAATAAAGAATGCTCTTATTATAGTTCTTTTTTTTTTCAAAGGTCCATATGAGGAGGAGAACTGACACATTTAATGGAATAGTTTAAAAAAAAAGTGACTGAAGAGTAAATATAACCAGGCTTTTAATCAAGATGGAACAGGGAGAAAAGTTTAGGAAGACATTTTCAAAGTATAAGGATTTATAAGGTGCAGAAGGTGCTGTGACTAGATAAGAGAGGGGGAAATAAAGCCAGGCCTGGTGTTACATACAAGAATACGTATGATTGGTGAGTTGAACAATACAGAATAAATAATTTGATGTACGTAGATAGAGATTACAACATGGAAACAACCCACTTATTGCAACTAGCTTGTGGTGGTTCCTACCTTCCACACAATCAAAAATGCTAATTACTCATTTTGTTCTTCTAAAGCTCAACATCTTTTGCCTGCATCTAATGATCAAATCTACTTCTGCATGGTTTCCTCATCAGCTGCTAACTAGGAACATGCTTGCCACTTCCCCATATCTCTCTGAATATAGACATTAGCCATCTGTTTCAAATCAGACCTTTATCTTGAATCTATGGCCTCATGTGGCGGTGCTGGCTCGAAGGGCTGAATGGCCTACTCCTGCACCTATTGTCTATTTTATCCCCTCAAGTACTGCTTCCATTTGCCTTGTCCCTCCCTCTTATAATCTGAATCAATCTTCCCATGTCACTCCAGAATCAGAAAACCCCCCAGTTTTTCAAGTCTTTATCACTCCTTATCTAAACCATATTCTCTTTCCTTCGTCAGTCAGGCATTGAATGTAAGAGTCTACAAGAGTTAACATCATGTTGTAGCTGTGTAAAACTTTGGTCAGGCCACATTTGGAGTATTATGTGCAGTTCTAGTCACTGCATTATCGGAGGTATGTGGGGACTTTGGAATGGGTGCAAAAGATGTTCACCAGGATATTGCCTGGATTGGACCACATTAGCTACAATAAGAGAGACACAAGGAACTGCAGATACTGGAATCTCACATAGAATACAAAATGCTGGGGTAACTCAATGGGTCAGGCAGTGTCTGCGGAAGACATGGATAGGCAATGTTTTGAGTTGCGACCCTTCATAGGAAGAACCCTTCATCGGAAAAAGGGTCCCAAGCTGAAACGTTGCTTATCCATGTCCTCCAGAGTGATTGCCTGACCCGGTGAAGAAGTTGAACAAACTGGGAGTGTTTTGTCCGGTGTGTTGGAGGCTGAGGGGTGATTTGATAGAAGTAATTACGAAATGCGTGGATAGGATAGTTAGTCAGAGTCATTTTCCCAGGAGGGCATCGGTTTAAATTAAGAAGGGGAAGAGATGTGCAAGGTATATGTTTTACAGAGAGTGGTACCTGGCTGGAACACACTGTCAGGGGACATGGTAAAAGTATGGAATGGAATACTTTATTGTCACATGTGACAAGGCACAGTGAATTTCTTTGCTTGACTACCCAAGGTATGCAAATAGTTGCCACATACGGTGTTGACAAAGTTATAAAGTACTCCTGCTGGCTCCTCCTTTGTTCTGGAGTAACATGGTAGGCCAGGCAGCATCTTTGCAGAACATGGATACATGACATTTTGGTTCAAGACCCTTCTTCAGACTAATTTCACTTACCCATTGCACATTCCTCAGAAGGCAGTGGAGGCCAATTCTCTGGATGCTTTCAAGAGAGAGCTAGATAGAGCTCTTAATTATAGCGGAGTCAGGGGGTATGGGGAGAAGGCAGGAACGGGGTACTGATTGTGAATGATCAGCCATGATCACATTGAATGGTGGTGCTGGCTCGAAGGGCGGAAATGGCCTACTCCTGCACCTACTGTCTATTGTCTATTGTCTATTGTTCCCACAAAATGACAAAATTATCTACTTTTGTTGCTAGAGGGCTGATTTTGGTGGGACAACTGAGGGTAATTCTCTTGGTCTTCTTCAAAGTTTTCCTGGCACCCAAATGAGAGGGCAGAAAGATTTGGCTTAAGACCTGAAATAGCAGATATGACTTTGATTGACCACATTGTCCAAAAGACAGCTAAATGCTGGGCTATCATCAACCAGTGTTCTAGTTCTCAAGTGTGTAAGAAGAAACTGCAGATGCTTGTTTACACTGAAGATAGACACAACATGCTGGAATAACTCAGTGGGACAGGCAGCATCTCTGGTTCATTGTAGAATGGTTCATTGTAGAATGGTTCATTGTAGAATGGTTCATTGTAGAATGGTTCATTGTAGAATGGTTCATTGTAGAATGGTTCATTGTAGAATGGTTCATTGTAGAATGGTTCATTGTAGAATGGTTCATTGTAGAATGGTTCATTGTAGAATGGTTCATTGTAGAATGGTTCATTGTAGAATGGTTCATTGTAGAATGGTTCATTGTAGAATGGTTCATTGTAGAATGGTTCATTGTAGAATGGTTCATTGTAGAATGGTTCATTGTAGAATGGTTCATTGTAGAATGGTTCATTGTAGAATGGTTCATTGTTAGCTCAGGGGAGGGTGACGACAAGGCATACAATCAGAAAATTGTAATCAGCAGGACAGTGAAACCTTTCAGAGAACTAGAATGGGGAGGGATGGAAAGAGAGAGAGAGAGAGAAAGCAAGGGTGACTTGGTTAGTGAAATTAATATTCATACTGCTGGGAGGAAAGACTTAATAGGAACCTAAGGGCCAATTTTTTTACACGAAAGGTGGTGGGTGTATAGAACGAGCTCCCAGAGAAGTTAGTTGAGTCAGGGTACTATCACAACACTAATGAAACATTTCGATAGGTAGATGGATAGGATAGGTTCAGAGGGACACATGGGCCAAACGTTGTCAGGTGGAATTATTGTATATGGGGCATATTGGTTGGTGTGGGTAAGTTGGATGGAAGGGCCTGCTTTCATGTGATATGGTTCTATGACGATGACTTAACAATTTCATAGGAACACTTTAACATCCCGTTTTAATGTTCCGCAAATCTTGTGAAACAATCTTAAACACCATTAGTTTATTGTACTTTGAACTGAGCTGCCTTTAATCTTCTGCTTCTGCAGCTCCAAATCCCTTTGTTCTTCCAGTGTTTTGTTTGCTTCCAGTCCAAATATTACCATTTCTGTTGATTTGCAAAGGAAATTTCAAATTACTTGTAACTGAAGTGAGGATAAAGGATATTAATGACCATATCTAGTTATGAACAGCCTGAGTTAAACTTTCTGGCACCATGATTCTGGCACAAGGACATTAGCAGTCTATAAGTGAATTGCTACAGTGCCCAACTTCAGTTGATTTTTATTAATTTACTTTAGACTTTTAAACTTTAGAGACACAGCGTGGAACAGGCCCTTTGGCCCATCAAGTCCACACCGACCACCGATCACTAACACTGTCCTACACACTAGCGAGAATTTTACAATTTTTTTCTGAAGCCAATTAACCTATAAACCTGTACGTCTTTGGAATGTGGGAGGAAACCGGAGCACCCGTAGAAAACCCATGTAGGTCATGGGGAGAACGTACAAATTCCATACAGGCAGCACCCCTAGTCACGATCAAACCCGGGTCTCTGGTGTTGTAAGGCAGCAACTCAACTGCTGCAACACTGTGCCGCAGAGAATTACTGAACATATTTCAATGGTTCCTTTGGCTCATTACATGTGTATCTATTCACAGACCAGTAAATCATTCTACAAATCTTTATGTCTTTTTTGGAGCAAGGAGCTCAGGGGAGGAAATCAAGAAGTACAGATAATTATGTTTAAAGCAATCCATGCCACCAATAATGAGCTGGTGGCATGAGTTTAAATCCCATCATGACATGAAAGAAGTGGGAGGGCATGTTGTCATGCAGAGATTTGGACTCTGCGCCTTGAAAGAAGTTGAACTCGTAGGCAGAAACTTAGGAAATTGAATTTAATGTTGGAAAGGATGCATTTTTGTGCTTCGGTAAAAAGAATGTAAAGGCAGATGATGATCTAAACGTAGAAAGATTGGGCGGCACGGTGGCACAGCAATAGAGTTGCTGCCTTACAGTGCTTGCAGAGCTGGAGACCCGGGTTCGATCCCGGCTACAGGTGCTGTCTGTATGGAGTTTGCACGTTCCCCCCGTCACCTGCGTGGGTTTTCTCCGAGATCTTCGGTTTCCTCCCACACTCCAAAGACGTTCATGTACGTAGGTTAATTAGCTGTGTACATGTGAAAATTGTCCCTAGTGTGTGTAGGATAGTGTTAATGTGCAGGGGTCACAGGTCAGCGCGGACTCGGTGGGGAAAAGGGCCTGTTTCTGCGTTGTATCTCTAAGCTAAACTAAACTAAACTAAACTAAACTAAACTAGGCTAAACTAAAGGCTGAGGGATCTAGGTGTTCAGGTACATAAATTTCTAAGGGTTAGGAGAAAGTTGATGCAAATTTTTAGACACTTTTGACGACCAAAATGTTATCTTGGTCATCATTACAAATTGATAGCAGGTTCGAAATAGAGGAATATTATTACGTTTGTATAAGATACTGCTAGGGCCACACATGGAGTACTGTGTACAGTTTTGGTCCTCTCACTTAAGAAAGGATATAATGGCTTTGGAGGCAGTCCAACAGAGATTCACCAGGCTTATTCCTTGGTCGAGAAGGTCATTGTTTCACAAGTGGCTAGAGAAAATGGATCTATACTCTTTGGAGTTCAGAAGAATGAAAGATCTTATTAAAACATGAAATATTTTGATGTGTATTCAGCAAATTATCTGCAAAATGGAAGATTCCTATTCAGAGGAGCAGTGTTTGTCCGTTCTGAAAAATGTATGTGTGTTGTTAGTGCTGGTAGCTGCCAAGACATTATGAAATTTTTGGTTAGATGTCAGAAAATTTATTGATAGGTGAATCTTAAACATAGAAACATAGAATATATGTGCAGGAGTAGCCCATTCAGCTCTTCGAACCAGCACCGCCATTCAATATGATCATGGCTGATCATCTAAAATCAGTACACCGTTCCTGCTTTTTCCCCATATCCCTTGATTCCTTTAGCCCTAAGAGCTAAATCTAACTCTCTCTTGAAAACATCCAGTGAATTGGCCTCCTGTGGCAGAGAATTCCACAGATTCACAACTCTCTGGGTGAAGAAGTTTGTCCTTATCTCAGTCTTAAATGGCCTACCCCTTATTCTTAAACTGTGACCCCTGGTTCTGGATTCCCCCAATATTGGTAACATTTTTCCTGCATCTAGCCTGTCCAATCCTTTAAGCATTTTATATGTTTCTATAAGATCCCCTCTCATCCTTCTAAATTCCAGTGAATACAAGCCCTATTCTTTCATCATATGTCAGTCCCGTTATCCCGGGAATTAACCTGGTGAACCTACGTTGCACTCCCTCAATTAGCAATAATGTCCTTCCTCAAATTAGGAGACCAAATCTGCACACAATACTCCAGGTGTCGTCTCACCAGGGCTCTGTATAACTGCAGTAGGACCTCCTTGCTTCTACGGAGCATGAGGTGATATACAGTATGAGGGGATATAGATACAAGACTAAGGGGACAGTTCATTTAAAAATAAGGTGTGTTGGAACTTCATGCAGAGGATGGATGATCTCTGGAATTCTCCATTCGTGCACTCTGCTGTCGTTTGGAATATGTGGTCAATCAAGGAGGTTGTGGGGAGTCGATAACTGCTGGTATTTAAGGAAGAAGTTCAGAACATGTTGAAAGGTCACAGTACTGATAGCAGCAGAGACTTGGACCAGAAGGTAATGTGAGGCTTAGAGCATATCAGCCATGATCATATTGACTGATGGAACAGGCTTGAGGAGTTGAGTGGCCTACTCCTGCTCCTATTTTCCTATATTCTTATGTTCTTACACCAGTTACCGGGGAATTTACATTTAGTTAATACACAGTATTAAATCAATCAAGGAACACAAAAGCTCATCCTTAATTCAATCAAAGAACCAGGCAAACATGGTGATCATGTAAAAAAAAGTGTTCACTAATGTACAGTACTTTAGGGAACAAATCCTGCTTCATGTACCTATTCTGTAACATTTCTTCCTCTTCTTTGGCAACCCTTTGGGATCAATGATGACTTACTTTCACTCTTGATTTTTGAGTTGCAAAGTACAAATGAGATACCACAAGAACTGAGACCATTCTCCTGCCACCCTCCCACCCCCACCCCCACCCCCACCCCACCCCAGCCTATAGCAAAGTTTTTGACTCTTAATAGGCTATTGTAAAGATCTTCACAAAATGCTGGGGTAAATTAGCGGGACAGGCAGCCTCTCTGGAGAGAAGGGATGGCTGATGTTTAAGCTTGAGACCCTTCTTTGGATTGAAGAAGGATCACGACCCAAAATGTCACTCATTCCTTCTCTCCAGAGATGCTGCCCGCCCCACTGAGTTACTCCTGCACTTTGTGTCTATCTTCGGTGTAAACCAGAATCTGCAGTTCCTTCCTACAGTTGAAAACAAAAAAGGTTCCTACACATTGTTAAGATCTTGCAAGCTTTCTAGTTCAAGGCCATGTGAAGAGGGACAATAAATACATTTGCCAATGATGCTCGCATTCTGTGAATAATTTTACTGCATGTAAACATTTTTGGTCAGCCCATTACATGTGAAGTCAGTTGTAGAATTAATTCATGCCTTTCTTTGTATAACCTTCTACATCTCATAATCATAATCATAATAATAATCATAATCATAATATTTAGTAAAATAACTGGTACAAATCGAAGGTATCACAAAATGCTGGAGTAACTCAGCGGGTCAGGCAGCATCTCAGGAGAGAAGGAATGGGTGACGTTTCGGGTCGAGACCTGTCTTCAGACTTCATAATCATAATAGTACTTTTTTGGCCAAGCATATTTTGCAACATTCATGAGGAATTTGATTTGCCGTACAGTCATACCAATAAAGAGCAACAAGACACCCAAATAAATTTTTAACATGAACATCCACCACTACGATTCCCCACATTCCTCACTATGATGTAAAGCAAAAAAAGTTCAATCTCTTCCCTTCTTTGTTCTCCTGCAGTTGGGGGCCTCGAGACTTCCATGTCGGGGCGATCAAGCTCCCACATCGGGGGGGATCTCAGTTCCCCCGTGCCGGGCGATCAGACCCCGGGTCGGGGCTAATCAAACCTTCTGCGACTTTGGAGCTCCCCGACATCAGAGACTGCGAGCTCCTCGATGTTGAAATCCGCAGGCCGCAGTTGGAGCGTCGATCTCAGGGAAGGGATCGCAGGCTGTAGAGGCATGGAATGGTGAAGGATATCGACAACATCGCCTGCCAAGGTGACCCCTACAACTCTGACCCAGAGCCACTGCCAGGACAACGGGCATTTATGGCCAAGTTAAGACTACATTTTAAAATAATTTTGAAACTTGAAGGATACAAGTTGGCAGTGAAACGTAACAACTCTTGTGCATTGCCTCGGTATGATCTACTTTTGTTACACTCTTTTACTTAATTATGATTGTGCTTATGTATATCATGAGTTTTATTGAACTGTATGCCATGAAAAAAAATTCTTGGGTACATGTGAAAATAAAGTACTATTGAACTATTGAACCATTGAATGTTGGAGTTTTCATGTTCTTCTTGTGACTTCATGAGTTTCCTTCTGCATAAAATGACATTTGCTTTGGTTTTGAGATACATTTTACAATTTTTAAAACGTGAAGATCATCCAGACTAGAGTTAAGAAACACTTTCCATTAAAAAGTAACAATAGAATACTTATTGCATCTGTAAGTGGTTTGATTCTGGGCATCTGTAAGTGGTTTGCATGACAACAAACTAGAGTTTGTAGTTGCTGTTTGTTTTCACACAAGGATTTTATTGCTTTCATAAATGCTGCTCTTGTATTCACTGCACTATACTGTATTCTCGCTATTTCTCCTCTGTATCAGAAAAGATTGTCTCTGTGCCCAAGTGACCATGCTACATTTGAGACGACTGTGAGTGTTCTCCATTTTTGTAGCTAAAGTCAAGTACAACTTAGTTCTGATTCACTATCTGTGGCTGTTTATGCCACAAGTCTATACTGGCCTATTCCAGAAGTCTATACAAGCCGACCAACTCTTACAGCTAACTTGACTACTCTTCATCCTACCCTGCCTCTTGTAAGAATTCACTTCCATTCTCCCTGTTATTTTGTCTCCATCATATTTTCTCCAATTATGGGACTTTACATTTGTCTCGGATTTTTTTTTTCTGAACTGTCTTTTCTTTTCCTGAATTTTCTTTTCCTTCTATCATTGTTAACAAAGGCCTTGACCACATCACATCTATTTTCTGTGCCTCTGCTCTCATCCCCTCTCCTCTGGGACAGAACTAGGATTAGAGTTCCTCTGCTCCTCATCATTCACTTTACTGATCTTTGGATTCAATAGACTGATATCTCCAATTTCCACCACCTTAAAAGGATTCTGTCTTCCCCACTCCTACTCTTCAGCATTTTCCAGGGACTATTCCTTCTGCCAGTCCCTGGCTCCCACTTCCATTACCACCAATTTTCCACTAAGCTACAATCATTAATAGAATGCGAAAAAATTATGAAAACTATTTGGCTAGAGCATTGTGGTTCTGGTCAGGAAAATGAAGGAAGCGTGGGTTGGGGAGAGGCAGCTGGGATCGTGTATACCTGGAGGTATCGGGTATTGAGGAGCATTCTTTAGAAGGAAATCAGGAGAGCAAAAAGAGGACCATAAAGATAGCTCTGGCTGATTAGGTTAAGGAGAATCCAAAGAGTTCATATCTCCCTATAGCACAGGCCCTTCAGTACTGGCAACATCGTGTAAGTCTTCTCAACACTCTTCCCAGATGTGGATGAAAAATTTGCATTTACCAGGTGTATTAAATATCTCTTGTTCGCTATGCACCCTTGACAGAGCTCTGATGTCTCGTTACCACATTGTTGTGGCTCATTCCTTACCCACAGCCTCCAGTTGCTGAAAGAGCATTGCTTGAATAGTCGTGTAATCCTATGTCTTACTTCCTGAGGCAAAGCCAAAAGGAAGGCTGCTACTATTGTGGGAAATTCAACCTCTCATGCTCACTGTTTTACAACAGTGTGGACTTAAACGACGGAGACTGAACTGAACATAGATAGACTTCTTATCAATTTCCCTTTGCAATGTGGATGCAACTGTGTAGTTTCACAGGAAATGGCACAGCTTATTGAAATATGCACTAGAATTCTATGCAGCTGATGGCAACATGTGTATAGTGCTATTGCAAATGGTGTTATTAGGAAAATGGCAGACAGAAGCAACAAGGAGGGAGTGAGCTCTCCACAAATGGAGCCCTCTACATCCCACTAGTGGAGAACAATTGTACATGTTAACGTTAAAACAACCTCCGCCTTCATTACTACAGAAGGAAGCATTTCTTGAAGCTTAACTTTGTCATTCTATAAAGAGAGGGAGAGAGGGAGAGGGAGAGAGAATGGGAGAGGGAGAGAGAGGAAGAGAGAGGGGGAGAGAGAGAGAGAGAGAGAGAGAGCGAACGAGAGAGAAAGAGAAAGAGAAAGAGAAAGAGAAAGAGAAAGAGAAAGGGAAAGGGAAAGGGAAAGAGAAAGAGAACCTGTGTTGTGGCATTACTGAATTTCAATCAACAACTTACTTGTGGCCACTCCGTAAATAAGTCATATGTACGTGTCTTATAAAACAAATAACTGAGGCATGATTGTTTTTATAGTTCTCTCAAAAAAAAATTAAATTCTCAATCAAGTATGGGTGCAATGCCTTTCAGTCAAATCTCTTGCCTACCAAGAAACCAAATAGATAAATAAGAATTTATTTGGCATAATTCAGGATTGTCTAACATGCTTTACCACACTGATGGCCTTTGCAACCAGTGATGTAGTTTAGAAAAGCTGTTTTATGTAGGAAATGCAACAGCCAAGTTTTTCAAGCTGTCACTGACTGCAATGTGGAAACAATTAGATAATCTGTTCAGCTATCACGAACTTGCGTTAACTTTTGACCTGGAGACCAGGGAGATTTCTCTGTCTCATCTTTAAAATATTATCATGGAATATTTTGCATCCAATCAAGGAAAGATCGGGAATCAATATAACATTCCATCTGAAAGAAGACGCCTTCCACAGTGCTGGCCCGCTGCTTTTCCTTAGAAATTCATTTAATAATCTTATTTGGATTTCTGACCTCAGATCTCTAGATGGAGACTTAAACTAACAGTCTTTTGATTTGGGAGCAAGAGTTCAACCAAAGGAGCCGTGGCTGACAACAACAAAAAAATAATTATTTTAAACCTTTCAATCGCTGCCAATTTTTAATCCCTGCATTGAAAAGAAATGTATCTTTTCCTCTACTTGATGCCTTACAAATGGGTGCAACTATCAAAATAAAAACAGAAAATGCTGGAAGAGAGGTAGAATTAATGTTTCTGGTCAATGCTACAACACTGAGAACTATATTCTGCACTCTGTTTCTTTCCCTTGGCTCTGCTTGAGTTTGGCTTGTTTGTATTTATGTGTCGTATTATCTGATTTAATTGATTAGCATGGAAAACAAAGCTTTTCACAGTACATCGATACAGGTGACAATAATGAACCTAAACCTAAACCAAAGGCCATTCATCAGAAGTATCACATTGAGTGAAAACTGCCAAATGGGGATCAGTTCAATTTGGGTCTAGTGGGTATTAGTCCAGAGTTTTTTTTAACCAAGTGGAATAAACAATGGGAATGGCATGATGATAAAATAAGGCTGCTACCTCATGTGACTCTCACGCTCCATTGACCTGAGTTCAATCCTGATCTTCATGACTGTTTGTGTGGAGTTTACATGTTCTCGCTGGGACTGCATGGCTTTCCCCATGTTGCTCGGTTTTCCTGCCATATACCCAGCGTGTGCTGGTTGGCGGATTGATTGGTTACTATACACCGAGTGTGTTGGTGACTGGAGAATCGGGTGAAGTGATGGGTGTGTGGGGTATGTGGGAGAGAATTGTTTGCAGGGAAATAACGGGGGGAATAGGATTATTGTGCATGCTCAGAGAGCTGGTATGTACTTGATGGACCAAATGGTCACCGCCTTCTCCTATGTTGTAAGGCCATATGAAAAGACCGTGTGGAAACTTGATTTGTACAGTGTAATTGAACATGAAATTCCTCTGTCTTTGGGACTAGTGTGAAAAGTGCAAGAAAATCAAGGAATAGAAGCTTTCAGAAGATGCTGCCCCCAGTGAATAATTGAACTTAACAGGCACAACTGATCTTAGGAATGAATTAATAGTCATTACTGTTTCTAAACTCTTGACATTTTTGGTGAGCTATGAAAATGGACAGATGTTACTCTTTCTCTAGCCTTACATTACAATTGTTAGCCTTGGCATTACAATTGATTATTTAATCGTGACTTTAACAGGTTAGCCGTTTAAATTGAGTCAAAGCCAAATTTTAAATGTTGCATGTTTCTCCTATCTAAAACAAGATATGGTTTTCATGATTTGGGCATTATGTGAATTATTTTCCATCAACATAGACTAATAAAATTACAAAAAAATTGTGAAGCAATTAGAAACAAATTCAAATGAACTCGTTTAATTAAATCAATATTCTGAAGTTATTTGTGTGCTTTCCATTATTCAAATTAAGTAGAAATATGGCAATATGTATCAAAATCAAAAGTAATCAATTTTGTTCAGTTTTGACTCATTCACAAAACACTCAAATTAGATGTTTGAGTGATATCAAAATAGAAATAAATATGATTTCTTTTTGAAACTTTGGAACCCATTCACTTTAAAACTAGGATTAAGAATTGGAAATATTTAATTTTAGTATTTTTTGATACCCCTAAAAATAATTTAATAAGAAATTAGCCAGAAGTGTTTCCTTCTTGTCTTCAGGTTTCCTTCTTTCTTCTTTCTTTCTTTCTTTCTTTCCTTTTTAAATTTTTTTATTTCTTTATCTTTCTTCTTCTCCTTTTTCCTCTTTTTTCTAACTGGGGGGTGGGGGGAGGGGAGTTGTGGGTGGGGAGATAATACAGAACAATACAGGTATAATCGAATTTAAAATGTATAATTGAATTTATAATATAGGTACCATCGCGTACTATGAGTTCATACATGTATTTGTTTTGTTAAAATTTAAATAAAATTTAAAAAATTTAAAAAAACACTCAAATTACATGCTGAGGTATCAAAATCATTGATAGTCACAGTTACACAGAGAATATTCTGAGACCTAATTTTATTTATATTATTCAATCTTATAGGGGATGATTGGTTTAATGATCCAACAGAGTCATACCAGGTTACCCATGGATTGAGTGGGTTTGAGAAACATGATCAAAGTACCCTACAGTCTTGGCAGAACTTCTGAAGATGAGGAGATAAAGTCTGTGATTCGTTTGATGATTTCCATGGATGCCAGATTCAACAGTGGCTGCACTGTATGTTCAGAGAACTAGGAAACTGGATGAAGTTCAAAGTAAATAGCTGAGTCCTTCAAAACAATAGCTGAGTCCTTCATGATGATGATATGATATGATGATATGAAAACAATACTTTTGTACAATATTAGGAATGGTTCCATTTTATGGTTTCTATTTTGATATCATTCTTCCTCAGCTCACACACCCATGATTTTTTGCCCCATGATTTTTTTGTTTTTTACAGAAAACAATTAACCAACAAACCTGCAAGAGTCTGGGATGTTGGAGAAAACGGGAGCACCCGGATGAAACCCACGCAGTCACAGGGAGAACGTGCAAACTCCACACAGACAGAATCCAAGGTCAGGATTAAACCAGGTCTCTGGTGCTGTGAGGCAGCAGCTCTTCCAGCAAGAAGGATTTGTACACTGCAGGTAGGTTTCAACATACACGTAACCCTCTCGTACAGCGGAGCAAAACTTGAGTCTATAACCCAACATCTGTTAGCTCTCAGTTAAATCTGAAATTTGTAAATAAAAATCATCAAATCTTAGTAATACAGAAAGCAAAACTACTGGATTTTGGTAAAAACTTACCTGGCTTACTAATACCCTTCATAGGTCATTCGTAGTGGGACTGGAACATTGAAATTTGTGCTAGCTACAGTTTTACAGGCACATTAAATGCAGAAACAGAACAAATTAACGTACAATTAATTCAAAATGTTCAACATAAAGCACCTAAATGTTGTGTGCAATAAAAATAATTCTAAATTTGTCTTTTGAACTGAAATGTTCGAATTATCTAATGATCTGAATCAAACAAGTGGAATAATAGTGTGGGGGTGTCAATCTTTCCACTGGAAATAAAGTCAAATTATCCAATGCCTTAAAAACTGTGAAAAATCTGATTCTGCAATACAGTGAGAAGTAAAGATACTAGAGGAACAAGATAGACCACTCGACCCTAAAAACCATAGTACGTCATGCCGCCATTTTAGTAGGCAGAAACTTGCAGAAACATTTTTAAAGAAATTTTTTTAAAAATCTGTGAATTGATAAATGAAATATATTCTGCATTTTAATGGTATCATCACAAATACTTGTTCCACCAAAACATTGATTACACTGCGAGAGACATAACGGACGGCGGGTTTTGCCTACTAAAATGGTGGATGTTACGCTCCTTTGCGTACTACACTTCAGTATAGGCGATTTCAACGGAGTGTTCCACATTGTTCCTCTAGTACCTTTGGTGAGAAGCACTCATGAGATTTTAATTATTTAAGTGGAAGGGTGTTAATGACCAGGGAAGATCTGCAAATTGTACCCAAAAGGAGTATTTTTACAATCTCAAAGCCTTCCCTTCCTTATCAGCCTAATGTGAGGATATATAAATCCCAGGTGTTCTGAGTGTGTTTTACATAGCAGTCATTACAAATGAACACAATGGACAAACTACATCTAACCAACTTGCTTCAGGAATCAAGAATATGCATCGTGATCAATTACGCAGGTGTTATAATGAAGAAAATCATTCAGTGGTGCCTCCACCAAACATACGGGATGGAGCTGTTACTGATGCTGTGGTGTCAGTAAAGCAGAGGGAGTTTCCCTCTGTGCCTGAACATGTATAATTGAGATTTGAGCATCTATCAGCATTGCAAAGAAGCAGAGGGGTTGAGAGTCAGATGGGAAGATTCAGAGAAGGACTATAACAAAGTCTCCATCTTGAGGATAGGTTAGTAATAAATATCTAGTAGCCCACACACTCCCACAGCTATGCTGCTTATTCTTCTCAACCTGCCCTTTGTGAGGACTCTATTCCGTTTACACAGTTTCTCCATCTCCAAATATATGCAAATATCCCCCCACAAAGTGCTGGAGTAACACAGCGGGTCAGGCAGCATCACTGGAGGACATGGATAGGTGACATTTCGGATCGGGACCCTTCTTCAGACTGATTGTAAGGGGGTGGGGAAGAAAGCTAGAAGAGAAGAGGCACAGGGCAAAGCATGGCAAGTAATAGTTGAACACAGACGAGGGAGATTGTAGATAGGCAGATGGTTAAACATAGGCCAGAGACGGGGAAAAAAAGGTGTGAGACAAAAGAATTGAAGAGTTGCGAATTGTGAAGCCAGAGGAAGGAATGGAGGTGGAGGGGAGGGAGGGGGGGGGGAGGGGGAGGGGAGAATTAGGTGCAAGTCCAAGAGGGGCACTGTGCAGGTGGAGTGGTTGTTAAAGGTTACCTAAAATTGGAGAATTCAATGTTCATACCATTATGTTGTAAGATACCCAAACAGAAGATAAAGGGTATTCATGGATCCAAAAGACTCCAAGCAGGGTCCTGAGCCAAAACATCACCCATCCATGCCTTCTAGGTACGCTGTCTGACCCACTGAGTTACTCTAGCACTTTGTGTCCTTTTTTGTAAACCAGCATCTGCATTTCTTTATTTCTCCAAATATATTGATTTTGTTCAATTTTATTGGAAATACAACATGATCAAGATTTAATATTGTAGGTTTTAATGCAAAATTAATTTGAACCTCCAGGAGAAAAGGCATTTTATCTGGGATGTTTTGCCTGTGTTTCATCAACTCAAAGACAACATAAAAAGATAGGGCATTTCCTTTGAAAAGAGAAAGAGACAAATGGGACGAAATATATAGGAAGGAACTGCAGATGCTCGTTTACTTCGAAGATAGACACAAAATGCTGGAGTAACTCAGCGGGTCAGGCAGCATCTCTGCAGAAAAGGAATAGATGATGTTTTGTGTTGAAGAAGTGTCTATCAAAAGAAGGGTCTGAAGAAGGGTCTCGACCTGAAACATCGCCCATTCCTTCTCTCCTGAGATGCTGCCTGACCTGCTGAGTTACTCCAGCATTTTGTGAATAAATACCTAATGTAATTTGCGTTCAGTCGTGGAGGGGATTCCATTAGAATGATAATACAAAGGCTATTGGTGACTTGCAATGGAATTGATATTTTAGGCTTTTCAATGCTAACTTTCATTGCAACTTCATCCCTTTCTCTTCCCATTATTCCTTTTCATGATGGGAAAATCTCTTGAGCGTTTTGTACCATGCTCTCATGACCAGGAGTAATTTGTCAATAAGCTTTGACAATAGACATGCACAGGGGAAAATTGCCACTGGCTCACTCATATTTTACCATCACCAAAAGTGCATGAAGGGCACCAATGCCTAGAATCAATGGTACTTTATTGTACCTAGGCATTGTGGAATCCTTTTTTCCTGCATATAATTCAGTAAAATTTTACTATACTTAAGTTAAGTACAATAATGTAAGAATTGTGGACTACACTGAGGCAGTACACAATAGTCACTATGTTATCTGCACCATCTTGTAACCTTCAAGTTCAAACTTTTTAATAATGTAGAGTGTTGACGGCTTTAAAGGCTTTAAAGGCTATTTGTCCTGGTGGCAGTGCAGGGTTGGAATTGCAGGAGGCCGCCCGGTCTGGCGATGATGTTGTTGTTTTCCACTGTCGCTTTGTGTTGCTGTGGCCATGTCCAATCCATGCTCTCGTCTAACCTTAATGGGGCCTCCAGTGGCTCCTGATCCAATTGATTCCCCGCCTCTGCAGGGCCTCTAGCGGCCCACCTATTGGTACATCGACCCAGACACATTGATCAAACGAACACTCCGTCCCTACGCCTCCTACGATCTCCGTGCGCCAGGGCACCTCCCACTACTGACCTCGGAGCCCAGAGCGTTTCCGAGAGCATGGGGGGTTAGCCAGCCGGCAGCCTGCTCAATGGCACTGATCCTCTCTTCTCTCCACCTCCACAGTGAAGGAAGACAATGATTACGAGGGAGATTTCTGACCAGCTTTATTTTACATGATAACCCTGGGTGCTTCTATTACTTCCTTGTCTGAGATCCTCTAACTCTACAAGGATAAGAGAGCAACCCAAACTGGTTCTCCCTTTATGCCCCAGCCACTCAATATAAATGACATTCGGAACCATTTATTTTAGCTCACAAAAGATAGGCACATAATACCGGAGTAACTCAGCGGGACAGGCAGTAGCTCTGGAGAGAAGGAATGGGTGTCGTTTCGGGTCGAGACCCTTCTTCAGACGTTCTTGAGAGATGCTGCCTGTCCTGCTGAGAAACTCCAGCATTTTGTGTCTATCTTTGGTTTAAATCAGCATCTGCAGATCCTTCATACACTGTTTTAGCTCACATATCTATTGAATTGATAATTACTTTTAGTTTTCATTTCACATTTCCTTCATCATCACTTCTAATCATCATGAACGTCAAATTTCCTTTGCTTTAAATGAAATATAATTACCTTGCTCCAGTTTTGTCAAAGAAATATCAAAACATTCAGGTATCATTGAGTGTTATTGCAAATATTTTCATGGGTAGCTGCAATCATACAATATTTACCTGTTGGGCTTTTATTCTCTCTTGTGGTTATATTGGGCAGGATTTAGTTGACGGATGGAATGCAAGACCATAAAATGCAGGAAACATGTTCCTAACGTTGGGGGAGTCCAGAACAAGGGGCCACAGTTTAAGAATAAGGGGTAGGCCATTTAGAACTGAGATGAGGAAAACCTTTTTCAGTCAGAGAGTTGTGAATCTGTGGAATTCTCTGCCTCAGAAGGCAGTGGAGGCCATTTGTCTGAATGCATTCAAGAGAGAGCTAGATAGAGCTCTTAAGGATAGCGGAGTCAGGGGGTATGGGGAGAAGGCAGGAACGGGGTACTGATTGAGAATGATCAGCCATGATCACATTGAATGGTGGTGCTGGCTTGAAGGGTCGAATGGCCTACTCCTGCACCTATTGTCTAAAATCTCAAGATTAAAAATCCTTTTATCTATTTACCAAAAGTGTAAGGATGAGTTGATTTGACAATCGCAGGGCAGAAATGCACAGAGGCTCAGAAATGTCACGTCGCACACAAGTTGCAGCATGGAAGGTTTTAAATCCCAACGCACACTTTGTGCACGTGATGTGAGGATCCGCGTAGGCAGGAAGAGTAGATGAGGGAAAACATTGTGCACATGATGTCAAAGGATATATGACACGTGCACAATGTTTTCCCTCATCCACTCTTCCTGCCTACCTAAGGCACGGTGGCGCAGCGGTAGAGTTGCTGCCTTACAGCGAATGCAGTGCCGGAGACTCGGGTTCGAGCCTGACTACGGGCGCCGTCTGTACGGAGTTTGTACGTTCTCCCCGTGACCTGCGTGGGTTTTCTCCAAGATCTTCGGTTTCCTCCCACACTCCAAAGACGTACAGGTATGTAGGTTAATTGGCTGGGCAAATGTAAAACAAAATTGTCCCTAGTGTGTGTAGGATAGTGTTAATGTGCGGGGATGTGGGGATCGCTCTGGGCGGCGCGGACCCGGTGGGCTGAAGGGCCTGTTTCCACGCTGTATCTCTAAATCTAAAAATCTAAAATCTCACTGTTCCATTCATTTTCTGAACACCCCCAATGTACTTCCCATCCATCTGAATGTAATCTCATCTTCGCTTCCTGATCTGCTATGCCATGTCTGATACCTGGATGTTTTGATTTCCAGATTGCATTTCTTTGCCAAAACCGGACCAAGGTAATTAATGTTTCATTTAAAGCAAAGGAAATCTGACTTTCATGCTCTGTCTGCCCTAATTATCCCACTGGAACACAAATAGGAATTGCTGGAAACACTCAGCAGGACAGGCAGCATCCATGGAGCGAGAAACAAAGTTAACGTTTCAAATTAAAGACCATTCATTGGAACTTAGAAAGAGAGAAACAAACTAGTATTTATGTGGAAAGAAAGTGAGAGAGGGATGATTATGACAAACAGAAATATCTCAGATAGGGTGATCTCAGGGTCATAAGGTCAGAAGTGAAAGGAGTAGAATTAGACCATTCACCATGATGATAAGTTTTCAACCTGGTATGCTCAACATCAGCCCAACACACTGAGCGCTTCTAGCATTTTATGTTTCATTTGTTTCTGATTTCCAGCGTCCGCATTTGTTTTGACTTTTATTGCACATGCATCCCCTCCACCCACCCCAATTGTCTCCCCACTGATGGCCCGGACTATCTCTGCAAAGGACTACTTCATCCTCAAATTGCATCTCCCTTCTCAATCCTCTCCCCGTTTCTGTTCAATTTCCTTTTTTCATTTCCAATTCAAAATACTTCCACCACAGCCCCACTCTCCATAAAGATGTGAGAAAGCAGTGGAAAGACTTTGATCTGAGTTTGCTTTGTGAGGCCAGATTTATCATGCATGAGTCATGCAAGGGGATGGTCATTTTCAGTGGGTAGTTCAAGGACTATGGTGTACAGATTTTAACATTGGCTCATGTGATACAAAAGAGATCTGATGAAAATCATTTTTTGTCAAAGGGTTGTTAGGATCTGGAATTCACTATGTGCAAGAATGTTGGGAAATGAATAGTGCAGTTCCTTTAGCAGAGAAATGAAGAGGGACTTGAGAGAAAATTAATTATCTGCTGTGCTATGTGTAAAGAGCATGGAATGGAACTGACAAGATTATTCTACCACAAGCTTGCACAGTCTTGAGGAGTTAAAAGGCACCTTTTTGTACCACATCTTTTCTTTGATTCCTTGATTCAATGATGCTTTGGTTTCATGCATTATAGAATAACCACTCTCGGGGCCGAACACGCAACTGAACTTATTTTACCAGAGGTTGGACAAACTTGGATAGTTTTCTCTGGAGTTGGAGGCTGAGGGGAGATCTGATAGAAGTATATAATATTAAGGGAGGCATAGATAAACTATACAGTCAGAACCTTATTTCCAGGTTGGAAAAAAGTCTAGGTTTAAGTAGGTTTAAGGTGAGAGGGGCAAAATTTAAAGAAGAGTGGGGCAAATTTTTTAATTTTGCAGAGAATTGTGGTTGCCTGCAGTGATAATGGAGGCTGATATGATAGTAGCATTTAAGAGGGATTTGAGATAGGCGCATGGTTATGCAGGGAATGGAGTGATATTGATAACCCGAGTGGATAACTAGTAGAGTGGATAAGGGAGAACCAGTCGATGTGTTATATCTGGACTTTCAGAAGGCCTTCGACAAGGTCCCACATAGGAGATTGGTGTACAAACTTAAAGCACACGGTACTGAGGGTTCAGTGTTGAGGTGGATAGAAAATTGGTTGGCGGACAGGAAGCAAAGAGTAGGAATAAACGGATCCTTTTCGGAATGGCAGGCAGTGACTAGTGGGGTACCGCAAGGCTCAGTGCTGGGACCCCAGTTATTTACAGTGTATATTAATGATTTGGACGAGGGAATTGAATGCAACATCTCTAAGTTTGCGGATGACACGAAGCTGGGTGGCAGTGTTAGCTGCGAGGAGGATGCTAGGAGGCTGCGGAGTGACTTGGATAGATTAGGCGAGTGGGCAAATGCATGGCAGATGCAATATAATGTGGATAAATGTGAGGTTATCCACTTTGGCGGCAAGAACAGGAAAGCAGAGTATTACCTGAATGGTGACCGATTGGGAGAAGGGGCGATGCAACGTGACCTGGGTGTCATGGTGCACCAGTCATTGAAAGCAAGCATGCAGGTGCAGCAGGCAGTGAAGAAAGCGAATGGTATGCTGGCATTCATAGCAAGAGGATTTGAGTTTAGGAGCAGGGAGGTTCTGCTGCAGTTGTACAGGGCCTTGGTGAGACCGCACCTGGAGTACTGTGTGCAGTTTTGGTCTCCTAACCTGAGGAAAGACGTTCTTGCCTTAGAGGGAGTACAGAGAAGGTTCACCAGATTGATCCCTGGGATGGCGGGACTTACATATGAGGAAAGACTAGATAGACTGGGCTTGTACTCGCTGGAATTTAGAAGACTGAGGGGGGATCTTATAGAAACATATAAAATTCTTAAGGGGTTGGAGAGGCTAGATGCGGGAAGATTGTTCCCGATGTTGGGGGAGTCCAGAACCAGGGGTCACAGCTTAAGGATAAGGGGGAAGTCTTTTAGGACCGAGATGAGAAAACATTTCTTCACACAGAGAGTGGTGAGTCTGTGGAATTCTCTGCCACAGAAGGTAGTTGAGGCCAGTTCATTGGCTATATTTAAGAGGGAGTTAGATGTGGCCCTTTTTGCTAAAGGGATCAGGGGGTATGGAGAGAAGGCAGGTACAGGCTACTGAGCTGAATGATCAGCCATGATCATATTGAATGGCGGTGCAGGCTCGAAGGGCCAAATGGCCTACTCCTGCACCTATTTTCTATGTTTCTATGAGTGCAGAGGAGATTGATTTAACCTGACACCATGTTTGGTTGGACATTGTGGGCTGAAGGGCCTATTCCTGTGCTGTTCTGTTCCATGTTCAATGTTGAAGTGACCACCTTCTATTGTCCTTTTCATCGCAGTGGGGTTTGATGTCCACGTTTATTTGCATTATATTTTCAAGCCCAGTGCCCTTTTCTGGAGTTATCATTTATGCAAGACATGCATTGGTCTTTTGCTTGTTGATGGACAATTAACATACAGCCTGCAGTTCACAGAAGTATCTACTTTCCTCTTAAATGCCTCCACCAATGTCCCTTCGAATGAGATCCAAATCCTCTCTATTTTAGAGGATGTAACATTTGTAAGATTGTAAATAGGGTGAAGGAGGAATACGTTTCACTAACATGCTTGGGGGTGGTGGTGGTGGTGGTATGGTAGAGAGGTGGTGGAGGAAAGTGGTGGAGCAAATCTCTTTAATTAAAAAATCCACTTACTTTTTATTTCTCCTAAAAGTAATGGAACTGAAACTAGGGATTTTTCTATGATAAGCAGGCAACTAGCTTCACCAGCTGATTGGTCAAGAGGGACAAGGCTCAGACTAATGTTCCCTCTCAGCGGGAGACTGTGAACTAAATATATTGTCAAGCCACAGCTTACATAAGATGATCATTAAAATTTTCATTTGATAAAGCAACTAAAGGCCTTTTTCATCTTACTTGATTGGAAGCCAATTAATTTCCCTTAGCTGCCTTTGCGTTATTAATGTTTCCAATTTAAGATTTTAATTATTATTTTATGTAAAGTAGGTCTTTGTAATTATCTTGACCTACACCTCAGTTCCAAGAATTATCATCATCTTGTAAAAATAGATATTCAGATTGCCCCTTTACAGTTTCCAGCTCTGCCACTCATTTCTATGCCATTTCCCTAAATCCACTTATATTCTTTCTTTTCAAATTTCACTTCCAATTTAGAGGTCACTGTAGCCATTGCCTATGTCTTCAATTGCATCTGCTACTAATCCTGTGCATATAAAGATGTTCCAGGTTCTTCATGAGCTTTGAATTTAGTGATTCCTAGTGTACAGCTCTTTACGATTAGAGAATATTACAATTTGAAAATCTAGTTTTGGAATTCAATTAAAGTTGCAATATTTCAAATATTTTTTATATTTATGTATAAATATGGAGAGAGATTAGATATATCTTATATCATAAATAGATTAGATATTTTGGATATATCTGTTGCAACTCTGTATCTTCAGCTCAAACACACTTTGTGAAGTGTGGGAGAGAGAGAAGAGGGAGGAAGATTCTCAATGAATATAGGGAGGAGGGAGAAGATAACCATGTGAATCAAGGAGAGACTGGATAAAAATGACAGTTTGGACTTGGAAGGATGTAAGAATAAGGGAACAGGAGAATGAGGGAGTGTTCAAGATTGATGCTTTGGGTATTTTCAGCCTTCATGCAATAGCAGGGCAGAAGCAGCTTCTAGCAAACCCTGCAAAATCTTACAGCTAATGCTTCAGTGTAATTCTTGCAGACCAGCAATCTATACAAGGATGCTGGAATAAAACTACAGCTATGTTTTGGTTTTAGTCCAGAATCGTTTCTTAACTTGGTAACATATTAATTTGAAAGACAGTTTGTTATTGTGAAATTTTCAAGATATGAACAAGTGTAATCAATGATATTTTGTCCTGTTTGGAGATGGATGGGAGTGTGAAGTGAATGGTCAGGATGGAGTTTGCTGAGGATACATAAGATTTGTTCACAGCTTCCGTTAAAGCCATTCTGGTCACATTCCAATTCTTGCCTGCTATAGAACGTTATTAAAATCGCTCCTTTATACCCAGTAATATAAATTGTACTTATAAATATGATATTTTCCACAAACTGTCAGAGAATTTACAAAACAATTGAATAAATGGCTGCTCGAATACTAACATGAGAAAAATGGCATTGAGCTGTTGTAAAGTGGAAAGAATGTCGAGGTTTACATTTAAGTTAAAACATTGTCTCGATATCAATAGACATATCAAATGCATGGGAATGATTTAATTGGCCTTTTGCCTTCTGATCTTCTCTAACGTGAAATTCAAATAATTGGCATTATTTGAGTGGAGGATAATAGTAAGAAGTCAATAATGGATTGCTCAATAAAGATTGAAGGAATGGTAGCATTGTGGTTCCACTCCTTCAATTGACATCCAAAGGATTGAACAATTGATCCAGCACAAGGAGTGCAAACCTCACCATGGCAGCTGGAGAATTTAGCTTCAAATAGGTAAGACATCCATAAAGCACCGAGGGAGAGGATTTCCTAGAATGTACAAGGGATAGTTTTAAAAACCAATATGGAGAAGAACCGACTAGAGGCCAGGCCATCCTAGACTGGGTATTGTGTAATGAGGAAGGATTAGTTAGCGATCTTGTTGTGCGAAGCCCCTTGGGCAACAGTGACCTTAATATGGTGGAATTCTGCATGAGGATGGAAAGTGACACGGTTAATTCAGAGTCTAGGATCCTGAACTTAAAGAAAGGAGACTTTGAAGGTATGAGACGGGAATTGGCTAGGATAGACTGGCAAATTATACTTAAAGGGTTGACAGTGGAGATGCAATGGCAAAGATTTAAAGACCTTATGGATCAACTCCAAAAATTGTTCATCCCTGTCTGGCGAAAAAATAAAATGGGGAAGGCGGCTCAACCGTTGTTAACGAGGGATATCAAGGATAGTGTTAAATCCAAGGAAAAGGCATATAAATTGGCCAGAGAAAGCAGCAAACCGGAGGACTGGGAGAAATTAAGAACTCAACGGACAATAGACAATAGACAATAGACAATAGACAATAGGTGCAGGAGTAGGCCATTCGGCCCTTTGAGCCAGAACCACCATTCAATGTGATCATGGCTGACCATTCACAATGTACCCCATTCCTGCCTTCTCCCCATACCCCCTGACTCTGCTATCCTTAAGAGCTCTATCTAGTTCTCTCTTGAATGCATTCAGTGAATTGGCCTCCACTGCCTTCTGAGGCAGTGAATTCCACAGATTTACAACTCTCTGACTGAAAAAGTTTATCCTCATCTCCGTTCTAAATGGCCTACCCCTTATTCTTAAACTGTGGCCCCTGGTTCTGGACTCCCCCAACATTGGGAACATGTTTCCTGCCTCATTGTTAAAGATGTTATAGCAACAGAGGAGGACAGATGGGTTAACTAAGAGGGGGGGGGGGAAGAGCATGAAAGAAAGCTTGTGGGGAATATAAAAACTGACTCCAAAAGCTTCTTTAGATATGTAAAAAGGAAAAGATTAGTGAACACAAATGTAGGACCCTTACAATCAGAAACAGGTGAATTTAAAATGGGAAACAAAGAAATGGCAGAACAGTTAAATGAGTACTTTGGTTCTGACTTCACTAAGGAAGACACAAACAATCTCCCAGAAATACTAGGGCACCAAGAATCGAGTGGGAGGGAGGAACTGAAGGGAATCCACATTAGTCAGGAAATTGTGTTAGGTAATCTGTTGGGACTGAAGGCAGGTAAATCGCTAGGGCCTGATGGTCTGCATCCCAGAGTACTCGATGAGGTGGCCCTAGAAATTGTGGATGCATTGGTGATCATTTTCCAATGTTCTCTCGACTCTGGATCAGTTCCTGTGGACTGGAAGGTAGTCAATGTAACCCCACTTTTTAAGAAAGGAGGGAGAGAGAAAACAGGGAATTATAGACCAGTTAGCCTTACATCGGTAGTGGGGAAGATGCTTAAGTCGATTGTTAAAGATGTTATCGCAGCGCATTTGGAAAGAAGTGACAGGATCGGTCAAAGTCAGCATGGATTTATGAAGGGAAATCATGCTTGACTAATCTTCTGGAATTTTTTGAGGATGTAACAAGTAGAATGGATAAGGGAGAGCCAGTGGATGTGGTGTATCTGGACTTTCATAAAACCTTTGACAAGGTCCCACGCAAGACATTAGTCAAATTTAGCAAAATTAGAGCACATGGTATTGGGGGTAGGTTATTGACATGGACAAAGAACTGGTTGGCAGACAGGAAGCAAAGAGTAGGAATTAACAGGCCCTTTTCAGAATGGCAGGCAGTGACTAGTGGGGTACTGCAAGGCTCGTTGCTGGGACCCCAGTTATTTACAATATATATTAACGATTTAACGATATTAACGATACTGGTAAAAAACAGGAACGTGGTACTGATTTTAGATGATCAGCCATGATCGTATTGATGGCTGATCATCTAAAATCAGTACCACGTTCCTGTTTTTTACCCGTATCGTTAATATCGTTAAATCGTTAATACTCCTGCACATATTTTTTTATAGACAATAGACAATAGACAATAGACAATAGGTGCAGGAGTAGGCCATTCAGCCCTTCGAGCCAGCACCGCCATTCAATGCGATCATGGCTGATCACTCTCAATCAGTACCCCGTTCCTGCCTTCTCCCCATACCCCCTCACTCCGCTATCCTTAAGAGCTCTATCCAGCTCTCTCTTGAAAGCATCCAACGAACTGGCCTCCACTGCCTTCTGAGGCAGAGAATTCCACACCTTCACCACCCTCTGACTGAAAAAGTTCTTCCTCATCTCCGTTCTAAATGGCCTACCCCTTATTCTCAAACTGTGGCCCCTTGTTCTGGACTCCCCCAACATTGGGAACATGTTATCTGCCTCTAATGTGTCCAATCCCCTAATTATCTTATATGTTTCAATAAGATCCCCCCTCATCCTTCTAAATTCCAGTGTATACAAGCCCAATCGCTCCAGCCTTTCAACATACGACAGTCCCGCCATTCCGGGAATTAACCTAGTGAACCTACGCTGCACGCCCTCCATAGCAAGAATATCCTTCCTCAAATTTGGAGACCAAAACTGCACACAGTACTCCAGGTGCGGTCTCACCAGGGCCCGGTACAACTGTAGAAGGACCTCTTTGCTCCTATACTCAACTCCTCTTGTTACGAAGGCCAACATTCCATTGGCTTTCTTCACTGCCTGCTGAACCTGCATGCTTCCTTTCATTGACTGATGCACTAGGACACCCAGATCTCGTTGAACTCCCCCTCCTCCTAACTTGACACCATTCAGATAATAATCTGCCTTTCTATTCTTACTTCCAAAGTGAATAACCTCACACTTACCTACATTAAACTGCATCTGCCATGTATCCGCCCACTCACACAACCTGTCCAAGTCACCCTGCAGCCTTATTGCATCTTCCTCACAATTCACACTACCCCCCAACTTAGTATCATATGTTTCTATGTTCCACTTTTCTATGCACTCCAGGTCAGTTTCCCATCTACCATAAATCCCGTTCAACTATCAGTTCGGTGCTGGCCGATTAATGTTGCCTCCCCGTCCAACATCTTGATCCTCCAGGTGTCACAAGTCTCCGTCTCTACTCTCTGTCTCTAAATCTCCCTTAGATTCTTCCAATTCAGGGTTTGGGGCTCACCTTGATTCGCATCACTCCACCAATGGCCATCACACCATCAGTTTTCCGCCTCTCTCCTCTTTTTCAGGCATTCCTTAAATTAAATTTTTGCTCCTCGTCTTAATCTGCCAAGTGTCTCCAGTCAAATTCTGCTGGTCAAGTAAAGAAGAAATTATAATTGCATTTAGAAAAGCACTTGAACTGCTGGGGCATGAAAAGCAGGGGAAGTGGAATTAGCCTGAATATCATTCACAGAAGGCTTCAAGATGGCAGGCTGAGAGCCAAATTCTGCATCACAAGTATCACTGATTGCATGAAACTTTCAGCTGATGAGGAAATATTATTTGCATTTAGTTAAAATGCAAATAAATGTCACCGTGATGTAAAAAAAGCCTCTGGCACTTTTATTTTCTCTGTACGTTTATTTTTCTGTTCTATGACAAAAGAAACAATCTTTCTTAAGCCCTATATGCTTATTAATCAGCAGGTGTCATGAATTACCTAACCTCAAATATTTTAACACCTTAGAATTATTTTGTCATCGAGCAGAATACATGGAAGTGAGGGCATGGTGGTAGCAATTGGTAGCATGGTGGAAGCAAGCCAACCAATTGTTATTTTGAGAGGAGCAACCTCAACACAGAATAGCACCCTATATTTCCTTCCTTTTTTTTTATGAATGGAGAACATATCAGATCCATGCAGATGAATGAGAAACCTGATGGGATGAGTTCACCCAACACAAAGAGACTGAGAAACTGCAGGAGCACAAACAAGCAGCAATGATTTTCCTCAAAATATTTTAGCACCACCTCTTATGCAGTTTGCCCTTGTAGTGCTACAGATCTGGCTGGGCCTGAAACTAACCAGTTTTGGATTCATCAAGCAATGTAAAATTTGCAAAATCAAACTGCTTGAGGAACTCAGGAGGTCAGGCAGCATCTGTGGCGGGAAATGGACAAATGTTTTTTCTGCAGAAGGATCCCAACCTTAAACATTGTCTGCCCATTTCCTTCCACGGAATCTGCCTGACTCACTGAGTGCCACCAGCAGTTTGTAATTTGCACAAGATTCCAGCATTAGTAGTCTCTTGTATCTCTCAATGTTATGCATAATATTGGGCTGGATTGTATAAACCTGCATTTCATGCCTACATCCTATGAGCACTTGTCTGTTTTTACATTCTCCCTGTGACATGCGTGGGTTTTCTCCGGGATCTCCAGTTTCCTCCCATACTCCAAAGACGTACAGGTTTGCAGGTTAAGTGGCTTGGTATAATTGTAAATTGTCACTAGTGTGTGTAGGATAGTGTAGGTGTGCAGGGATTGCTGGTTGACCCAAGCAACTCCAGCATATTGTGTCTGCCTTCGATTTAAACCAGCAACTGCAGTTCTTTCCTAAACATTTGCAATATTCCAGTCCTCTGGGACCACTCCTAATTCTAGTGATTCTTGTAAGGTCACTTGTAAGTGTTAAATACTTAACAATTTTCAAATACTTCCATATACAAATCTGCTCCAAATTACTCTTAACATCATAATTTCAGGCTCTTAATTTAAAACACCCTTAGACTATACATGACAACAATTTAGAACACAAACACATAAAATCCCAGAAAAACCCAGTCGGTCAGACAGCATCTGTGGAAAGAGAAATAATGTTATTATTTAAGGCAATTGAACCTTGCAATTGAACTCCAGCATTTTCAATTTCCTGGGAATGTGGATTTTAGCACGTTAAGAATCTTTTCATTCTTTTTAAATGTTCCAGTAAATTTCCTATCCCCTCTTTTCAAGGTGTTGGCTTGCTTTAGAAGTGGAGTGCCAGAACTAAAAACAATACAAGGTCTAAACAAGGCTATGTCAAATCTTAGCAGGATTTTAGACTCCATTAATGAAGAAAAGTATCAACTTGCCTATTTAGCGATCTCCTCAAATTGTCCTGCCACCTTTAAAGATTTGTGCAAGTACATTCCCATATCTCTTTGCTCCTGCACCCTTTTCAGTGTTACATAGATACATAGAAACATAGAAAATAGGTGCAGGAGGAGGCAATTTGGCCCTTCGAGCCAGCACCTCCATTCATTGTGATCATGGCTGATCATCCACAATCAGTAACCCATGCCTGCCTTCTCCCCATATCCCTTGATTCTGCTAGCCCCAAGAGCTCTATCTAACTCTCTTTTAAATTCATCAAGTGAATTGGCTCCTACTGCCCTCTGTGGCAGAGAATTCCACAAATTCACAACTCTCTGGAGAAAAAGTATTTTTTCTCATCTCAGTTTTAAATGGTCTCCCCTTTATTCTTAGACTGTGGCCCCTGGTTCTGGACTCCCCCAACATTGGGAACATTTTTCTTGCATCAAGCTTATCCAGACCTTTTATAATTTTATATGTTTCTATAAGATTCCCTCTCATCCTTCTAAATTCCAGTGAATACAAGCCCAGTCTTTCCAATCTTTCCTCATATGACAGTCCCGCCATCCCGGGGACTAACCTTGTGAACCTATGCTGCACTCCCTCAATAGCAATAATGTCCTTCCTCAAATTAGGAGACCAAAACTGCACACAATACTCCAGATGTGGTCCCACCAGGGCCCTGTACAACTGCAGAAGGACCTCTGCTCCTCTCGTTATGAAGGCCAACATGCTATTAGCGTTCATCACTGCCTGCTGTACCTGCATGTTTAATTAATGTTGCCTTTTAAAAATGAATAATTCAGTGCCAAAATTTTGTCTTTCCATTTCCTCCACAGATGCTGCCTGACCCACTGAACATCTTGATAAAGTCTACGATACGATACGGTACAATAGAACTTTGTTTATCCCAGGTGGAAAATTAATCTGCCTACTGTCATAAAACACAAGATACATAAAACATGAAATTAAAGTGACGAGTGGAAAGGATTGGGGATGTGCAAAGATTAATGTGGAGGGGGGGGGTGTTGGGGGGAGGTGAGTCAGTCTACCCCATGACAAAAGGGGGAGGAATTGTACAGATTGATAGCCACAGGGAAAAAGGATCTCCTGTGGCATTCTGCACTGCATCTTGGTGGAACCAGTCTGTTGCTGAAGGTGCTCCTCAGGTTTACTATGTTCCCTCTGTTTACTGTGTGTCTGTGTTAACTGCAAGTTTCAAAGTTATGCCCTTTATATTCAATTCTAGGTCACTAATATATGTTAAAAGGTACAGTGTTCCTAATACGATATAATGTCTTTTTCCATCTCAAAATCAACTGTTCACCAGGACTCTGCTTTTTATCCTAGGCCAATGTTTGTATCCTGCTGCCATTGGTTTTTAATTCCAAGGTTTCCATTCCTGGGAATATATCGTTTGATATTTTTAGAGTCTGTGCATGCTTTCTTTTATCCTGAGTGATTTTCATTGTTTTTATCTGGTTCTCACAAGAAAATCACAGATTCCATTGGGAAATTATTTTCTAACAACTTGAGCTGTAAACTTTGTAAATTTCTGAAGTGAAATTGCATATGAATGAAGTAAAAATCTACCTAGTTTCATAGTAGAAAATATTCCTGCATAATTCCTCTTCAACAAATGTGAATCTTCAACTGCACCAAGGTAAACAAGTTAGAATTCATCAAACCTTGCTTGGAAAATATATTCATCTCATTGAGGGCAAAGCTTAGCAAACCATTGCTAGTTCTAGGTAATGAGAGAAGAGTGGGGATTTATTTTTCTACAAAAATCAAAATGCATTCAATGATGTTGTTTTTTTATATTGCCTAGTATTTCAAACAAGAAAGAAGCAAAGACTAGGCCTTCAAAAGAACTGGAACTGATTGCTTGTAAACAATTGGCATCATTAAGAAGCTGTCAGTTTAGACAGATTTTCTAACAGTTTTTGTTTCAGGCCAGTGTAGATAGACATTGCCTTCGACAATGAAAGGTCTATATCCAAATTTTCATCCACTATCATAGCAGAAATAATTAATGTTATAATCAGCAGTCTATTGGGAAAGAACAAAAGATGTCCTTTAAATGAGGATAGATGCCATAGTAAAGAAAATAGTTCATCAATTTAATTGTGTCCCCTGCCATAGCATTGACAGATAAACTGTGAGCACAAAGGCATGTTCCATGTAAAAGCTCATCAAAGATCTTGCTTAACGAACAGTCAAAACTCTTTAAAATGTCAATCTTTTGTTATTTTAATTTTAGAAACATTTAAACATCAGTTAAATTACATATAAAATTACAGCTATTTGATGACATCATGCATCTAGTCAAATAAAAAATGTAATACTCTGAAAATTATGGTCCAAAGTTTTGTTTACTCTTTTTTTCGGAAAGATAAAAAATGAATGGTGAGTATCTCTTGAATTTGCTTTCTGAATATACATGGATCGTGATACAGTTCTGCTCTAACTTTGATACAACTGAGGAATTGTTGACAAATGGATGGACTGTGACCCATTCACTTCCCGTTTACTGTCTAACTGCTTGTTCAGCTTTCGGACATGGATAAATTCAATTTCCTTTGTTCAAGCATGGTGAAGATCAAAGGCAACTTCATTTCCACAAGACCACATCTCACATCTGACTATTGTCACTATATCTTTACAGTTTTTATTTGACATTGCAAGCTGCTGATCCCCTCTTTATCATATAGAGCACCTTCCTTCATATCCACATCATTCAATATCTCCTCTCTCACCCCATTTGCTGCTGGAAATCCAATACATACAATTGTCCACTCCAGATCTGATTATACTAAAGCACATTGGCAGGCTTCTCATCCTCCACCCCCCATAACTTTGAAATATACTTCTCATTCTCATTCTGCATCAGCTCTATTCATCCATGATCTGTTTTTCTCTCTGCTTATGTTGGCTTCTACTCCCTCAACGGTTGGCCCCTTAATTGCCACTCAGTTCAAGGTCTATTCTGGACAATAAATGTTGGCATTACCAGCAAAGTCAACATCACATGATGGGCTAAAATGGCCTAACTCTGCCCCTATCATTTATGAACTTATCAAGTGGATGCATAAATTAAATCTACATCCATTCAAAACTTCACTCATCAGGAATCTCCTTCAGACCTACATCCTACTGTAAGTTCATTGAGCGGGAAACTATGTGATACATCACATCAGCGAGAAATCCATGCCTTTTTTCAAGTCAAGAAAAGTTGAGTTTATTGTTATGTGCACAATTATGGTGAGTTACTGGTACAATGAAGATCTTGCTTGCCGCAGCATCATAGGCACATAGACTCAGATGCACATAAAAATATATAAATTATGCACAAATTCTTCTTAAAAGAAAAAGTCTGTGCAAAAAAAAACCAAGACATTATGACATTAGTTTGTTGTGATAATGTGAAGATTCAATATTGTTAAGCACAAACTGCATAACATGCGCCCCAGATAGTGTAGTGATGACAGCTAAATAATTGATTTTTGTGATATTAATTAAAGGGGCAAGGAAGATAACTAAAACTATTGCTTGAAATTGTGCTATGGGGTCTGTTGCATCATCTGAGAGAGCCTCATTTTAATACTTCATTTCATAGAAAACGACTCAGGCATTGCAATGGCCTGGACTGTGCTGGACTGAATTGTCAGCCTAGATTTTTGTGCTTCGCCTTTGGAGCAGGGCCTGCAACCTATGGTTCAATGATGTAAAATGTTTTTGGTCGGAGGTGATGGCAAGGCCAACATATATAGCCCATCCCGTTTTGCCCTTGAGGTTGTGGTGCTGACCCACCATGCTGAACCATTGCAGTCCTCCTGACCTAATCTTACCCGTGGCAACATAACACTGTGATCTTGAATTGTCATCGATATGTTTTTTTCTAATTTTGTTTTTGCACTAATGTCTCGATTTTTTTTTTTGCAGTCTTCTTTCTTTTTTGAAATTTTATGTGTCATTTGTTTATGTATATTTGTCTGAGTCTATGTGCTTGTGATGGTGCTGCATGAAGATTTATCACTGTAGCTGTACCTCACCTTACACCTGTACTTGTGCAGATGATAATAAACACAATGCAACTTGTATTGACTTGGCTTGCTGCTGGTGAGTTCCAAGACTTAGTCCCAGAATCAGCGCTTGTAAGTCGTGATAGTGTAGGGCTTCACAGCATACTTGCAGGTAGGTGTTCCAATGTTCTTGCTGCTCTCACCCCCATTGTAGATTGGAAGTCATAGGTTATAGTAGACTAGGTAAGTAACCACAGTGCACTTTGTAGACAGTCACTGTCTGTCTATAGTGAAGGGAATGAATGTGTTACGGATCGATGGAATACCACGTCGAAAGGCTGCTTTATCTTGGATTGCAGTGAGCTCCTGTACTATCACAGAATGCACAACTGATGGGTTGTGTTCTGTCCATTTGATGTGTGTTCAGCTACAAATTCTGCAACACAATTTAGATTGCTGAGCCCACAGTCATTGGATTGGTGCCCATGGAAATCTTTCCTGAAGTAATTGTGCATTTGTGCATTAGCTGTTTTTGTTTCTGTTCAGGGTGCAAGCGCAAAGAAATATATTGATCAGAAGCTCAAAAACATTAGGTGTATGCATACTGAAAGTGAATGTTTGTAGGATGAAGATAAATATCAATATTCACCCAGCTTTGGAATCAATTTAGACTTTAGTTGAAGGCAGCTGCAGCATATAAAGTAAACCAGATCTCTTGTAGAATTACAAAGTAGATTCAATAAGCATGCAAAGTGAATCGTCTAATTTGGCACTCCAGGAAGCCATTCCAGACCTATGCCAACTGATTAACCACCCACACATAACCCAGGCAGCAATGTCTGAGAGGGTAAGAGATGGAGGAATGGGAGCAAGGGAAGGAATAACATTAATCATACCTTGAGCTGTCAATTACAGCATAGTTGTTTATAATATATTGAGCAGTTGTGCAGTTCAATTTGCTGATCTGATGCAACCTCCTCAACCCTAATCCTAACTCAAGAAAGAAACACTACAAACCACCTCTTGCTCTATCATGGGCTTGTTTTCTAATTGTGTTTTGCACTAATGTCTTGTTTTTGCACAGTTCTTTTTGTTTTCACTGTCTTGTAGAATTTCTATATAGTTTATGTACAACTTATGCTTTATGTTTTGTGTGTTGTCTGAATCTACGTGACTGTGATGCTATTACAAGCAAGATTTTTTCTGTACCTGTAATTTACAGTACTTGTGCATTTGGCAATAAACTCGACTTGCTTGATTGCTTTACTTACAGATACACTAATAAAGTTTCTGCATTCTTTACATCACAACCTCTGTTTATCTTTTAATTACCATTCACAAATCTATAGGAAAGTAATCCTTCCAAGGACTTATTTTGTTTAGTAGCTAATGCATCCCAATAAAAAATTACATTGCATCATTATACAGATTTTGTAGTTGCATCATTGATGAAATTACCAGCTGGCATTGCACTGTGAAACTGACAACCAGGTCTAGGGTTTGCCCAGGTACAGAGGAAGCATGGATAGACACAAAATGCTGGAGTAACTCAGTTGGACAGGTAGCATCTCTGGAGAGAAGGAAAGGGTGACATTTCGGGTCGAGACCCTTCTTCAGACTGAAGGTCTGAACCCCCTCTTCAGGCCCTTCAGACTCTTCTTCATGCTGCATGCCGCTGAGTTACTCTAGCATTTTGTGTCTATCTTCGATTTAAACCAGCGTCTGTAGTTCCTTCCGACACAGAGTAAGAATGGAAGTCCAAATGATGCTGTATTGAAGACCGCCACAGAAATAAATCATTCTGATGTCACATTTGATGAGAATCGTAACTTGTTATAACCATATTCCTGTTAAAATGTTGAAATTTGTTGCATGACATGTAACTGAATTTTACTGAAATTTAATTATTACTCAATACTTTGCTGGTGCTGAGAAACTTTTTTTAATATTTGCAATCTGGTTTTCAGAAAATATTTATTTCATGCTTTCTAAACTAAACCAATGGGCATTTTTAAGGAAGATGTTTATGACAATGTGTTTGCCTCAAAAAATGTTTTGTTCTCTATAAAATGTTTTAAACGTTATTTTAAAATGATAGCCTTTTATTTTCTGGCTTAGTATCTCTAGGAATTCTTTTCTGGGCAATGTTCAAGGATGATATAATAATTATTTAATGTGGAAATAATTATTTTTATAGTTACCTAGTCTGTGTGCTGTTACGTTGCCAAGCGGCCAGTTATTGATACCACAATGAACATAATATTGGGTATGGAGAAATTCACATCACAAAGATCTCTAGATCTAGGTGGGCAGCAATCTTTGAGGTGATAAGTGAGAGATATAATTTCGAACATAGAGCATAGAAAAGTACAGCACAGGAACTGGGCCTTCCTCCCACAATGTCCGTGCAAGACATAATTCCAAGATAAACAAACCTCATCCTCCTGCACATGATCCATATCCTTCAGTTCCTTACATATACTTGTGCGTATAAGTGCATTTCTCCACTGATTGTACATTGAGTTAAAGGTGGAATAACTTTCATTGCGGTAGACGTGATAATGCTTTCATGTGTTTAATCATTTGTCAATAGCAAGAGAAATTGAATTAAAACAGTCAGTCAAGTTATGAAGCCAATCCTATACAGATAAACAACGGAGTACAGACTTTCCTTTGATTTACAATCGAGACAAATTTTTCCATTTGTCAGTTAGGTCTCAACTTCACAATTTTTCTGTTGTAGCATATGATTTTCTAATAGGTGAAAGGAGTCTTTTACATTTGTTCACCAATGAAGTAATTAGTCCGAGTATAGATACTGGAAGTACGTCATCAATTTCAACAAAGCATCCATTTTACTTTGAGTCATGCGAGTCCTTTCATGTTATGCATAGGGTATATGAAAATCTGAGGTAATTTATTCATAAATTTGATTATACTAACAATGTATTGATTCTTAAAAATATTTCAACAGTCCATTACATATCAAGATTATCAGATTCAGCTAAAGAGCTCATGAATAATGAAATCCTGCTCTTCAACACATCAGAAAATAATCAGGATGTGGCTGCTCTCTGTGAAATTTGCATGTACAGGAAATGTAACACGAGACAACATAGATTGTTTATTTTGCTTTTAATTTTCAGCAGCGAGTGAAAGTTATGCCCCATTTCAATATATCTTGAGTCTGTAAATTCCACTGACTATCTTTATCAACATCACTTTTAGGTGGATTACCAAGTGGATGATACACTGCAGTGGGCCATTCAGCCCAATGTGCCTTTGTCAGCAGCTAAAAGACTTTATCGGACTTCAGTGTTATATCTTACACTAATGTTGTACCCTTGATCCTTTATCAGTGCACTGTGGATGGCTTAATTGTATTCATGTTTCGTCTTTTCTTTGACTTGATCGTACGTAAATGAAAGCTTCTCAATGTACTTTGGTACATGTGGCAATAGTAAACTAAACTAAACTCAACTCTTGTGCAATCTTAAGTAATCCAATCTGAGCAGAGGGGATAATCTAATTCAAGAGTGAAAAATAAATAGTGGTAGAATTTTCAATAGTTCTCTCATGAAAGAGATTGTAGATGCTTGAAGAAATTGAACAAAAGGCTGACATCAATATCTTTTTTTTTGGTAAGGAAGACTATTAAGACATCAACTATGATTAGATGAGTCATTATGAAGGTCAGTCTTTATCCAATTGAATAGTGGATTTGAAGTGCTGAATGTATTAATCTTGTTCCTGATGTTCCAGAAGATATGACATAAGGGAGAATATTGCCCTATTTGGACTCTTTCAGTTCAGATTAATTTATTTCAGTATAATTGCCTATAAAATGTTATCATTTACCTGTATCACATGACATGCCAAACATGATAGATCGGAGGTATAACCTGTCGATATAATTTCCCTGTAGCCCTATCTAATCTCCAGCCTAATTACAACCTTGATGAGCGATCTTGGAAGAACTCCTTGCAAACATTTTCTAATTAAAAGTGCTCTTTTGTACTATTATTGTAAAACATAGCAGGAAGAAGTCAAGACCCAATTGTGACATAAAGAAAGTTAATAACAGTGAGATCAATCAGGATAATTCAGAGTTATTTTCAACCAGGCATTTGTCATAGGTACTGGAGACGAATCTAGAAAATATGCATTGACAGAAATGTTGCAGTCATTTGGAGTAAAAGCAATAACTATGGATTTTGTGCTTCCTGTCTACCAGCGTCCTTATGAGAAGCAGGTGAGTATATTCATCCTACACCCTGCCATGAACTACACTTAGTTATAACGTTCTGTTCTTCTAATGTATTTATTCATTAAGATATATATATATTTTGAAATTTATGTTATTAAAATTGATGTTTATTAAAAACATGATGTTATTCAGAAATACATTTTTATCAATTCTAACCCTTCCATTTCATCCATGAATATCTGAGTTTCCTACAGGACCCCTACTAGTTGTCACTTGATAACTGAAGAGAGACACAAAAAGCTGGAGTAACTCAGCGGGACAGGCAGCATTACTGGAGAGAAGGAATGGGTGACGTTTCGGGCCGAGACCCTTCTTCGGATGTTAAGCGCTTTCAAGCTTTTATATCTTCTACCCAATGGAAGAGGAGAGAAGAGGGAATGACTGGGGTCAAAAAGGTCTTTGATTATGTTTGCTGCTTTCCTGAGGCAGCATAAAATGTAGATAGAATCGATTGTAGGGAGACTGATCTGTGTGATGGACTTGGCATCATCCAAACCTCTCTGCATTTTTCGCAGTCTTAGGCAGTGCTATTCCCAAACCAAGCTGTGATACAGCCCGATAGGATGCTATCTATAGTTGTTTCCCTGTAGATTAAATGTTTACTGTCTCAGCCTTGAAGAGATTTAATGGTTTCATCTCCATTGGTCCCTGGTGTAAAGAACTCCAAAGGTCTATGAGCATTTCCAAGGGAAAACATTCCTCTTCTTTTCTATCCTAAATCCACTTCTTGTCTTGGCAGTCTGTAAATAGATAGTTCCTTGATATTATTTAACTCAATATGGAACCTTTCCACCATCCTAACCTACCTGAAACCTTTATCGATTATCTCACTTCCTGGTTAGGTTGATATCCTCACAGATGATTCCGTGTGAAATTGATGTTTTTTCTTGTGATTGGGCTTGTCTTACGTTGTTTATTGCCCAACCTATAACTCAAAATTTAAGGTCAAGTCAAGTCAAGTCAATTTTATTTGTATAGCACATTTAAAAACAACCCACGTTGACCAAAGTGCTGTACATCTGATTAGGTACTAAGGAAAAAAATGAAACATACAGTAGCACGCAAACAGTTCACAGCGCCTCCTCAATGAGCCTCAAACGCTAGGGAGTGGAAATAGGTTTTGAGCCTGGACTTAAAGGAGTCGATGAAGGGGGCAGTTCTGATGGGGAGAGGGATGCTGTTCCACAGTCTAGGAGCTGCAACAGCAAAAGCGCGGTCACCCCTGAGCTTAAGCCTAGACCGCGGGATAGTGAGTAGCCCCATGTCGGCCGACCTGAGGGACCTGGAGTTAGAGAGGTGGGTTAGAAGATTTTTGATGTAGGGGGGGGAATGTCCATTTAGGGCTTTATACGTGAATAGGAGGAGCTTGAAGTTGATTCTGTACCTTACAGGGAGCCAGTGGAGAGAGGCCAGAATCGGGGTGATGTGGTCCCTTTTACGGGTACCCGTCAGGAGTCTCGCTGCGGCGTTTTGGACCAGTTGCAGGCGGGACAGGGAAGATTGGCTGATCCCAGTGTATAGGGAGTTGCAGTAGTCTAGGCGGGAGGAAATGAAAGCGTGAATGATTTTTTCTGTGTCGTCGAATTGGAGGAAAGGTTTGATTTTAGCTATGGTACGAAGTTGGAAGAAGCTGGCTTTTACCACAGCGTTGACTTGCTTATCAAATTTTAATGCAGAGTCAAATATCATGCCGAGGTTTTTGACATGCGGTTTGACTAGGCAGGATAGGCTTCCAAGACTTCCAAGGTGGGATGGGGGCGGGAGGGGGGGGGGGGGGGGTAGTTGAAGAGTCCAGTTTTGGGTAGTGAGCTTGAGATGTGGGCAGTCAATCATGATGCACCCTAAAAAAGACAGAAGGGTCAGCACTATAATACTGCAACATTGAGCAGCAAGGCTGTTTTTTTTGTAGCAAGCTAGAATAAGGAGAAATAAGAGGAGAAATGAGAGACCTTTTTTTTAAGAAGAGGTACACAAGACATTGTTGAAGAGATAATTTTTTGTGAATCCCACAGAACCTCCTTTCAGAATTTTGATAAGAAAAAGGTTTTAAGGAAATCCTCAGACCACATTCACCAGCTTCAAAGGCAGTTTTCCACTCAAATTAGTTAACATCCTTGTTGTCACCATCCATTCTTCTCTTTTGAAACTTTTGTGTCTTAATATCTCGTTTTTCCAATAACAAAGCTTTCATTTAAAGGTTATTCCCAATTCATGGTATAAATGTCATCCCTAGCATCACACACACATAAAATCAAATAAACCCACAGGGCATAAATTACTCACAACATTCAGCAAAACCGTAAAATGAAACAAATATGATGCAAAAGCAAGACATTAATGTAGAATTATTAGAGAAAAAAAATCTGTGGATGTGCAAGGGGTGGTCCAAAGTTTTCCCTTGTTGAGGTAGGATTAGGGTTGTGCGAGTTGGTTCAGGAACCTGATAGTTGTAGGAAAGTAACTATTCCTGAACCTGGTGGTGCGGACCTTGAGACTTCTGTACTACCTGCTTCATGTAACGTTGAGAAGAGGGCATGGTCTGAATGGTGGGGATCTTTGCTGATAGATGTTGCCTTCTTGAGGCTCTGCCTCATGTAGATGCTTTCACTGGTGGGAGAGAGCTCCACTTTGGACCCGGCTGAGTCCAGCACTCTGCAGTGCCTTACATTTCTGTGCATTGGAAGCTGTGATCATAAGGGAAGGTCATTCCCCTCGAAGAATCTCAATAGTTACTAATCATTGGTCGACTGACTGGGCGATAAAAGTTAGATGAAATCAGATGCTGGAAATCTGAAATTAAAACAGAAAATGGTGGAAAGACACACCTGCTCAGGCAGTATCTGTGGAATAATAATAATAAATAATAATAAACATTTATTTTTTATAGCGCTTTTCCAAATGCTCAAAGACGCTTTACAAAAACAGTCAAGACATAAAAACAAACAGACAAACTATCCTGACGGAGAAGCGGTGAACAAATAGCGCCAGCATCCTCTCACGTCAGGGTCCGGCAGTAGACAATAAAGAACACAAAACACACAATTACAATTTTTAACACAAACAGCCATCACAGTGATTGCTCCAGGCACACCCTCGCTGTGATGGAAGGCAAAGAAAAGTCTTATCTCCCCCTCATTCTTCTCCCGTGGTGCCACGAGGCGATCGAGGCTCCCGACTTTTGAAGCCCCCACCGGGCGATGGAAAGTCCCAGGGCCGAGCCGAGCAGGCCGATGAAGGTCCTGAGCCCCCACCGGGCGATGGAAAGTGCCGTGGCCAGGCCACGCAGGGCGATGAGGGGCCTGCGAGCGGGTCAATCAAACCTCGCGCTTCGGAGTGGTTGAAGCTGCTACGGCTGGAGCTCCCGAAAGCCGGTCGCCAGCCAGGGACCTGCGAGCTCCCGATGTTGCGGTCTGCAGGGCCCACGGCCGAAGCCTCCGAGATGGTAAGTCCAGGCCCTGCGACCGGAGTCTTCAAGGTTGATCCCAGCTGGAGGCCGCCGACTCCACGGTGTTAGGCCGTAGCACGAACGGAGACACAACACGGTAAAGGTCGCATCTCCGTTGAGGAGGAGATTGGAAAAAAAGGTTTCCCCCACCCCCCCACCACCCCCCACATATACAGAGTTAAAAATAAATCAAAAGAAACATTTAAACGATAACAAAGACAAAAACAAAAAAAAGACAGAGAGACTGCCGGTGAGCCGCAGCTGCAGAACGCAGCCACGCCCCCTCCTCTTGAGATAAAGATGTAATGCTTCATGTCAATGTTTCTCCATCACTCCAAAAGACGTACAGGTATGTAGGTTAATTGGTTGGTAAAAATTGTCCCTAGTGGGTGTAGGATAGTGTTAATGTACGGGGATCGCTGGGCGGCACGGACTTGGTGGGCCGAAAAGGCCTGTTTCCAGCTGTATATAAACATAGCACAAAAAGTAAGGAAATTTGTGTTTGGTAGATTATTTCTTTGTTGTAACAATACTTCTTGGCAATAAATCTTATACCGTTGGAAAGCCTGTTTATTTCCCTTTTAAATGGTGCCACATTTGTAAGGAACATGCATTTGTGGGATGAGCAGCAGAGCTGAGTATATGGGTTGCGCCCATGAAAAATTTGCCAAATCTTCTCTGCCAATGCCAAACAGCTTATTCTGCTGTTGCTATTGACTCTTGTTTTGAGCTTCTGGTACCCCCAGGTGCTGACAAGAATGGGATGCCATCCCACAACAGTGTGCGACCAGGCTGGTGACCAGCATGAGGAGGAGGTGCCAGGCTGTTATGGCTGTGTATGGTTCTTCCACACGCTACTGTGGCTCCTGTTTATTAAATGAATAAATTGTTAAATTGCCAATATGTCTTGTTTCTTCAGACCTCAATCATCCAATCCACCAAACAACACCGAACAAGAGTCAATGGCAGAATAAGCTGTTTGGCATTGGCAGAGATTTGGCAAATTGTTCATGGGCGCAACCCATATACTCAGCTCTGCTGCTCATCCCACAAATGCATGTTCCTTACAAATGTGGCACCATTTAAAAGGGAAATAAACAGGCTTTCCAACGGTATAAGATTTATTGCCAAGAAGCATTGTTACAACAAAGAAATAATCTACCAAACACAAATTTCCTTACTTTTTGTGCTATGTTTATATATGATATGATTAATTTTTCTTTCCCATTTCCCATCTTTGATCTGAACTGTTAATTTTATTTCTCTAGTCACAGTTAAAAGTTGGTTATCACACTTTGACAGTCTTTTAGAGTAACTTTGTAGAGATGACAATTTTTATTGAAAGAAAAATGGAAATTGGCAGACACCTGCTTCAGTGTCAATCACCATGTTTTATTCATTCCTTGTACTCAAGGAATCTTGATGGTTTACATTGCAAATTTATTTTAAAATTAGCTTTTAAAGAACAAGTAAGGAAATTTGCCATGGGAATTTATCCCACGTTGGAAATGCTTTATGTATAACAGAGCAGTGTTAGCTCTTTGTAATCTGTCTAAAAATTCATTCCATTGATCCTGTTGATCAGTATGAATTTCTAGGGTGTATGAAGGAACTGTAGATGCTGGTTTAAATCAAAGATAGACACAAAATGCTGGAGTAATTCAGTGGGACAGGCAGCATCTCTGGAGAGAAGGAATGGATGACGTTTCAGGTCGAGACCCGAAAAGCCACCCATTCCTTCTCTCCAGCGATGCTGCCTGTCCCGCCAAGTTACTCCAGCATTCTGTGTCTATCTATGAATTTCTAGGGAATGTACTTAAATGAATTCCCACATAAGCGATAATATTGTTTTGTACTCTGAAACCATTTAGAGAACAGGAAAACTTTTTAATGAAGAATTACTCAGATTTTATTGCCATTGGTTTATTGTTGTCACATGTACCAAGATACAGTGAAATAATATTTATTTGTATGGTATTCAGTCAAATCATACAATCTATGAGTACATCAAGCCATACATAGATATATCAGGAAGTGCAAGGTGAAAAATACCAGAGTGCAGAATATAGTGTTGGAGCATTATAGTTTTAGTAATAGTTTTTAAAATGGTGCAAGGTTTGCAATGAGATAGGTTAGAAGATTGGGACTATATCCTAGTTTATGGGAAGACCATTCAGAAGTCTAATGCTTTCAAGCTTTTTATGGGGGTTATGTGCCAGATTCTCACAGAACTGCTGGACATAATTTTGGACTCATACGTACGTGTGCAAAGACACAAGTGCCAAACTTGTTGGCTACACTTTTTCAATCTTTGTCTCCAGGTGCTTCAACATCGGTGAATAGTGAAGTTCTGACAAGTTCCCCACTTTTATGATAGGGATCTTTTTCCAGAATTTGTACCAGGTTGGAACTGACAGGGGAATAGAATCTACACTAAATAAAACAAATGGAGCAGTTAAAAGGGAGCAAAATAAGAATTTAAGAATTTTTGTTTTAATCAATTGCCTTTAGTTAAATGTATATAATTTTTTTTTAATGTTCCTGTTTCTTAAAATAACCCATAATATCCTGAGAATACTCAATAGGTCAGAGAACATCAAACAAGAGAGAGTGTTAATGTTTCAGGTGATTACCTTTTCCCCTCCATTTTTGTTGTTGTGATTTTGTGTTTATTTGGTTTCAATATTAACTTTTAATATCTTGAATTAATTTAAATAATTTTCCGTGCTTTTAAATGATTTTGCTTATCAACAACATTAACCTTTCTGATGATCAACAGCAAGCTGAGCTAATTACGTGGCCTAGATAAGCCAAATACATTTTCTGCTGTTCATGGGCCTCAACGGGATGCTGCAAGCGGCCATGGTGACACAGCAGTAGAGTTACTGCCTTACAGCGCTTGCAGCACCGAGTTCGATCCTGACTACGGGGGGGCTGTCTGTGCGGAGTTTGTACATTCTCCCCGTGACCATGTGGGTTATCAGCTAATAGCATAGATTCTCATTTATAGGTTAATTGGCTTGGTGTATGTGTATAAATTGTCTCTAGTGTGTGTAGGGTAGTGTTAATGTGCGGGGATCGCTGGTCGGTGCGGACTCGGTGAGCCGAAGGGCCTGTTTCCGCGCTTTATATCTCTAAACTCTAAACGGGATGGTGCTTCTGTCACTCAAGGTCCTGTCATTGAGGATCAGGCCTCACTGGGAATGTGAGTTGATAATGGCATATCTGAAATAGGTACATTCACACTTACTACATGGGTCAGTGGTAAGTAGCATTCCTGGTCATTGCCTCAAGTCCTCTCCCCAGCACCAATCTGAAATTAAACCAGATTGTCTGCAAACTGGGGTCACCTCTATTTTCTCAAGGGAATCCATTCCTTTTATAATGGATTTATTTCAGATCTGCTCAAAGATTCAGTGCCTTGGGCAAATAATTAGCAACAAGGACATATTTGAATGCAGACACCCGATTTAAACAGTGCCCCCTAACTTTGAAATGGGTTTAGAATTGTAATATAGAAAAAGCAGCAGCTGATTGAATGCTCACATATGTTGAAGACTAGACACATTTTTTTTAATGATTGTAATTAATCCCAAACAGTCCTGCCATTTAATGGTCTGGAGTGGAAACTCCACTTCCCACTTCCATTTTACTAAATCCAGGTCGAGGCATTTCTGAATGATTGGGGAATTGCTTCCTCTATCCATGTCAGGCACAGAGATATTAGATTGTATTAGATTATTACAAATGTATATAAACCCCCTAGAATCACGTGGCCTGCCTCCATGCTACCCACTTTCCACCACCCAGATACATGCAGGGGACTTTAACAGCCACCACTCATCCTGGGGCTACTCAACCAACAATCAGCATGGGGAATTACTGGATACATGTGCATCCAACAATGACAGCTACCTCCTCCATGATGCCAAGCAGCCAGTCACATTCCACTCAAGCAGATGGAGGGGAGACTACAACCCAGACCTCTGCTCCACATCGAAAACCGATGTCGGCCACCCCCTTCCATGCTTTCACACTTCCTTCACAGACAATATAGACCTGCTCTGATCCACATCGGTGTACAGATCCCTGCGATCTCATCCAAGCCTCTCCCATGCTGGAACTTCAGGGAAGAAGTTTGGAAAGGTTTCACAAAAGAAAGTGGAGGGAAAGATCATAAGTCTTGAACCTGTCCCCAAGAACTACAAGCCCTTCTGTACGATCGTGAAGGCTGCAGCAAAGAAGTACGTTCCAAGAGGCTTCCGCAAAAACTTCACTCCTTACTGGCTCCCTGAATCAGAAGACCTCTTGAAACAGTATGAGGCCACAGGTGACCCAGGTACTGCCACAGAACTGCTAGATTCCCTGGATGCAGCAAGACAACAGCACTGGCAAGAGACTGCAGATGACTTGAACTTCATGCACTCCAGCAGGAAGGCATGGACTCTCCTTCACCATCTTGGTTCAGCTGCCCCTGCCCGGTACAACCCCACCGAGGTGTCAGCAAATGCTGTAGCTTCTCGCCTGCTGGCAAACTCGAAGGTCGCCACTTCCAAAGAAGCAAGAAGTAAGACGGAGCTTGACAAAGTCCATCTCTTCTTCACCATCCTCAAGCCGCCTGACTAATCCATACACTCCAGTTGATGTAGACAAAGACCTGTCCTCTACTAAGGCTGGGAAGGCAGCAAGAGTTGATGGGATTTACCTAGAATTTCTGAAGAACCTTGGCTCCCAAGGACGCAACTGGCTGGCTGCTTTTTTCACCCATGTCCATTGTAGAGGAATTATCCCTAAGGCCTGGAGAGAGTTTAAGGTCATCGCCATCCTCAAGCCTGGGAAACCTGCTGTTGATCCAGCTAGTTGCTGACCCATCTCCCTCTTGTGTACATCCTACAAGCTGTTTGAGCGCTTCCTGCTTACTAGGATTTCTCCATTGGTAGAACCTGTTCTGCCCAGAGAGCAAGCTGGCTTTAGACCTGGTAGAAGCTGCGCAGATCAAGTCCTTGCCCTCACTACCAATATAGAGGCTGTCTTCCAACGTGCCCTGAAAACTGGTGTTGCTCTCATCAATCTGTCATCAGCTTATGACATCGTGTGGAGACATGGTCTGTTGCTGAAAACTTCCAGAATCTTGAAGTGCCATACGTGCCCTCCCATCCTCAGCAACCGTAGATTTAGGGTCTCACTTGGGGACCAGGCCACCTCTGTCAGCACCCTGAATGATGGCCTCCCCCAGGGCTCTGTCCTAGCTCCTCTACTCTTCAACATCTATGTGAGTGACATGCCAACTACCTCGTCCAGGAAGTTTGCATATGCAGATGACCTTGTCGACCAGGGAGCTGCTCTTGAGGATATCAGCCTGGTGCTAACCCAAGACTCGAAGGGGATGGAGGAGTACTTCACCTTCTGGCGACTTCGCCCCAACCCATCTAAGACAACCGTCACTGCCTTTCACCTCAGCAATCGGCTCCCCAATGCAAAGCTCCGTGTGTACTTCTGTGGTAAGCCGATGAAGAATGAGGAATTCCCCAAGTACCTTGGCGTCACCCTGGACCGCACCCTCACTGATCGTGAACACCTGAAGAAGGTGGCTGATATTACAAATTATTACAAAATAGTTATTGTGAAATTGATAATTTGATTGTCATCTTGCTTGCCATGTCCTGATGGTCTTGAAAGTTTGTAAAAACACACTTATTTTCTTCCAGTTTGACAAGAAGAAGCCACTGCCCAGTACGTTGAGTGAACAGGAGTTTGATCCACTTGAGGGAACCTCTGGATCCACTCCATCCACCAGTCAGCAGCACAGCAAGAGGAGTAGGGCCACTGCCAGCTCCACTGCAGGCTCCACCACAACAGCAAATCAGGTAGAGGAGAGAGAGGCAAGTCCGCAGGAGCTGATCAAGGCGGTAAGTACTTTTGGGGAATTTTTTGGCAGATTTCTCTTCCCATCCATCCACCCAAAGAGGCGGAAAGACTCTAAGGGGAGTAAGAGACACCTGTGGCTGACAAGGGACGTCAAGGACAGCATAAAAATTAAGGAGAGGAAGTATAACATAGCAAAGAAGAGTGGGAAGACAGAGGATTGGGACTCTTTTAAAGAGCAACAAAAGTTAACTAAAAAGGCAATACGGGGAGAAAAGATGAGGTACGAGGGTAAACTAGCCAATAATATAAAGGAGGATAGCAAAAGTTTTTTTAGGTACGTGAAGAGGAAAAAAATAGTCAAGGCAAATGTGGGTCCCTTGAAGACAGAAGCAGGGGAATTTATTATGGGGAACAAAGAAATGGCAGACGAGTTAAACCGTTACTTTGGATCTGTCTTCACTGAGGAAGATACACACAATCTCCCAAATATTCTAGGGGCCGGAGAACCTAGGGTGATGGAGGAACTGAAGGAAATCCACATTAGGCAGGAAATGGTTTTGGGTAGACAGATGGGACTGAAGGCTGATAAATCCCCAGGGCCTGATGGTCTGCATCAGGTGGCTCTAGAAATAGTGGAAGCATTGGAGATCATTTTTCAATGTTCTATAGATTCAGGATCAGTTCCTGTGGATTGGAGGATAGCAAATGTTATCCCACTTTTTAAGAAAGGAGGGAGAGAGAAACGGGTAATTATAGACCAGTTAGTCTGACATCAGTGGTGGGGAAGATGCTGGAGTCAATTATAAAAGACGAAATTGCTGAGCATTTGGATAGTAGTAACAGGATCATTCCGAGTCAGCATGGATTTACGAAGGGGAAATCATGCTTGACAAATCTACTGGAATTTTTTGAGGATGTAACTAGGAAAATTGACAGGGGAGAGTCAGTGGATGTGGTGTACCTTGACTTTCAGAAAGCCTTCGACAAGGTCACACATAGGAGATTAGTGGGCAAAATTAGAGCACATGGTATTGGGGGTAGGGTACTGACATGGATAGAAAATTGGTTGACAGACAGAAAGCAAAGAGTGGGGATAAATGGGTCCCTTTCGGAATGGCAGGCAGTGACCAGTGGGGTACCGCAAGGTTCAGTGCTGGGACCCCAGCTATTTACGATATACATTAATGACTTAGATGAAGGGATTAAAAGTACTATTAGCAAATTTGCAGATGATACTAAGCTGGGGTGTAGTGTGAATTGTGAGGAAGATGCAATAAGGCTGCAGGGTGACTTGGACAGGTTGTGTGAGTGGGCGGATACATGGCAGATGCAGTTTAATGTAGATAAGTGTGAGGTTATTCACTTTGGAAGTAAGAATAGAAAGGCAGATTATTATCTGAATGGTGTCAAGTTAGGAAGATGGGATGTTCAACGAGATCTGGGTGCCCTAGTGCATCAGTCACTGAAAGGAAGCAAGCAGGTACAGCAGGCAGTGAAGAAAGCCAATGGAATGTTGGCCTTCATAACAAGAGGAGTTGAGTATAGGAGCAAAGAGGTCCTTCTACAGTTGTACCGGGCCCTGGTGAGACCGCACCTAGAGTACTGTGTGCAGTTTTGGTCTCCAAATTTGAGGAAGGATATTCTTGCTATTGAGGGCGTGCAGCGTAGGTTCACTAGGTTAATTCCCGGAATGGCGGGACTGTCGTATGTTGAAAGGCTGGAGCAATTAGGCTTGTATACACTGGAATTTAGAAGGATGAGGGGGGGTCTTATTGAAACATATATGATAATTAGGGGATTGGACACATTAGAGGCAGGAAACATGTTCCCAATGTTGGGGGAGTCCAGAACAAGGGGCCACAGTTTAAGAATAAGGGGTAGGCCATTTAGAACAGAGATGAGGAAGAACTTTTTCAGTCAGAGAATGGTGAAGGTGTGGAATTCTCTGCCTCAGAAGGCAGTGGAGGCCAGTTCGTTGGATGCTTTCAAGAGAGAGCTGGATAGAGCTCTTAAGGATAGCGGAGTGAGGGGGTATGGGGAGAAGGCAGGAACGGGGTACTGATTGAGAGTGATCAGCCATGATCGCATTGAATGGCGGTGCTGGCTCGAAGGGCTGAATGGCCTACTCCTGCACCTATTGTCTCCGTCCGTCCATCCGTCCATCCGTCCATCCGTCCATCCATCCATCCATCCATCCATCCATCCATCCATCCATCCATCCATCCATCCAGCTTCTTCTCCTTTTTTTCCAAATTTAGTTACCTGTATCATACTCATTTATGGTGCAGCTCATGCAACAGGCAACAGAGGCTAGGGAGGCCAGACAGGCCATGACACAGCCCCAGACACCACATGAGAGAGTTGTTGACACCTTCCTGGGATTCTTTAGGAATAAGCTGCTCAAGATTCCAGAGAACGTGTGCTTCAACTACACCATCGATGCCATGACGATGGCCCATAACTTCTCCCAGGCGGTAAATATTTTAAGCGATTTTTGTGAAATTTTAGGGACATTTGACTTTAATATTTGACCTTAAAATTTATATTTTTGTATGAAAAATTCACAATGAATTCATGTGTGTTACAGACTCTGCAGCCACTGGGACACATGGGACAGCAACAGATGGGACAGGCACAGATGGGACTGATGGGACCACCGCATCAGCAGGCTCACCAGGTATCTAATTTTATAATAGTTTTTGTGAATTGGACTTGAAATTCTTTGTCACACACAGCTTGTTAAAAGTTTTGATTTATTTGCCTTAATTAATATTGATATGCATCTGTGTTGCAGCCACAGTCACTGATGGGACCACCACTGATGTCATACTCACAGATACAGCAGTGGCAGGCTCCATCAACACCATCATAGCAGGCATACACTGCCTTGCAGCCTGCAAGATCCAGTAGCTTCTCTGTGCACTCACCTGCAATCACTGACCTCCCCAGCCTTGACACACCTACACCTGCACCAGTGACACCAGTGGGTACCCCCAGAACAGAGACCCAGGACGCAAGTGGGGACTTGAGTTTGAGATTTTTATCTGATCACCCATCAGTGTAATGTGTCCATAAATGATGTATGTTTTTGTACTTATATTATGTTTGAAGTCTGAATTTTAAAGTTCAAAGTCTAAAGTTTATTGAAACTCAATGACCCTCCTTGGAGTTTGGGAGTACATAAATAATTGAAAAACAATACATATATACAAATCTTATGTGATTACAATATTTTTGTATGCACTGTTGTATATGTTCTTATCAACCTTTTTTTGTTGTTAAAACTTTTGTTTCAATACTCAAGGAGGATGCTATGACGATGCAGGGTGACTTTGACAGGTTGTGTGAGTGGGCAGATGCATGGCAGATGCAGTTTAATGTGGATAAATGTGAGGTTATCCACTTTGGTGGAAAGAACAGGAAGGCAGATTATTATCTGAATGGTGTCAAGTTAGGAAATGGGGAAGTACAAAGAGATCTGGGTGTCCTTGTTCATCAGTCACTTAAAGTTAGCATGCAGGTACAGCAGGCAGTGAAGAAAGCTCATGGCATGTTGGCCATTAGGAATTGAGTATAGGAGCAAAGAGGCCCTTCTGCAGTTGTACAGTGCCCTAGTGAGTACTGGAATACTGTGTGCAGTTTTGGTCTCCAAATTTGAGGAAGGATATTCTTGCTATTGAGGGCGTGCAGCGTAGATTCTCTAGGTTCACTAGGTTAATTCCAGGAATGGCGGGACTGTCGAATGTTGAAAGACTGGAGCGACTAGGCTTGTATACGCTGTCTATTATCTATTTTGACGGCAAATTGATGTATGAAGTTATTGTATTTCAGTGTAGTGTCTCATGGCATCACTTTCAAATAGTCATGATGCAGAATGATTGGATCCCTACTCTACATCCCCTTTTAGAGGGGAACTGGGTGATTACATTGTTTTGGAGGCCAAAATGATGTGAATTATCTTCAGTTGTCTTCAGTTGTTGCCGACAGGGTTTTAGCTTGTTGTAGCTTGTCGCTGGTGGACGTAGGTTGACTTTGGTTGTCCTAAGTTGGGCCTGTGTGGTCATAGGTGTCGTCGTAGGTTGTCGTAGGTGCGGTCGTAGGTGGACGTCCTACTCACGATGATTGGGTCATCCGTTGTCGGTAGCTTACCATAGCTTGACGTCGAATAGGTGGTAGGTTGTTGTAGCTTGTCATAGACATTGTCATGGGGGGTCCAGTCGCTGGTTTTTCGGCGACCTGCTACGACTATGATAGTCGCCGGCAGTCGCCTAAAAAATCAGGGAGAAGAGAGAGTAGCCAGGGTTCGACTCGTTCATGATTATGCTGGTGGTCTTGCTGAGGAGAGTTTGAGGTATACATGGAGTCAATGCAAGGGAGGTTGGTTTGTGTGGTGTTCTGGGATGTGCCCACAATTCTCCACAATTCCCTGGGACAGGCCCTTTACTCTTCCCACACTCCAATTAATTCCGCTCATATTTTACCATTGATCTATACTTGAGGGACAAATCTGAGTGGCCATTTAACCTTCCAAATTACACATTTTGGAATGAGGAAGGAATCTGGAGCATCCAAAAGAAACCAAAGGATGTCGGAACTATGAGGCATCAACTCTGCTAGTTTCACTACCTTCTATATAAATGAAAGTTTGTATTCTGTTTGATGTTGTTAGAATTCTCTGATTTTCCTCAATTCTGCTTTCCTGTTTGCAAGTGATATATTCAGGATTTCAACAACAATAACTCCAATTCTTTGCAGGATATGCTACAATTTAGGAAATGTAGGCAAATGAAATTATTTGGGAGTGAGGTGACCCAAATTGGTTAACATAGAAAGATCACACTCCACCTCCACTGGGATTTGTCCACTTATTAGAATTCTTTTAATGGAGAACATGTCCTAGAAATTCTTCAGCACCATTTATAGTGCATTAAAATGTCAGTATATGGCATGCTGTCATAAAATGCTTTTAATAAGATACCATAATTCATGGACACAGGTTGAAAACTATGTTGTCAGACTTGCTTGTGTAACACCACATTATTTCAGGAATAGCTGGCTTTATTCATTGAATTTCTGGTTCCTGACATCAGTTAGACTTGCAACTAGTTCATCAGCCAACTCTTAAAGGAACAGGCACACAACATTACCAAAGTTCCTCCTGTGAAATAAACATTAATCTTTTTTTGGATTACTGTTTATTTTATCACGGTTGCCATAGTGATAATTGAGGGATTGAGCATTGCCATTTCCATCCTGGAAAAAAGGTCATGACTGTCGAAACACTGGAGGATGAAGGAAGTATAAAATTATTTTACAGATGTGATGTAGAAAGCATTTTATTGGGGTGCATCACAGCATGGTTTGGGAATAGCCCCATCCAAGTCCTCAAGAAATTGCAGAGAATTGTGGGCACATCCCAGAACACCACACAAACCAACCTCCCTTGCATTGACTCCATGTATACCTCAAACTCTCCTCAGCAAGGCCACCGGCATAATCATGGACGAGTCGCACCCTGGCTTCGCTCTCTTCTCTCTTCGCCCATCAGGCAAGATGTGTAGATGTGTGAAAAGTCACATGTCCAGATACAGGAACAGTTCCTTGCCAGCTGTTTTCAAGCAACTGAATCATCCTACCAACAGCTGAAAAGCCGTCCTGAGCTACTACCTACTTCATTGGAGACCCTCGGACTATCTTTGATCAAACTTTACTGGACTTTACCTTGCACTAAACGTTATTCATGTTATTCCCTTTATCATGTATCTGTACACTGTGGATGAGTTGATGGTAATCATGTAATGTCTTTCCACTGACCAGTTATCATGCAACAAAAAAGGCTTTTCACTATCCCTTAGTACATGTGACAATAAACTAAACTAAACTAAACAAGGCATTGGTAGGGTAGATTCTCAGAACGTTTTGCCCAGAGTAGAAATGTCAAACACTAGAGGGCATAGCTTTAAGGTGAAAGGGGCAAAGTTTAAAGGAGATGCCTGGTGCAATTTTTACAGAACGAGTGGTGGATGCCTGGAAGGCGCTGCCAAGGGTGGGGTGGAGGCAGATGTAACAAAGGTATTTAAGAAGCTTTTTCAGTAGGCATGTGGATATGCAAGGGATGAAGTGGTATGGATCACAAGCAGGCATAGATCAATTTAACCTGGGCATCATGTTCGGCATGGACATTGTGGGCTGAAGGGCCTGTTCCTGTGCTGTGCTGTGCTTTGTTCTATGTTCTATGCCCACTCTGCTTGCTCCAGTGGGAGGCAGTTGCATCTGGTTTCTGGATATTGTGAGATGCGTCATGTAGCTGGAATTGAGTGGTGACAATGAAATTGGGACTAACGTGACCTGGTCCGTGTGGGTTCCTGAGGTCCCTGGGAGATATCTTTTGCATCCCCCATGTCAGCTGTAAAAGGAAATGTACAATTTAGACAGTGTGAATCAGTTAAAGTAGCAAAGTGCTTGACGTTGCACAGAAGGTTGAGTATACAGTGTGGGCGGTGTTCAGTAAATGCTACAAGTGTGTGGGCTGGTGTGCAGAAATCTGGCTGTGACTGCAACCACATTGCAATTGGCTCTTTAATAAATGGTCTTTTTGTTCCTACTGCATTAATAACAGCATGTTCTGCTGTGAGTGAACACCCCTATTGTTATTCCATTGAACATTTAGCTGATGAAGAACTTTAGGTGCGGCACAACTGGTGACTTAATTTGTATTGGCTGGATGCTCATAAAACACCACCAGGGATCAAGGAAATCTAACATCTAAATAGTCTCACATACTAACAAATGGAACCGAGAGATGCAGAAACATATGCAAAATTGTCTAATGGCACATTAACATGATTTCCAACTTGAACAAAAACAGTATGGATGAATTTATGAGCCCTGGTCTTTTTCCCTAATGCATCATTCGTGATTCTCATTCGGATAGCTAGTCCAGTTTGGCACAGAGTGGTAATGAGGTGGGAGCCACTGGAAACATTTACAGCCATTACACATTAGGATGATAGAGGAAATGAACAAATAGATGCAATGGGACATCTGGCAGAACGCCTCTTGGGATGAGAGTTTAATGAATGTTAAATGAATGGATAGACAGTTGTTTAAAAATATTACCATTAGAATGTTTTGCACATAATCTACTGTCAGAGGTCATCTTTATTTGCAAAAACAAATCATGTGTTTGAAACAAGAAGAATAATTTGTAAAAGCGCAGCTTTTTATCATGAATAGAAACGTTATCAGGGCCAAGAAGGTCACTCTTTCTTTCCAGCGGCAGAATCCATCTTACCACATTCACACTAAGTCAATAAATCTTCCAAGAAAGATATTTAATTAAACTCCTCAGGGAAGTCCATCTCTGCATATATTATGAATTGCAACAGCATCAAATGCGAGTATTCTTTTTTTTTTTAAAGGGCACAAAGTGCCAGACTAGCTCAGCGGATTAGGCAGCATCTCTAGAGAACATAAATGGTTGACGTGTTGGGTTGGGATACTTCTTCAATGTATTCATTTAGTTCCTTTAATACTTCTTCAATGTATTCATTTAGTTCATCATGTGAGCATGAGAACAGTCAAAAAGCACAGAACCATGTAAGGATAGATGAGCAAAAGAATACAGTCAGGGAGGGAAATACAGAGATCTGGTCTAAACTGTTACAAAAACACAATCTCTGTCCAGGGAGCAAAGAAGTACCTAACTGACTCCAGACTCGTGATGTATTTTTATTAATTCATGAGAATGTGAATGTTTATTACTGTTGCCTATGGTGCTTTTAAATTGTGCAGCTAGTAGCATTTCTATCACACCTTTTTATTACATTTCAAATATCCACCAGGTGGTGCCAGCAATGGCTGCCTCGCCAACAGTCTGTCTTGTCCATTCCTTCTTTGATGTTTATAGTACGTGTTAAATGTGTATTTTAGTGTTCTTTAGCTTGTTTTATATGGGAGTGGGGGGGGAGTGGTTAGGGGAAACTTTTTTAAATCTCTTATCTTGACGGAGATACAAAAAAAATTCCGAATCGTAACTCTGCGGCTAACATCACATGGAGTTGGTGGCCATTGCTGGAGACCGACTTCGGGAGCTCCAACCGCGGAAGCCTGTGGACTTACAATCGCGGAGCTCGCAATCCCCTGGCCAGGGATTGACCTCGGAGCTCCAACCGGGGGAGCCTGTGGACTTTAACATCATGGAGCTAGCAGTCTCTGGTTAGAGACAGACTTTGGGAGCTCCAAGTCGCAGGAGCTTCGACCACCCCGTCGCAGGAGCTTCGATTGCCCCAGTGCGGGAGCTTCAATCGCCCTGATGCGGGGGCTTCGACCACCGGCTGTGGGAGCCGACTGTGAATGGCTCGACTGCCCCGACCGCGGGAGAATAAAGAGGGAAGAAGATAAGACTTTATTGCCTTCCATCACAGTGAGGAATGTGGGGATGCGCTGTAGTGGATGCTTATGTTAACTTTTATGTTGTTGTGTGTCTTGTTGCTTTTTTTTTTAGTATGGCTGTATGGTAAATCGAATATCACTGTACCCTAATTGGTACACGTGACAATAAAAGACCGTGAACCTTGAACATTCATCCCACTCTCTCCCCCACACTCCCACAACCCTCCACTCTCCATCCTGCCCAATCCCTCTACTCTCCAAACACAGCCACATTCCATGTGTATATACTCCGGCACAAACGTTCCATGCTCTTGCCTTGTGATAGAACATGGAACGGTTCAGCACAGGAATGTGCCATTTGACCCATAATGTTTGTGCCAAACAACCGATGCCAAGTAAAACTGATCTTAAAAATAGACACAGAATGCTGGAGTAACTCTGGGTCAGGCAGCATCTCTAAAGAGAAAGGAGAGGTGACGTTTGGGATCGGGACCTGTGGTGTATTATGATAAGAATCGACGAGTGAGACGGGTTAGCATACAACATATGGCCGCTTTACTTCAACACCACCAGAGAGGTAATACAGGTATCCCACAATGCTTTATACCCGGAACTACGGCAAGGCTCAGCTGCCAAAACACAAAAACTCAAATGGTAAATACACCACATTACCCCCTTTTTAAAATGAAGGTAATCATAAATAACTGAAATTAGCAAGTGCCTTATTACTGACAATAACCATTCTCAAAGTTACTACTATGCAAAGTTACTTGTTATCACTAGAGACCCTCTTGTAGTTTTAACATGTCTCAGTCCATCTGTGTGTTCATATTAATGAAAACAACTTAAACAACTAAACAGTCCTTCATGCCGAACATTTCCTTTTTGTTTAAATGAAGCTTAAGGGACATAGCGGTCTGGAGGCTTCCTGAACCTTGATGATCAGCGTGGACTCAGCGGCGCAGCAGCTGCAGCTGTACTGTCCACAGTCCCTGGCTCGCTGCATGATGACATGTCCTCCGGCTGTGCGGGTTGGCTCGGTGCAGAAGTGTCAGTGGTTGAGTTTTCAGTGTCCTGATCCAGTCCATCTCCCATGACTCTGAATCTCAGCTGATCTCCATGTCTCCTGTAGGTGATGTCGGTGTCTCCTCCTTGTACTTTGTAAGACACCGGTCCTGTTCGATCCACTATGACTCCAGGAATCCATTTGCGTCCTCCCCCAGCCGTATTGTATAAATACACTGGGTCAGCCACTGAGAAACACCTGTCTGCTGCACGGAGGTCATGGTGGAACTTCTGCTTGTACTGTTTTTTACGAACAGCGGCTGCTGTGTCCGGACGGATGAAATCCAGACGGGTGCGCACGTGTCTGTTCAGAAACAGGTCAGCGGGTGACTGACCAGTAGTGCAGTTTGGTGTGGTGCGATACTGCATCAAAAAGAGGGAGACCCTGTCCTCCACATCCATTGCGGTGTGTGTCAGCTTTTTCATTCCACCCTTGAATGACTGAACGTACTGTTCTGCCAGGCCATTCGAGGCAGGGTGACCAGGAGCACTTGTAGAATGAAGGATTCCATTCTGCTGCATGAAGTTTTTAAACTCCTCTGACGTGAACTGCGTTCCATTATCCGTGACAATGTGCTCCGGCAATCCATAAGCTGCGAACAGTCTTCTCAGTCGTGTGATAGTGGCTTGTGATGTGATGCTAGACATTTTAAACACCTCCAACCACTTGGAGTAAGCATCCACCACCAACATGAAAGTGTGTCCCAAAAATGGACCAGCAAGCTCTATGTGTAGTCTTTTCCAGCTCTGGCCAAGAAATTCCCATGGATGCAAAGGCACCTGACGAGGCATCCTCTGCTCCAATTGACATGACTCACATGCTCTGCAAACTTGCTCCACCTCTGCATCAACTTTAGGCCACCATATGTACTTGCGTGTTAGTGCTTTCATTTTCACAATTCCTGGATGGCCAGAATGCAGCTCCTTTAACACAGTTTTTCTCAATTTTTCAGGAATCACCACTCTGGTGCCCCACAGGACACATCCTCGCTCTACTGAAAGTTCACATCTACGCGTGTGGAAAGCTTTCAGAGTCTCATCCACTTCAGCAGGCCAGCCGTCCATGACAAATTTCAGCACCTTTGACAACACGTTTTTATGTGCATGTTGCACGTGCCACTTGGTCTGCGTTCAGTGGAGCCTGCTCAAGATGTTCAGTTAACAGTGTGTATACGCTGTCAGTGACGGCTGTGGTCCCTGCGTCGTTTGTGTCAGGCAGCGGAACTCTTGAGAGGCCATCTGCATTACCATGTTTCTCTGAAGCACAGTACTCAATGTGATAATCATAGGCAGAGAGAATCATTGCCCATCTTTGGATTCGAGCTGCAGCCATGGTGGGCATGCTTTTGTGTTCTCCAAACAGTGTTAGCAGGGGTTTGTGATCAGTCACAAGTTTGAATTTCCTCCCCCACAGGTACTGGTGAAACTTCTTTACACCAAAAATGAGTGCCAGTCCCTCTTTCTCAATCTGAGAATATTTCTTCTCAGCAGGGGATAATGTGCGTGATGAGAAGGCGATGGGGCGCTCCTCCCCTGTAGGCATTTTGTGTTGTATGACAGCTCCAATGCCATACGCTGAGGAGTCACAGGCCAGAGTGAGAGGAAGCTTTTGGTCATAGTGCACCAGGATCTTGTCACTTGTGAGCAGCGATTTGCACTTGTCAAAAGCTTTCTGCTCTCGACTTTTCCACTCCCACGACACCTGGTCTTTCAGCAACCTGTATAGGGAAGCAAGCACGGTGCTTTGGTTGGGCATGAACCGTCCATAATAATTCACTAGTCCCAAGAAAGCTCTCAGCTCTTTCACACAGGTGGGGGCTGGTGCATCCTTTATTGCTCTGACTTTCTCCGGTGACGGCTAGATGCCCTGGCTGTTTAACACATGACCCAAGTATTCGATTTGTTTCTTTCCAAACTCACACTTTGATTCCCTGACTCTCAGTCCGCTCTCCTGTAGTCTCTGTAGCACTTTATGCAGGTTTTGCAGATGCTCTTGTTCAGTTTTTCCTGTGATGAGGAGATCATCCAGATACACCACTACATCCAGATCTTTCATGTGGTTCTCCATGATTCTTTGGAAGATGGAGGGTGCTGCGCTCACACCAAAAGCCAGTCTGTTATAGACAAATAAGCCTCGGTGTGTGTTAATGGTCAACAGGTTTTTTTATTCATCCTCCAGAAGTACCTGCTGGTACGCTGAGGCGAGGTCGATCTTTGAAAACACTGTTCCTCCACTGAGGGTTGCCATCAGCTCCTCTATCCGTGGCAAGGGATAAGTCTCTGTGGTGGCAGCTTGGTTTACAGTGAGTTTGTAATCTCCACACAGACGAATGGTATGGTCCTTTTTTTCAACAGGAACAACGGGTGCTGCCCATTCACTATGTTTGACTGGAGTAATTATGTTGGCCTTTTCCAGTCGGTCCAATTCAGCCTCCACCCGTGCTTTCATGGCAAATGGCAGTGGGCGGCTTTTGCAAAACTTTGGGCGGGCCCCTGGTTCCACCAGAATTGTTGCTTTGACATCATGCAGAGTGCCAAGTTCATCTTTAAACACTTCAGAGTGTAACTCCAGTACATCCTGTATTGATGTCAGGTGAGGCATTTCCTTAATATGCTTTATGTCTTCCTGATGAGACTTGTCACTGGCATGTTTAATTTCTTTCCAGTTTAAGGTGAGCTTTTTTAACCAGTTCCTTCCACACAAAGCTGGTCCTGCTCCCTTTACCACAATCATTGGTAGCTGCTCACTCTGACTCTCATAGCTGACAGTGGCTTCAAACTGTCCCAACACAGGAATAACCTCCCCTGTGTATGTCTTCAGTGTGACTTCAGCAAGCCCAAGTGGTTGCTTTAAAAAGGTGGTCTGAAACAGCTCCTCTGAGATGATGCTCACGGCAGCTCCGGTGTCAATTTCTAGTTTGACTTCTTTGCCATTAACCACAAAACATGCCCTGTATGCTTGTTTACAGTTTTTGCCATTTACTGATGAAAACATGGGCAACACTATTTCTTCTGCCTCCACATACTTTGTGTTTTTATCAGTCTGTCGTTTATATCTGCTCTGTGTCGGTGCCGCCGCCACTTTTCCTCTGCATGCTCTTTTAATATGCCCGGTTTTACCACAGTTGTAACACTTTGCGTCTTTAAAGCGACACACCTGTGGGCTGTGATTTTTGCCGTTACATCTGTGGCAGTTCCTCCCCGTTTGCTTAGCCGTGTGCGCATCCACTTTATGCACTTGGTTCGGACGCGCCTCGTGTCCCCGCAGCTGCTGCGTGTCTCTCTCCGCAGTCTCCATGCTGAGGGCGACTTCAAATGCCCATGCAAAAGTCAGGTTGGACTCCGACAACAGCCGGCGCTGGCTTGCCTCGTTACAAATCCCACTGACAAAACGGCCACGAAGCGTCTCGTTCAACGTCGCTCTAAACTCAGTTAACTGCACACTGTTTCAGCTCCGCAACGTAACTGGTCACAGACTCGTCCGCCCGCTGGTTGCATCGGTTAAAGCAGAATCTCTCCGCAATAAGCAACGGCTTGGGTTCAAAATGAGTCTTTAAAATGTTCACAATGTCGCCGTAGGACTTATCTTTTGGCTTCAGCGGCTGCACCAGGTTCCTTAACAGACCATATGTAGATGCTCCCATCACACTTAACAGAGAAGCCACTTGCTTCTCCTCTGCAATGTCGTTAGCCTCAAAAAACTGCTCTAAACGTTCCACATACACCGACCAAGACTCCATCTTCGGGGCGAACTCCCCATGGCATTTTCTGCTTGTTTTATCCTCATCGCCAACTTTAACTGTGGTGTATTATGATAAGAATCGACGAGTGAGACGGGTTAGCATACAACATATGGCCGCTTTACTTCAACACCACCAGAGAGGTAATACAGGTATCCCACAATGCTTTATACCCGGAACTACGGCAAGGCTCAGCTGCCAAAACACAAAAACTCAAATGGTAAATACACCACAGGACCCTTCTTCAGACTGAAAGTACAGGTTGGTGGGGGGTGGGGGGGGGGGGGGGGGGGAGGGGGGTGGGAGGGGGAGGAGCAGGAGGTGAGATAAGACTTGGACTAATCGGGGCCAGTCACAAGTGATCTCAGGCAGGGTGGTGCCCTGATGGGCCCATTTGTTGGCTGAAGAAGGTGTAACCTCAAGAGGGCTTACAATGTGGAGAGCTGAGGAACTGCTAAAATGACTAAGGGGAGGAAGGGGGCATAGGGGTAGGGGATAGGGGAGCAGAGTGTAGGTAGAAGTTACTTAAAATTGGAGAATTCAACATACATACCCCTGGAGTGTAAGCTGCTCAAGCACAATATGGTACTGTTCCTCCAATTTGTGTGTGGTCTCACTCTGGCAATGGAGGTAGCCCAGGACAGAAAGGTCAGTAAGGGAATGGGAAGGGGCGTTGAAATGGTTGGCAACTGGAAGAACCTATTGGCCTAGGTGGACCGAGTGGACCTGGTCTCATCTGCCTGTACATGATCCAATCCCTCTATTCCCTGCTCTCCCATGTGCCTGTCTAGAAGCTTCTTAAATGCCACTGTTTCACACTTCCTTTCCTACATTGATTTTCAACACCTGATTTACTACATTTAATTACACATAAAATCAGAACAACAGTAGAAACTCTCAGTCCCGCTTGGCCATTTGGTCTTGCCATATCAGATCTTGGTTTATCAGATCTTGGCCTCAGCTCCACTTTATTGCCAGTTCTCTAAATCCATTTGTGTTGGTACTGGTTTAGTATTGTTACGGTTATTGAGATACAGTTAAAAGCTTTTGTTTACATTTTCTCCAGTCGTCAAATCATAGTATACGTGAGAAAGCTCAAGCCATATATATGTACAAATGATTGTGCAAATAGAAAATACCAGGGTGCAGAATATTATATTAAGTTATTGCAGTGTTAGAATTACAAACAAAAAATTCCAACGTCCATAATCAGGTACACTCCACGCTAGCTTATGGGATGAACATTCAGTAGTCTGATAAAAGAGGGGAAGAAATTGTTCTTGAATCTGTTAGACACAAAATGCTGGAGTAACTCATAGGACAGTCAGCATCACTGGAGAGAAGGAATGGGTGACGTTTTGGGTCGAGACCCTTCTTCAGATGTAACATGCTTTCAAGCTTTCATACCTACCCAATGGGAGAGGAGAGAAGAGGGAATGACTGGGGTCAAAAAGGGCCTTGATTATGTTTGCTGCTTTATGTTTGCATAAAATATAGATAGAATCGATTGTGGAGAGACCGGCCAGTTTGATGGAAACCTCTCTGCATTTTTTGCGGTCTTGGTCAGTGCTGTTCCCAAACCAAGCTGTGATATAACCCGATAAGATGCTTTCCATAGTTATTTCCCTATAGATTACATGTTTACTGTCTCAGCCTTGAATAGATTTAATGGTCTTGCCTCCACAGGTCTCTGGGGTAAAGAATTCCAAAGGCCTATAAACGTTTCAAAGGAAAACATTCCTCCTCTTTTCCATCCTAAATCCGCAGGTCAAATGTGTTTAATTGTCATATTTGCCAACAATGGAACAATGAAGTTTTTACTTGCTGCAGCTTAGCAGGCTCATAAATGCAATAACACACATAATTTATCATCATCAAAAATATTATAATACAATATACACCACCTGTTCTGAAACTAAGCTCCCTTATATTGGACTTATTGCGGAAGAGAAGCATTCTCTCAGCATTATTCATTGTATTTCATTGCTTGCAAAGTGTGTATTGTGTGTAGATGCATGTGTTTCCGTGCGCGTGTATATATGTCTATGTGTGTGCGTGCATGTGCCTATGTTCTTGTGTGCAAGCTTCTGCTTGTGTGTGTGCATTCCTGTGTATTTTATATGTGTTCATCTGTATTTTATATGTGTACACATGTGTACAGGTCCTTCCTTGGATATGATTATTCAATGCATGTACAGCGCATATATATGAACGAGAATTTGGGCGACTGGTGGGATGGATATACCAGTGTTTATATGGTCTCCCGGTGACCTGCGTGGGTTTTCTCCATGATCTTTGGTTTCTTTAGTTTAGTTTAGTTTAGTTTAGAGATATAGCACAGAAACAGACCCTTTGGCCCACCGTGGCCTCACCGACCAGTGATCCCCGCACACTTACGTTATCCTACACACACTAGGAACAATTTACATTTATACCAAGCCAATTAGCCTACAATCGTGTATGTCTTTGGAGTGTGGAAGAAAACTGAAGATCCTGGAGAAAACCCATGCAGGTCATGGGGAGAACGTACAAACTCCGTACAGACAGCCCCTGTAGTCAGGATTGAACCCGGGTCTCTGGCGCTGTAAGGCAGCAGCTCTACCGTTGCGCCACCATGGGGTTGTAGTGGGGCTGTGGGCATCTTCTGCTGTGTGTGAACTTAGTTTGCGGCAATATATCTATCTTGTGGAGAAATCTGTGCGGTTGCGTTAAACAGCATGGTTTAACTATATATTGCTCTTGGTCAGCCTAGCTTTTTATTTAATGCAGCTGCATTTCCATTTTGGGAATTGTTTGCTAGCCCTGCAGGAACCTGGGAGGACCTGTGTTACATATATATATATATAAACATAACATGTACGTGGCTATGCATGTTTCATGTTTGGACTCGACACACAGCCACTGCCTGGTGCAATTTAGATCTTAGTGGGATCAAAAAGGGAAAGCTATACATTAAAATGACCAGGATTGACACTTAATCTTTTGAAATTTTAAACAGTGGAAGCTATTCATTTGTATGCGCATCCAATCGTATATTAAATTCATCAACTCTTCTTGTCTACCTTGTTTCCCATTTAGTTGATTAAAAAAAAAGTCAGGAGTACAAAAATAGAACAGTAAAATATCATGTGGTTTCATAAATATTTACAATATACTGTAGATTGAAGGTAATAGGTGGGAACAGGCTAAATTACAGATAAGAGCTTTACTTTACATTCAAAAACAATTATCTAATTTTTATAAATATAAAACAATGAGCTGGAAAAATCACATACACTAAGGTATGATCACAATGAATGGCGGTGCTAGCTCAAAGGGCCAAATGGCCTCCTCCTGCACCTATTTTCTATGTTTCTATGTTTCTATGGTAGGGTGAGAAGACAATTGTTGCATTTGGCTGCTATCGTCCCAGATTAATGTCGAAAACAACAAAGACGTATGTGTTTGTAGGTTAATTGGCTTGATATAGTGTAAAAAATGTCCCTAGTGTGTGTTGGGTCATGTTAATGTGTAGGGGTTGTTGGTCGGTGTGCCAAATGAATGAATGAATAAGTTTATTGGCCAAGTATGTGCATAAACAAAGGGCCTGTTTCCACACTGTAACTCCAAAATGTTGTTCAAATCTCACTCTGGGAAATCTTTGACGTAAATTCAACCAAACTACTCCCCACTAAACAACTTTGAGCTTAAATTTGACTCAACCACTCACTTGTGGGCTGGCTTAAAAATATCCCGCCATGTTGAAAAAACTCAGCTGAAATACTGATATTTCTCTTCCATCTGTTCTGAAAGTGGTCCAGTTGAAAGGGTCTAAAGTCAGAGGAATGATGGGTGGGTGATTCTCGTGATGTTGATGCTGGAGAGTCAGGCCATGATGAAATATGTGACTAATTTTTCAACCAGCAGTATTCTACATCAGATTTAAACAGAACTTACAGAGAAATTTACACCAGAGCTTCCTGACATCTTGTTGATAGAGATATTATAGATGCACTGTAGAAAGCATCCAGTTGGGAAGCATGATAACTAGGTTTGGCAACTGCTTTGGCCCAGACTGCAAGGAATTGCAGAGCGTTGTGGATGCAGCCTGGTACATCAGGCAAAGCAACCTCCTCTCCATTGACTTCATCTATACTTCCCCGCTGTCTCGGGACAACAGCGAACATAATCAAGAACCCCTCATACCCATATAATTTCTTCTTCCCCCTCCCCTCTCCCATTAGGCAAAATAATAATAATGATAATAATAATACATTACATTTATATAGCGCTTTTCTAACACTCAAAGACGCTTTACAAGGTTTACTAAGACATAAAAGAAAATAAGTAGATAAATGAGTTAACGAAGAGAAAAGGAAAAAGAAGGAGAGGTAACAAAAGATTCAAAAGTTTGAAAGCACAGACCACCAGATTCTAGGACATCTTCTTCCCCACTGTTATCAGACTCTTGAACAGACCTCTCACGAGCCAAAGGATGTATTTCCAATGAGCCCAAATTACCTTGTTGCAGACTTTGCACATTATTTTTACCTGCACTGATAACTGCTACTGTGTTTATTTTCTTTATTGCGCTACTATGTATGATGCACTCTGCCTGGATAGAAAGGAAAACAACATTTTTCACTGTATATCAATAGGTACATGTGACAATGAAGCCAATACATCACCATTGGTGCTTAATTATGTTGGCTATTCTCCAAAGGCAGCATGGTATGGTATAGATGAAATTATTGGGGAAGGAGGTGGAAGAGATGGTGGGGGAGGAGGTGAGTTGGTAGGATTTCTCTTGATGGTCTGAGTTTTGAATTTTGAGAAGGGTTGTTTTTGATCTGGCTCTCACTCAATTCTAGCTCTATTGACCATAGCAGCACTTAACGTTTGAGGTTGAATGGGTCCAACCAAGCCCTTTCCCCCCCCCCCCCCCCCCCATCCCCCTCTACCCCCCGTCAACCCCTGAGTTGGAAGAAGCTGTAAGTCTTTAACAAGGCATTGGGTGGTGGACCCAAAGGGCCTACTTCCTGCGTTATCAGAGACATTTTAAAATGGCTGTGGTCATTTGTTTCAATCTCTCATGGAACTAAATGGCACAAATTATAACCATACTCTCTGAGTGCAAAAACTGTTCTGAATGATTAAACTGTGTAAATGTGTGCTTAAAACAAATGTAAATCATGGAAATTATTTTTTTTAAAGCATTATAATTGAATAAAATAAAGAATGAAAACAGACCACTTCCCTGCACTTAACTTTTCTATCAAGGTTGGTGAAACCTTGGTGTAAAAACGATGGCTGAATTGGAAGTGCATCTAGCCATTCACTTGACACATTTGTCCTCTGTCCCACAGTGCAAAGTCCATTGCCAGGTCCAAAGTAAAAGTCAGATGTGTTGGGGACCAACCTCCAGCTCCTTTCTCATTTCTGCGTTGCATGATAAAGGCATACGAAGGGCTTCCCACTGACTTCAGCAGAATCCAGCCCAACACTAGGACAAAATGCTAATTGGTTAACCACTGTCATTGTTTTGATTATCTACCACATGCCCAGAAGATCTTTAATAATAATAATAATGGAGATTATTAGCTTCAGATTTTGCAGATGTTGAAATTGCCAGCATTCCCCATAATTACCAGACAATTGAAAGCAGATTTGGGATTTCCACACTTGTGTCTGTGAATTTGAGAATTTAGCAGCTGCTGACAATGATTTACCTCCTTAGTTTATCCTCACAACTGAAAGACAGAACCCGCAATAATAATACTCTGGTGTGTCAGTACAGATTGTACCTGGGCATGTGTTTGAAGTTTTTGATATTTCTTCCACTTCCATTTTTATCAACACATATTTTGCAGAGTTATTTTCCCTGTTATTTTGGGTCTTTCTTGTTCGGCATTGACATTCTCCCTCAGCACCTAGATGTTAGATTCAGGCTACCTGTTCTAAGTGGCTGAATTTCATCACCAGCTCTGATGAATATCACATTGCATATTTAATATTTCCTTATCTACGTTTTATTTTGAGCTCAAGCTAGAAATAATCATATCTCTTATGTCCTATTTTTCAGAAGCATTCATCTTGAACCCATTTTCCTGAGCTCTTTTAATGAGAAAAGCTAGATATATTTATCATTACAAACTTCACCTCTGTGAAGCAGCTAATCCAATATAAATACAAATGCTTCGAAGTGAATCAATGTTTATCTTTACAATAAATTAATGTTTATCTAAACAATATTTAACGCATAACCTTCCAAATATTTTACTGCAAACTGATTAACCACAAATAGGAACCTAAATGGGGACAGTGAGTCCATCAGAATAAAATAAATTGGTGATTTTTTTTATCCCCACTGAAGTTTGGTTCTGGTGATTAGCTTTAATCTCAAATGCAATTAAGTAGAATGAATTATAAACATGCTCTCTAAGCACAGAAATATCTCACGAGACACTTTCAGAAAGGATCAGATGCAATTTTACTTTTTTGCATTGTCCAGGGCATCCTGACAATTTCAGTAATTTTGCAAAATGGTGGTAATCTGATTTCATGAATCAAAGCTGATACGAGTACTTCTGATGAAGATGATCCCACAGCGTTTTTACATAGACCAAGCAGCTTTGAGGGAACAGCTATATATTTCCAAACCTGAATGGTGTGTGACTTGGGGAAGGGGTGGGGGTGGGCAGTGGAGAAGGGAGAGGGGGGCCTCAGTTGGCTGTGTTTGCATCTGTCTGCAACCAGGGCATGAGTGAAATACATGTAAATAGGATTAGGTTGGTGGAT